>NW_027207400.1:0-300000 GCF_963455315.2 Globicephala melas
TAACCCTAACCCTAACCCTAACCCTAACCCTAACCCTAACCCTAACCCTAACCCTAACCCTAACCCTAACCCTAACCCTAACCCTAACCCTAACCCTAACCCTAACCCTAACCCTAACCCTAACCCTAACCCTAACCCTAACCCTAACCCTAACCCTAACCCTAACCCTAACCCTAACCCTAACCCTAACCCTAACCCTAACCCTAACCCTAACCCTAACCCTAACCCTAACCCTAACCCTAACCCTAACCCTAACCCTAACCCTAACCCTAACCCTAACCCTAACCCTAACCCTAACCCTAACCCTAACCCTAACCCTAACCCTAACCCTAACCCAACCCTAACCCTAACCCTAACCCTAACCCTAACCCTAACCCTAACCCTAACCCTAACCCTAACCCTAACCCTAACCCTAACCCTAACCCTAACCCTAACCCTAACCCTAACCCTAACCCTAACCCTAACCCTAACCCTAACCCTAACCCTAACCCTAACCCTAACCCTAACCCTAACCCTAACCCTAACCCTAACCCTAACCCTAACCCTAACCCTAACCCTAACCCTAACCCTAACCCTAACCCTAACCCTAACCCTAACCCTAACCCTAACCCTAACCCTAACCCTAACCCTAACCCTAACCCTAACCCTAACCCTAACCCTAACCCTAACCCTAACCCTAACCCTAACCCTAACCCTAACCCTAACCCTAACCCTAACCCTAACCCTAACCCTAACCCTAACCCTAACCCTAACCCTAACCCTAACCCTAACCCTAACCCTAACCCTAACCCTAACCCTAACCCTAACCCTAACCCTAACCCTAACCCTAACCCTAACCCTAACCCTAACCCTAACCCTAACCCTAACCCTAACCCTAACCCTAACCCTAACCCTAACCCTAACCCTAACCCTAACCCTAACCCTAACCCTAACCCTAACCCTAACCCTAACCCTAACCCTAACCCTAACCCTAACCCTAACCCTAACCCTAACCCTAACCCTAACCCTAACCCTAACCCTAACCCTAACCCTAACCCTAACCCTAACCCTAACCCTAACCCTAACCCTAACCCTAACCCTAACCCTAACCCTAACCCTAACCCTAACCCTAACCCTAACCCTAACCCTAACCCTAACCCTAACCCTAACCCTAACCCTAACCCTAACCCTAACCCTAACCCTAACCCTAACCCTAACCCTAACCCTAACCCTAACCCTAACCCTAACCCTAACCCTAACCCTAACCCTAACCCTAACCCTAACCCTAACCCTAACCCTAACCCTAACCCTAACCCTAACCCTAACCCTAACCCTAACCCTAACCCTAACCCTAACCCTAACCCTAACCCTAACCCTAACCCTAACCCTAACCCTAACCCTAACCCTAACCCTAACCCTAACCCTAACCCTAACCCTAACCCTAACCCTAACCCTAACCCTAACCCTAACCCTAACCCTAACCCTAACCCTAACCCTAACCCTAACCCTAACCCTAACCCTAACCCTAACCCTAACCCTAACCCTAACCCTAACCCTAACCCTAACCCTAACCCTAACCCTAACCCTAACCCTAACCCTAACCCTAACCCTAACCCTAACCCTAACCCTAACCCTAACCCTAACCCTAACCCTAACCCTAACCCTAACCCTAACCCTAACCCTAACCCTAACCCTAACCCTAACCCTAACCCTAACCCTAACCCTAACCCTAACCCTAACCCTAACCCTAACCCTAACCCTAACCCTAACCCTAACCCTAACCCTAACCCTAACCCTAACCCTAACCCTAACCCTAACCCTAACCCTAACCCTAACCCTAACCCTAACCCTAACCCTAACCCTAACCCTAACCCTAACCCTAACCCTAACCCTAACCCTAACCCTAACCCTAACCCTAACCCTAACCCTAACCCTAACCCTAACCCTAACCCTAACCCTAACCCTAACCCTAACCCTAACCCTAACCCTAACCCTAACCCTAACCCTAACCCTAACCCTAACCCTAACCCTAACCCTAACCCTAACCCTAACCCTAACCCTAACCCTAACCCTAACCCTAACCCTAACCCTAACCCTAACCCTAACCCTAACCCTAACCCTAACCCTAACCCTAACCCTAACCCTAACCCTAACCCTAACCCTAACCCTAACCCTAACCCTAACCCTAACCCTAACCCTAACCCTAACCCTAACCCTAACCCTAACCCTAACCCTAACCCTAACCCTAACCCTAACCCTAACCCTAACCCTAACCCTAACCCTAACCCTAACCCTAACCCTAACCCTAACCCTAACCCTAACCCTAACCCTAACCCTAACCCTAACCCTAACCCTAACCCTAACCCTAACCCTAACCCTAACCCTAACCCTAACCCTAACCCTAACCCTAACCCTAACCCTAACCCTAACCCTAACCCTAACCCTAACCCTAACCCTAACCCTAACCCTAACCCTAACCCTAACCCTAACCCTAACCCTAACCCTAACCCTAACCCTAACCCTAACCCTAACCCTAACCCTAACCCTAACCCTAACCCTAACCCTAACCCTAACCCTAACCCTAACCCTAACCCTAACCCTAACCCTAACCCTAACCCTAACCCTAACCCTAACCCTAACCCTAACCCTAACCCTAACCCTAACCCTAACCCTAACCCTAACCCTAACCCTAACCCTAACCCTAACCCTAACCCTAACCCTAACCCTAACCCTAACCCTAACCCTAACCCTAACCCTAACCCTAACCCTAACCCTAACCCTAACCCTAACCCTAACCCTAACCCTAACCCTAACCCTAACCCTAACCCTAACCCTAACCCTAACCCTAACCCTAACCCTAACCCTAACCCTAACCCTAACCCTAACCCTAACCCTAACCCTAACCCTAACCCTAACCCTAACCCTAACCCTAACCCTAACCCTAACCCTAACCCTAACCCTAACCCTAACCCTAACCCTAACCCTAACCCTAACCCTAACCCTAACCCTAACCCTAACCCTAACCCTAACCCTAACCCTAACCCTAACCCTAACCCTAACCCTAACCCTAACCCTAACCCTAACCCTAACCCTAACCCTAACCCTAACCCTAACCCTAACCCTAACCCTAACCCTAACCCTAACCCTAACCCTAACCCTAACCCTAACCCTAACCCTAACCCTAACCCTAACCCTAACCCTAACCCTAACCCTAACCCTAACCCTAACCCTAACCC
This sequence comes from Globicephala melas, assembly GCF_963455315.2. Taxonomy (NCBI): domain Eukaryota; kingdom Metazoa; phylum Chordata; class Mammalia; order Artiodactyla; family Delphinidae; genus Globicephala; species Globicephala melas. The sequence continues at coordinate 3,216 of NW_027207400.1, forward strand.
TAACCCTAACCCTAACCCTAACCCTAACCCTAACCCTAACCCTAACCCTAACCCTAACCCTAACCCTAACCCTAACCCTAACCCTAACCCTAACCCTAACCCTAACCCTAACCCTAACCCTAACCCTAACCCTAACCCTAACCCTAACCCTAACCCTAACCCTAACCCTAACCCTAACCCTAACCCTAACCCTAACCCTAACCCTAACCCTAACCCTAACCCTAACCCTAACCCTAACCCTAACCCTAACCCTAACCCTAACCCTAACCCTAACCCTAACCCTAACCCTAACCCTAACCCTAACCCTAACCCTAACCCTAACCCTAACCCTAACCCTAACCCTAACCCTAACCCTAACCCTAACCCTAACCCTAACCCTAACCCTAACCCTAACCCTAACCCTAACCCTAACCCTAACCCTAACCCTAACCCTAACCCTAACCCTAACCCTAACCCTAACCCTAACCCTAACCCTAACCCTAACCCTAACCCTAACCCTAACCCTAACCCTAACCCTAACCCTAACCCTAACCCTAACCCTAACCCTAACCCTAACCCTAACCCTAACCCTAACCCTAACCCTAACCCTAACCCTAACCCTAACCCTAACCCTAACCCTAACCCTAACCCTAACCCTAACCCTAACCCTAACCCTAACCCTAACCCTAACCCTAACCCTAACCCTAACCCTAACCCTAACCCTAACCCTAACCCTAACCCTAACCCTAACCCTAACCCTAACCCTAACCCTAACCCTAACCCTAACCCTAACCCTAACCCTAACCCTAACCCTAACCCTAACCCTAACCCTAACCCTAACCCTAACCCTAACCCTAACCCTAACCCTAACCCTAACCCTAACCCTAACCCTAACCCTAACCCTAACCCTAACCCTAACCCTAACCCTAACCCTAACCCTAACCCTAACCCTAACCCTAACCCTAACCCTAACCCTAACCCTAACCCTAACCCTAACCCTAACCCTAACCCTAACCCTAACCCTAACCCTAACCCTAACCCTAACCCTAACCCTAACCCTAACCCTAACCCTAACCCTAACCCTAACCCTAACCCTAACCCTAACCCTAACCCTAACCCTAACCCTAACCCTAACCCTAACCCTAACCCTAACCCTAACCCTAACCCTAACCCTAACCCTAACCCTAACCCTAACCCTAACCCTAACCCTAACCCTAACCCTAACCCTAACCCTAACCCTAACCCTAACCCTAACCCTAACCCTAACCCTAACCCTAACCCTAACCCTAACCCTAACCCTAACCCTAACCCTAACCCTAACCCTAACCCTAACCCTAACCCTAACCCTAACCCTAACCCTAACCCTAACCCTAACCCTAACCCTAACCCTAACCCTAACCCTAACCCTAACCCTAACCCTAACCCTAACCCTAACCCTAACCCTAACCCTAACCCTAACCCTAACCCTAACCCTAACCCTAACCCTAACCCTAACCCTAACCCTAACCCTAACCCTAACCCTAACCCTAACCCTAACCCTAACCCTAACCCTAACCCTAACCCTAACCCTAACCCTAACCCTAACCCTAACCCTAACCCTAACCCTAACCCTAACCCTAACCCTAACCCTAACCCTAACCCTAACCCTAACCCTAACCCTAACCCTAACCCTAACCCTAACCCTAACCCTAACCCTAACCCTAACCCTAACCCTAACCCTAACCCTAACCCTAACCCTAACCCTAACCCTAACCCTAACCCTAACCCTAACCCTAACCCTAACCCTAACCCTAACCCTAACCCTAACCCTAACCCTAACCCTAACCCTAACCCTAACCCTAACCCTAACCCTAACCCTAACCCTAACCCTAACCCTAACCCTAACCCTAACCCTAACCCTAACCCTAACCCTAACCCTAACCCTAACCCTAACCCTAACCCTAACCCTAACCCTAACCCTAACCCTAACCCTAACCCTAACCCTAACCCTAACCCTAACCCTAACCCTAACCCTAACCCTAACCCTAACCCTAACCCTAACCCTAACCCTAACCCTAACCCTAACCCTAACCCTAACCCTAACCCTAACCCTAACCCTAACCCTAACCCTAACCCTAACCCTAACCCTAACCCTAACCCTAACCCTAACCCTAACCCTAACCCTAACCCTAACCCTAACCCTAACCCTAACCCTAACCCTAACCCTAACCCTAACCCTAACCCTAACCCTAACCCTAACCCTAACCCTAACCCTAACCCTAACCCTAACCCTAACCCTAACCCTAACCCTAACCCTAACCCTAACCCTAACCCTAACCCTAACCCTAACCCTAACCCTAACCCTAACCCTAACCCTAACCCTAACCCTAACCCTAACCCGAACCCGAACCCTAACCCTAACCCTAACCCTAACCCTAACCCTAACCCTAACCCTAACCCTAACCCGAACCCGAACCCGAACCCTAACCCGAACCCGAACCCTAACCCTAACCCTAACCCTAACCCTAACCCTAACCCGAACCCGAACCCGAACCCTAACCCTAACCCTAACCCTAACCCGAACCCTAACCCTAACCCTAACCCTAACCCTAACCCTAACCCTAACCCTAACCCTAACCCTAACCCTAACCCTAACCCTAACCCTAACCCTAACCCTAACCCTAACCCTAACCCGAACCCGAACCCTAACCCTAACCCGAACCCGAACCCGAACCCGAACCCTAACCCTAACCCTAACCCTAACCCGAACCCTAACCCGAACCCTAACCCTAACCCTAACCCTCTAACCCTAACCCTAACCCTAACCCTAACCCTAACCCTAACCCGAACCCGAACCCGAACCCGAACCCGAACCCTAACCCTAACCCTAACCCTAACCCTAACCCTAACCCTAACCCGAACCCGAACCCGAACCCGAACCCTAACCCTAACCCGAACCCGAACCCTAACCCTAACCCTAACCCTAACCCTAACCCGAACCCGAACCCGAACCCTAACCCTAACCCTAACCCTAACCCTAACCCTAACCCTAACCCTAACCCTAACCCTAACCCCACCCTAACCCTAACCCGAACCCTAACCCTAACCCTAACCCTAACCCTAACCCTAACCCTAACCCTAACCCTAACCCTAACCCGAACCCTAACCCTAACCCTAACCCGAACCCTAACCCGAACCCGAACCCTAACCCTAACCCGAACCCTAACACGAACCCGAACCCGAACCCGAACCCTAACCCTAACCCTAATCCCTAACCCTAATCCCTAACCCGAACCCTAACCCTAACCCGAACCCGAACCCGAACCCTAACCCTAACCCTAACCCGAACCCTAACCCGAACCCTAACCCTAACCCTAACCCGAACCCTAACCCGAACCCTAACCCTAACCCTAACCCTAACCCTAACCCGAACCCTAACCCTAACCCTAACCCCTAACCCTAACCCGAACCCTAACCCTAACCCGAACCCTAACCCTAACCCGAACCCGAACCCTAACCCGAACCCTAACCCGAACCCTAACCCTAACCCTAACCCGAACCCTAACCCGAACCCTAACCCGAACCCTAACCCGAACCCTAACCCGAACCCTAACCCGAACCCGAACCCTAACCCTAACCCGAACCCGAACCCTAACCCTAACCCTAACCCTAACCCGAACCCTAACCCTAACCCTAACCCTAACCCTAACCCTAACCCTAACCCTAACCCGAACCCTAACCCTAACCCTAACCCTAACCCGAACCCTAACCCTAACCCGAACCCTAACCCTAGCCCGAACCCTAGCCCGAACCCTAACCCTAACCCTAGCCCGAACCCTAACCCTAACCCTTCCCCGAAGCCTGACCCTCACCCATCCCGTAATCCTAACCCGTACGCTGACACTAACCCGCGCCCTCACACGTATGCTCCCCCTAAAGCGTTGTCGTACCCTCACCTGGACCCTAAACCGTCCCCGTCCCCTAACCCTAACCCTAGCCCGAACCCTAACCCTAACCCTTCCCCGAAGCCTGACCCTCACCCGTCCCCTAATCCTAACACGTACGCTGACACTAACCCGCGCCCTCACACGTACGCTCCCCCTAAAGCGTTGTCGTACCCTCACCTGGACCCTAAACCGTCCCCGTCCCCTAACCCTAACCCTAGCCCGAACCCTAACCCTAACCCTTCCCCGAAGCCTGACCCTCACCCGTCCCCTAATCCTAACCCGTACGCTGACACTAACCCGCGCCCTCACACGTACGCTCCCCCTAAAGCGTTGTCGTACCCTCACCTGGACCCTAAACCGTCCCCGTCCCCTAACCCTAACCCTAGCCCGAACCTTAACCCTAACCCTTCCCCGAAGCCTGACCCTCACCCGTCCCCTAATCCTAACCCGTACGCTGACACTAACCCGCGCCCTCACACGTACGCTCCCCCTAGAGCGTTGTCGTACCCTCACCTGGAACCTAAACCGTCCCCGTCCCCTAACCCTAACCCTAGCCCGAACCCTAACCCTAACACTTCCCCGAAGCCTGACCCTCACCCGTCCCCTAATCCTAACCCGTACGCTGACACTAACCCGCGCCCTCACACGTACGCTCCCCCTACAACGTTGTCGTACCCTCACCTGGACCCTAAACCGTCCCCGTCCCCTAACCCTAACCCTAGCCCGAACCCTAACCCTAACCCTTCCCCGAAGCCTGACCCTCACCCGTCCCCTAATCCTAACCCGTACGCTGACACTAATCCGCGCCCTCACACGTACGCTCCCCCTAAAGCGTTGTCGTACCCTCACCTGGACCCTAAACCGTCCCCGTCCCCTAACCCTAACCCTAGCCCGAACCCTAACCCTAACCCTTCCCCGAAGCCTGACCCTCACCCGTCCCCTAATCCTAATCCGTACGCTGACACTAACCCGCGCCCTCACACGTACGCTCCCCCTAGAGCGTTGTCGTACCCTCACCTGGACCCTAAACCGTCCCCGTCCCCTAACCCTAACCCTAGCCCGAACCTTAACCCTAACCCTTCCCCGAAGCCTGACCCTCACCCGTCCCCTAATCCTAACCCGTACGCTGACACTAACCCGCGCCCTCACACGTACGCTCCCCCTAAAGCGTTGTCGTACCCTCACCTGAACCCTAAACCGTCCCCGTCCCCTAACCCTAACCCTAGCCCGAACCCTAACCCTAACCCTTCCCCGAAGCCTGACCCTCACACGTCCCCTAATCCTATCCCGTACGCTGACACTAACCCACGCCCTCACACGTACGCTCCCCCTACAACGTTGTCGTACCCTCACCTGGACCCTAAACCGTCCCCGTTTCCTAACCCTAACCCTAGCCCGAACCCTAACCCTAACCCTTCCCCGAAGCCTGACCCTCACCCGTCCCCTAATCCTAACCCGTACGCTGACACTAACCCGCGCCCTCACACGTACGCTCCCCCTAAAGCGTTGTCGTACCCTCACCTGGACCCTAAACCGTCCCCGTCCCCTAACCCTAACCCTAGCCCGAACCCTAACCCTAACCCTTCCCCGAAGCCTGACCCTCACCCGTCCCCTAATCGTAACCCGTACGCTGACACTAACCCGCGCCCTCACACGTACGCTCGCCCTAGAGCGTTGTCGTACCCTCACCTGGACCCTAAACCGTCCCCGTCCCCTAACCCTAACCCTAGCCCGAACCTTAACCCTAACCCTTCCCCGAAGCCTGACCCTCACCCGTCCCCTAATCCTAACCCGTACGCTGACACTAACCCGCGCCCTCACACGTACGCTCCCCCTAGAACGTTGTCGTACCCTCACCTGGACCCTAAACCGTCCCCGTCCCCTAACCCTAACCCTAGCCCGAACCCTAACCCTAACACTTCCCCGAAGCCTGACCCTCACCCGTCCCCTAATCCTAACCCGTACGCTGACACTAACCCGCGCCCTCACACGTACGCTCCCCCTACAACGTTGTCGTACCCTCACCTGGACCCTAAACCGTCCCCGTCCCCTAAACCTAACCCTAGCCCGAACCCTAACCCTAACCCTTCCCCGAAGCCTGACCCTCACCCGTCCCCTAATCCTAACCCGTACGCTGACACTAACCCGCGCCCTCACACGTACGCTCCCCCTAAAGCGTTGTCGTACCCTCACTTGGACCCTAAACCGTCCCCGTCCCCTAACCCTAAACCTAGCCCGAACCCTAACCCTAACCCTTCCCCGAAGCCTGACCCTCACCCGTCCCCTAATCCTAACCCGTACGCTGACACTAACCCGCGCCCTCACACGTACGCTCCCCCTAAAGCGTTGTCGTACCCTCACCTGGACCCTAAACCGTCCCCGTCCCCTAACCCTAACCCTAGCCCGAACACTAACCCTAACCCTTCCCCGAAGCCTGACCCTCACCCGTTCCCTAATCCTAACCCGTACGCTGACACTAACCCGCGCCCTCACACGTACGCTCCCCCTAAAGCGTTGTCGTACCCTCACCTGGACCGTAAACCGTCCCCGTCCCCTAACCCTAACCCTAGCCCGAACCCTAACCCTAACACTTCCCCGAAGCCTGACCCTCACCCGTCCCCTAATCCTAACCCGTACGCTGACACTAACCCGCGCCCTCACACGTACGCTCCCCCTAAAGCGTTGTCGTACCCTCACCTGGACCCTAAACCGTCCCCGTCCCCTAACCCTAACCCTAGCCCGAACCCTAACCCTAACCCTTCCCCGAAGCCTGACCCTCACCCGTCCCCTAATCCTAACCCGTACGCTGACACTAACCCGCGCCCTCACACGTACGCTCCCCCTAAAGCGTTGTCGTACCCTCACCTGGACCCTAAACCGTCCCCGTCCCCTAACCCTAACCTTAGCCCGAACCCTAACCCTAACCCTTCCGCGAAGCCTGACCCTCACCCTTCCCCTAATCCTAACCCGTACGCTGACACTAACCCGCGCCCTCACACGTACGCTCCCCCTAGAGCGTTGTCGTACCCTCACCTGGACCCTAAACCGTCCCCGTCCCCTAACCCTAACCCTAGCCCGAACCTTAACCCTAACCCTTCCCCGAAGCCTGACACTCACCCGTCCCCTAATCCTAACCCGTACGCTGACACTAACCCGTGCCCTCACACGTACGCTCCCCCTAGAGCGTTGTCGTACCCTCACCTCGACCCTAAACCGTCCCCGTCCCCTAACCCTAACCCTAGCCCGAACCCTAACCCTAACCCTTCCCCGAAGCCTGACCCTCACCCGTCCCCTAATCCTAACCCGTACGCTGACACTAACCCACGCCCTCACACGTACGCTCCCCCTAAAGCGTTGTCGTACCCTCACCTGGACCCTAAACCGTCCCCGTCCCCTAACCCTAACCCTAGCCCGAACCCTAACCCTAACCCTTCCCCGAAGCCTGACCCTCACCCGTCCCCTAATCCTAACCCGTACGCTGACACTAACCCGCGCCCTCACACGTACGCTCCCCCTAAAGCGTTGTCCTACCCTCACCTGGACCCTAAACCGTCCCCGTCCCCTAACCCTAACCCTAGCCCGAACCCTAACCCTAACCCTTCCCCGAAGCCTGACCCTCACCCGTCCCCTAATCCTAACCCGTACGCTGACACTAACCCGCGCCCTCACACGTACGCTCCCCCTAAAGCGTTGTCGTACCCTCACCTGGACCCTAAACCGTCCCCGTCCCCTAACCCTAACCCTAGCCCGAACCCTAACCCTAACCCTTCCCCGAAGCCTGACCCTCAACCGTCCCCTAATCCTAACCCGTACGCTGACACTAACCCGCGCCCTCACACGTACGCTCCCCCTAGAGCGTTGTCGTACCCTCACCTGGACCCTAAACCGTCCCCGTCCCCTAACCCTAACCCTAGCCCGAACCTTAACCCTAACCCTTCCCCGAAGCCTGACACTCACCCGTCCCCTAATCCTAACCCGTACGCTGACACTAACCCGCGCCCTCACACGTACGCTCCCCCTAAAGCGTTGTCGTACCCTCACCTGGACCCTAAACCGTCCCCGTCCCCTAAACCTAACCCTAGCCCGAACCCTAACCCTAACCCTTCCCCGAAGCCTGACCCTCACCCGTCCCCTAATCCTAACCCGTACGCTGACACTAACCCGCGCCCTCACACGTACGCTCCCCCTAAAGCGTTGTCGTACCCTCACCTGGACCCTAAACCGTCCCCGTCCCCTAACCCTAACCCTAGCCCGAACCCTAACCCTAACCCTTCCCCGAAGCCTGACCCTCACCCGTCCCCTAATCCTAACCCGTACGCTGACACTAACCCGCGCCCTCACACGTACGCTCCCCCTAAAGCGTTGTCGTACCCTCACCTGGACCCTAAACCGTCCCCGTCCCCTAACCCTAACCCTAGCCCGAACCCTAACCCTAACCCTTCCCCGAAGCCTGACCCTCACCCGTCCCCTAATCCTAACCCGTACGCTGACACTAACCCGCGCCCTCACACGTACGCTCCCCCTAGAGCGTTGTCGTACCCTCACCTGGACCCTAAACCGTCCCCATCCCCTAACCCTAACCCTAGCCCGAACCTTAACCCTAACCCTTCCCCGAAGCCTGACACTCACCCGTCCCCTAATCCTAACCCGTACGCTGACACTAACCCGCGCCCTCACACGTACGCTCCCCCTACAACGTTGTCGTACCCTCACCTGGACCCTAAACCGTCCCCGTTTCCTAACCCTAACCCTAGCCCGAACCCTAACCCTAACCCTTCCCCGAAGCCTGACCCTCACCCGTCCCCTAATCCTAACCCGTACGCTGATACTAACCCGCGCCCTCACACGTACGCTCCCCCTAAAGCGTTGTCGTACCCTCACCTGGACCCTAAACCGTCCCCGTCCCCTAACCCTAACCCTAGCCCGAACCCTAACCCTAACCCTTCCCCGAAGCCTGACCCTCACCCGTCCCCTAATCCTAACCCGTACGCTGACACTAACCCGCGCCCTCACACGTACGCTCCCCCTACAACGTTGTCGTACCCTCACCTGGACCCTAAACCGTCCCCGTTTCCTAACCCTAACCCTAGCCCGAACCCTAACCCTAACCCTTCCCCGAAGCCTGACCCTCACCCGTCCCCTAATCCTAACCCGTACGCTGATACTAACCCGCGCCCTCACACGTACGCTCCCCCTAAAGCGTTGTCGTACCCTCACCTGGACCCTAAACCGTCCCCGTCCCCTAACCCTAACCCTAGCCCGAACCCTAACCCTAACCCTTCCCCGAAGCCTGACCCTCACCCGTCCCCTAATCCTAACCCGTACGCTGACACTAACCCACGCCCTCACACGTACGCTCCCCCTAAAGCGTTGTCGTACCCTCACCTGGACCCTAAACCGTCCCCGTCCCCTAACCCTAACCCTAGCCCGAACCCTAACCCTAACCCTTCCCCGATGCCTGACCCTCACCCGTCCCCTAATCCTTACCCGTACGCTGACACTAACCCGCGCCCTCACACGTACGCTCCCCGTAAAGCGTTGTCGTACCCTCACCTGGACCCTAAACCTTCCCCGTCCCCTAACCCTAACCCTAGACCGAACCCTAACCCTAACCCTTCCCCGAAGCCTGACCCTCACCCGACCCCTAATCCTAACCCGTACGCTGACACTAACCCGCGCCCTCACACGTACGCTCCCCCTAAAGCGTTGTCGTACCCTCACCTGGACCCTAAACCGTCCCCGTCCCCTAATCCTAACCCTAGCCCGAACCCTAACCCTAACCCTTCCCCGAAGCCTGACCCTCACCCGTCCCCTAATCCTAACCCGTACGCTGACACTAACCCGCGCCCTCACACGTACGCTCCCCCTAAAGCGTTGTCGTACCCTCACCTGGACCCTAAACCGTCCCCTTCTCCTAACCCTAACCCTAGCCCGAACCCTAAACCTAACACTTCCCCGAAGCCTGACCCTCACCCGTCCCCTAATTCTAACCCGTACGCTGACACTAACCCGCGCCCTCACACGTACGCTCCCCCTAAAGCGTTGTCGTACCCTCACCTGGACCCTAAACCGTCCCCGTCCCCTATCCCTAACACTAGCCCGAACCCTAACCCTAACCCTTCCCCGAAGCCTGACCCTCACCCGTCCCCTAATCCTAATCCGTAAGCTGACACTAACCCGCGCCCTCACACGTACGTTCCCCCTAAAGCGTTGTCGTACCCTCACCTGGACCCTAAACCGTCCCCGTCACCTAACCCTAACCCTAGCCCCTACCCTAACCCTAACCCTTCCCCGAAGCCTGACCCTCACCCGTCCCCTAATCCTAACCCGTACGCTGACACTAACCCGCGCCCTCACACGTACGCTCCCCCTAAAGCGTTGTCGTACCCTCACCTGGACCCTAAACCGTCCCCGTCCCCTAACCCTAACCCTAGACCGAACCCTAACCCTAACCCTTCCCCGAAGCCTGACCCTCACCCGTCCCCTAATCCTAACCCGTACGCTGACACTAACCCGCGCCCTCACACGTACGCCCCCCTAAAGCGTTGTCGTACGCTCACCTGGACCCTAAACCGTCCCCGTCCCCTAACCCTAACCCTAGCCCGAACCCTAACCCTAACCCTTCCCCGAAGCCTGACCCTCACCCATCCCCTAATCCTAACCCGTACGCTGACACTAAGCCGCGCCCTCACACCTACGCTCCCCCTAAAGCGTTGTCGTACCCTCACCTGGTCCCTAAACCGTCCCCGTCCCCTAACCCTAACCCTAGCCCGAACCGTAACCCTAACACTTCCCCGAAACCTGACCCTCATCCGTCCCCTAATCCTAACCCGTACGCTGACACTAACCCGCGCCCTCACACGTACGCTCCCCCTAAACCGTTGTCGTACCCTCACCTGGACCCTAAACCGTCCCCGTCCCCTAACCCTAACCCTAGCCCGAACCCTAACCCTAACCCTTCCCCGAAGCCTGACCCTCACCCGTCCCCTAATCCTAACCCGTACGCTGACACTAACCCGCGCCCTCACACGTACGCTCCCCCTAAAGCGTTGTCGTACCCTCACCTGGACCCTAAACCGTCCCCGTCCCCTAACCATAACCCTAGCCCGAACCTTAACCCTAACACTTCCCCGAAGCCTGACCCTCACCCGTCCCCTAATCCTAACCCGTACGCTGACACTAACCCGCGCCCTCACACGTACGCTCCCCCTAAAGCGTTGTCGTACCCTCACCTGGACCCTAAACCGTCCCCGTCCCCTAACCCTAACCCTAGCCCGAACCCTAACCCTAACCCTTCCCCGAAGCCTGACCCTCACCCGTCCCCTAATCCTAACCCGTACGCTGACACTAACCCGCGCCCTCACACGTACACTCCCCCTAAAGCGTTGTCGTACCCTCACCTGGACCCTAAACCGTCCCCGTCCCCTAACCCTAACCCTAGCCCGAACCCTAACCCTAACCCTTCCCCGAAGCCTGACCCTCACCCGTCCCCTAATCCTAACCCGTACGCTGACACTAACCCGCGCCCTCACACGTACGCTCCCCCTAAAGCGTTGTCGTACCCTCAATTGGACCCTAAACCGTCCCCGTCCCCTAACCCTAACCCTAGCCCGAACCCTAACCCTAACCCTTCCCCGAAGCCTGACCCTCACCCGTCCCCTAATCCTAACCCGTACGCTGACACTAACCCGCGCCCTCACACGTACGCTCCCCCTAAAGCGTTGTCGTACCCTCACCTGGACCCTAAACCGTCCCCGTCCCCTAACCCTAACCCTAGCCCGAACCCTAACCCTAACACTTCCCCGAAGCCTGACCCTCACCCGTCCCCTAATTCTAACCCGTACGCTGACACTAACCCGCGCCCTCACACGTACGCTCCCCCTAAAGCGTTGTCGAACCCTCACCTGGACCCTAAATCGTCCCCGTCCCCTAACCCTAACCCTAGCCCGAACCCTAACCCTAACACTTCCCCGAAGCCTGACCCTCACCCGTCCCCTAATCTTAACCCGTACGCTGACACTAATCCGCGCCCTCACACGTACGCTCCCCCTAAAGCGTTGTCGTACCCTCACCTGGACCCTAAACCGTCCCCGTCCCCTAACCCTAACCCTAGCCCGAACCCTAACCCTAACCCTTCCCCGAAGCCTGACCCTCACCCGTCCCCTAATCCTAACCCGTACGCTGACACTAACCCACGCCCTCACACGTACGCTCCCCCTAAAGCGTTGTCGTACCCTCACCTGGACCCTAAACCGTCCCCGTCCCCTAACCCTAACCCTAGCCCGAACCCTAACCCTAACCCTTCCCCGAAGCCTGACCCTCACCCGTCCCCTAATCCTAACCCGTACGCTGACACTAACCCGCGCCCTCACACGTACGCTCCCCCTAAAGCGTTGTCGTACCCTCACCTGGACCCTAAACCGTCCCCGTCCCCTAACCCTAACCCTAGCCCGAACCCTAACCCTAACCCTTCCCCGAAGCCTGACCCTCACCCGTCCCCTAATCCTAACCCGTACGCTGACACTAACCCACGCCCTCACACGTACGCTCCCCCTAAAGCGTTGTCGTACCCTCACCTGGACCGTAAACCGTCCCCGTCCCCTAACTCTAACCCTAGCCCGAACCCTAACCCTAACCCTTCCCCGAAGCCTGACCCTCACCCGTCCCCTAATCCTAACCCGTACGCTGACACTAAGCCGCGCCCTCACACGTACGCTCCCCCTAAAGCGTTGTCGTACCCTCACCTGGACCCTAAACCGTCCCCGTCCCCTAACCCTAACCCTAGCCTGAACCCTAACCCTAACCCTTCCCCGAAGCCTGACACTCACCCTTCCCCTAATCCTAACCCGTACGCTGACACTAACCCGCGCCCTCACACGTACGTTCCCCCTAAAGCGTTGTCGTACCCTCACCTGGACCCTAAACCGTCCCCGTCCCCTAACCCTAACCTTAGCCCGAACCCTAACCCTAACCCTTCCGCGAAGCCTGACCCTCACCCTTCCCCTAATCCTAATCCGTACGCTGACACTAACCCGCGCCCTCACACGTACGCTCCCCCTAGAGCGTTGTCGTACCCTCACCTGGACCCTAAACCGTCCCCGTCCCCTAACCCTAACCCTAGCCCGAACCTTAACCCTAACCCTTCCCCGAAGCCTGACCCTCACCCGTCCCCTAATCCTAACCCGTACGCTGACACTAACCCGTGCCCTCACATGTACGCTCCCCCTAGAGCGTTGTCGTACCCTCACCTGGACCCTAAACCGTCCCCGTCCCCTAACCCTAACCCTAGCCCGAACCCTAACCCTAACCCTTCCCCGAAGCCTGACCCTCACCCGTCCCCTAATCCTAACCCGTACGCTGACACTAACCCATGCCCTCACACGTACGCTCCCCCTACAACGTTGTCGTACCCTCACCTGGACCCTAAACCGTCCCCGTTTCCTAACCCTAACCCTAGCCCGAACCCTAACCCTAACCCTTACCCGAAGCCTGACCCTCACCCGTCCCCTAATCCTAACCCGTACGCTGACACTAACCCGCGCCCTCACACGTACGCTCCCCCTAAAGCGTTGTCGTACCGTCACCTGGACCCTAAACCGTCCCCGTCCCCTAACCCTAACCCTAGCCCGAACCCTAACCCTAACCCTTCCCCGAAGCCTGACCCTCACCCGTCCCCTAATCCTAACCCGTACGCTGACACTAACCCGCGCCCTCACACGTACGCTCCCCCTAAAGCGTTGTCGTACCCTCACCTGGACCCTAAACCGTCCCCGTCCCCTAACCCTAACCCTAGCCCGAACCCTAACCCTAAACCTTCCCCGAAGCCTGACCCTCACCCGTCCCCTAATCCTAACCCGTACGCTGACATTAACCCGCGCCCTCACACGTACGCTCCCCCTAAAGCGTTGTCGTACCCTCACCTGGACCCTAAACCGTCCCCGTCCCCTAACCCTAACCCTAGCCCGAAACCTTACCCTAACCCTTCCCCGAAGCCTGACACTCACCCGTCCCCTAATCCTAACCCGTACGCTGACACTAACCCGCGCCCTCACATGTACGCTCCCCCTAAAGCGTTGTCGTACCCTCACCTGGACCCTAAACCGTCCCCGTCCCCTAACCCTAACCCTAGCCCGAACCCTAACCCTAACCCTTCCCCGAAGCCTGACCCTCACCCGTCCCCTAATCCTAACCCGTACGCTGACACTAACCCGCGCCCTCACACGTACGCTCCCCGTAAAGCGTTGTCGTACCCTCACCTGGACCCTAAACCTTCCCCGTCCCCTAACCCTAACCCTAGACCGAACCCTAACCCTAACCCTTCCCCGAAGCCTGACCCTCACCCGTCCCCTAATCCTAACCCGTACGCTGACACTAACCCGCGCCCTCACACGTACGCTCCCCCTAAAGCGTTGTCGTACCCTCACCTGGACCCTAAACCGTCCCCGTCCCCTAACCCTAACCCTAGCCCGAACCCTAACCCTAACCCTTCCCCGAAGCCTGACCCTCACCCGTCCCCTAATCCTAACCCGTACGCTGACACTAACCCGCGACCTCACACGTACGCTCCCCCTAAAGCGTTGTCGTACCCTCACCTGGACCCTAAACCGTCCCCTTCTCCTAACCCTAACCCTAGCCCGAACCCTAACCCTAACCCTTCCCCGAAGCCTGACCCTCACCCGTCCCCTAATCCTAACCCGTACGCTGACACTAACCCGCGCCCTCACACGTACGCTCCCCCTAAAGCGTTGTCGTACCCTCACCTGGACCCTAAACCGTCCCCGTCCCCTAACCCTAACCCTAGACCGAACCCTAACCCTAACCCTTCCCCGAAGCCTGACCCTCACCCGTCCCCTAATCCTAATCCGTAAGCTGACACTAACCCGCGCCCTCACACGTACGTTCCCCCTAAAGCGTTGTCGTACCCTCACCTGGACCCTAAACCGTCCCCGTCACCTAACCCTAACCCTAGCCCGAACCCTAACCCTAACCCTTCCCCGAAGCCTGACCCTCAGCCGTCCCCTAATCCTAACCCGTACGCTGACACTAACCCGCGCCCTCACACGTACGCTCCCCCTAAAGCGTTTTCGTACCCTCACCTGGACCCTAAACCGTCCCCGTCCCCTAACCCTAACCCTAGCCCGAACCCTAACCCTAACCCTTCCCCGAAGCCTGACCCTCACCCGTCCCCTAATCCTAACCCGTACGCTGACACTAACCCGCGCCCTCACACGTACGCTCCCCCTAGAGCGTTGCCGTACCCTCACCTGGACCCTAAACCTTCCCCGTCCCCTAACCCTAACCCTAGACCGAACCCTAACCCTAACCCTTCCCCGAAGCCTGACCCTCACCCGTCCCCTAACCCTAACCCGTACGCTGACACTAACCCACGCCCTCACACGTACGCTCCCCCTAAAGCGTTGTCGTACCCTCACCTGGACCCTAAACCGTCCCCGTCCCCTAACCCTAACCCTAGCCCGAACCCTAACGTAACCCTTCCCCGAAGCCTGACCCTCACCCGTCCCCTAATCCTAACCCGTACGCTGACACTAACCCGCGCCCTCACATGTACGCTCCCCCTAAAGCGTTGTCGTACCCTCACCTGGACCCTAAACCGTCCCCGTCCCCTAACCCTAACCCTAGACCGAACCCTAACCCTAACCCTTCCCCGAAGCCTGACCCTCACCCGTCCCCTAATCCTAACCCGTACGCTGACACTAACCCGCGCCCTCACACGTACGCTCCCCCTAAAGCGTTGTCGTACGCTCACCTGGACCCTAAACCGTCCCCGTCCCCTAACCCTAACCCTAGACCGAACCCTAACCCTAACCCTTCCCCGAAGCCTGACCCTCACCCGTCCCCTAATCCTAACCCGTACGCTGACACTAACCCGCGCCCTCACACGTACGCCCCCCTAAAGCGTTGTCGTACGCTCACCTGGACCCTAAACCGTCCCCGTCCCCTAACCCTAACCCTAGCCAGAACCCTAACCCTAACCCTTCCCCGAAGCCTGACCCTCACCCGTCCCCTAATCCTAACCCGTACGCTGACACTAACCCGCGCCCTCACATGTACGCTCCCCCTAAAGCGTTGTCGTACCCTCACCTGGACCCTAAACCGTCCCCGTCCCCTAACCCTAACCCTAGCCCGAACCCTAACCCTAACACTTCCCCGAAGCCTGACCCTCACCCGTCCCCTAATCCTAACCCGTACGCTGACACTAACCCGCGCCCTCACACGTACGCTCCCCCTAAAGCGTTGTCGTACCCTCACCTGGACCCTAAACCGTCCCCGTCCCCTAACCCTAACCCTAGCCCGAACCCTAACCCTAACCCTTCCCCGAAGCCTGACCCTCACCCATCCCGTAATCCTAACCCGTACGCTGACACTAACCCGCGCCCTCACACGTATGCTCCCCCTAAAGCGTTGTCGTACCCTCACCTGGACCCTAAACCGTCCCCGTCCCCTAACCCTAACCCTAGCCCGAACCCTAACCCTAACCCTTCCCCGAAGCCTGACCCTCACCCGTCCCCTAATCCTAACCCGTACGCTGACACTAACCCGCGCCCTCACACGTACGCTCCCCCTAAAGCGTTGTCGTACCCTCACCTGGACCCTAAACCGTCCCCGTCCCCTAACCCTAACCCTAGCCCGAACCCTAACCCTAACCCTTCCCCGAAGCCTGACCCTCACCCGTCCCCTAATCCTAACCCGTACGCTGACACTAACCTGCGCCCTCACACGTACGCTCCCCCTAAAGCGTTGTCGTACCCTCACCTGGACCCTAAACCGTCCCCGTCCCCTAACCCTAACCCTAGCCCGAACCCTAACCCTAACCCTTCCCCGAAGCCTGACCCTCACCCGTCCCCTAATCCTAACCCGTACGCTGACACTAACCCGCGCCCTCACACGTACGCTCCCCCTAAAGCGTTATCGTACCCTCAATTGGACCCTAAACGGTCCCCGTCCCCTAACCCTAACCCTAGCCCGAACCCTAACCCTAACCCTTCCCCGAAGCCTGACCCTCAC
This sequence comes from Globicephala melas, assembly GCF_963455315.2. Classification (NCBI taxonomy): domain Eukaryota; kingdom Metazoa; phylum Chordata; class Mammalia; order Artiodactyla; family Delphinidae; genus Globicephala; species Globicephala melas. Next base: position 20,147 of record NW_027207400.1, read on the forward strand.
CCGTCCCCTAATCCTAACCCGTACGCTGACACTAACCCGCGCCCTCACACGTACGCTCCCCCTAAAGCGTTGTCGTACCCTCACCTGGACCCTAAACCGTCCCCGTCCCCTAACCCTAACCCTAGCCCGAACCCTAACCCTAACCCTTCCCCGAAGCCTGACCCTCACCCGTCCCCTAATCCTAACCCGTACGCTGACACTAACCCGCGCCCTCACACATACGCTCCCCCTAAAGCGTTGTCGTACCCTCACCTGGACCCTAAACCTTCCCCGTCCCCTAACCCTAACCCTAGCCCGAACCCTAACCCTAACACTTCCCCGAAGCCTGACCCTCACCCGTCCCCTAATCCTAACCCGTACGCTGACACTAACCCGCGCCCTCACACGTACGCTCCCCCTAAAGCGTTGTCGTACCCTCACCTGGACCCTAAACCGTCCCCGTCCCCTAACCCTAACCCTAGCCCGAACCCTAACCCTAACACTTCCCCGAAGCCTGACCCTCACCCGTCCCCTAATCCTAACCCGTACGCTGACACTAACCCGCGCCCTCACACGTACGCTCCCCCTAAAGCGTTGTCGTACCCTCACCTGGACCCTAAACCGTCCCCGTCCCCTAACCCTAACCCTAGCCCGAACCCTAACCCTAACCCTTCCCCGAAGCCTGACCCTCACCCGTCCCCTAATCCTAACCCGTACGCTGACACTAACCCGCGCCCTCACACGTACGCTCCCCCTAAAGCGTTGTCGTACCCTCACCTGGACCCTAAACCGTCCCCGTCCCCTAACCCTAACCCTAGCCCGAACCCTAAACCTAACCCTTCCCCGAAGCCTGACCCTCACCCGTCCCCTAATCCTAACCCGTACGCTGACACTAACCCGCGCCCTCACACGTACGCTCCCCCTAAAGCGTTGTCGTACCCTCACCTGGACCCTAAACCTTCCCCGTCCCCTAACCCTAACCCTAGCCGGAACCCTAACCCTAACCCTTCCCCGAAGCCTGACCCTCAACCGTCCCCTAATCCTAACCCGTACGCTGACACTAACCCGCGCCCTCACACGTACGCTCCCCCTAAAGCGTTGTCGTACCCTCACCTGGACCCTAAACCGTCCCCGTCCCCTAACCCTAACCCTAGCCCGAACCCTAACCCTAACCCTTCCCCGAAGCCTGACCCTCACCCGTCCCCTAATCCTAACCCGTACGCTGACACTAACCCGCGCCCTCACACGTACGCTCCCCCTAAAGCGTTGTCGTACCCTCACCTGGACCCTAAACCGTCCCCATCCCCTAACCCTAACCCTAGCCCGAACCCTAACCCTAACCCTTCCCCGAAGCCTGACCCTCAGCCGTCCCCTAATCCTAACCCGTACGCTGACACTAACCTGCGCCCTCACACGTACGCTCCCCCTAGAGCGTTGTCGTACCCTCACCTGGACCCTAAACCGTCCCCGTCCCCTAACCCTAACCCTAGCCCGAACCCTAACCCTAACACTTCCCCGAAGCCTGACCCTCACCCGTGCCCTAATCCTAACCCGTACGCTGACACTAACCCGCGCCCTCACACGTACGCTCCCCCGAAAGCGTTGTCGTACCCTCACCTGGACCCTAAACCGTCCCCGTCCCCTAACCCTAACCCTAGCCCGAACCCTAACCCTAACCCTTCCCCGAAGCCTGACACTCACCCGTCCCCTAATCCTAACCCGTACGCTGACACTAACCCGCGCCCTCACACGTACGCTCCCCCTAAAGCGTTGTCGTACCCTCACCTGGACCCTAAACCTTCCCCGTCCCCTAACCCTAACCCTAGACCGAACCCTAAACCTAACACTTCCCCGAAGCCTGACCCTCACCCGTCCCCTAATCCTAACCCGTACGCTGACACTAACCCGCGCCCTCACACGTACGCTCCCCCTAAAGCGTTGTCGTACCCTCACCTGGACCCTAAACCGTCCACGTCCCCTAACCCTAACCCTAGCCCGAACCCTAACCCTAACCCTTCCCCGAAGCCTGACCCTCACCCGTCCCCTAATCCTAACCCGTACGCTGACACTAACCCGCGCCCTCACACGTACGCTCCCCCTAAAGCGTTGTCGTACCCTCCCCTGGACCCTAAACCGTCCCCGTCCCCTAACCCTAACCCTAGCCCGAACCCTAACCCTAACCCTTCCCCGAAGCCTGACCCTCACCCGTCCCCTAATCCTAACCCGTACGCTGACACTAACCCGCGCCCTCACACGTACGCTCCCCCTAAAGCGTTGTCGTACCCTCACCTGGACCCTAAACCGTCCCCGTCCCCTAACCCTAACCCTATCCCGAACCCTAACCCTAACCCTTCCGCGAAGCCTGACCCTCACACTTCCCCTAATCCTAACCCGTACGCTGACAGTAACCCGCGCCCTCACACGTACGCTCCCCCTAAAGCGTTGTCGTACCCTCACCTGGACCCTAAACCGTCCCCGTCCCCTAACCCTAACCCTAGCCCGAACCCTAACCCTAACCCTTCCCCGAAGCCTGACCCTCACCCGTCCCCTAATCCTAACCCGTACGCTGACACTAACCCGCGGCCTCACACGTACGCTCCCCCTAAAGCGTTGTCGTACCCTCACCTGGACCCTAAACCGTCCCCGTCCCCTAACCCTAACCCTAGCCCGAACCCTAACCCTAACCCTTCCCCGAAGCCTGACCCTCCCCCTGTCCCCTAATCCTAACCCGTACGCTGACACTAACCCGCGCCCTCACACGTACGCTCCCCCTAAAGCGTTGTCGTACCCTCACCTGGACCCTAAACCTTCCCCGTCCCCTAACCCTAACCCTAGACCGAACCCTAACCCTAACCCTTCCCCGAAGCCTGACCCTCACCCGTCCCCTAATCCTAACCCGTACGCTGACACTAACCCGCGCCCTCACACGTACGCTCCCCCTAAAGCGTTGTCGTACCCTCACCTGGACCCTAAACCGTCCCCGTCCCCTAACCCTAACCCTAGCCCGAACCCTAACCCTAACCCTTCCCCGAAGCCTGACCCTCAACCGTCCCCTAATCCTAACCCGTACGCTGACACTAACCCGCGCCCTCACACGTACGCTCCCCCTAAAGCGTTGTCCTACCCTCACCTGGACCCTAAACCGTCCCCGTCCCCTAACCCTAACCCTAGCCCGAACCCTAACCCTAACCCTTCCCCGAAGCCTGACACTCACCCGTCCCCTAATCCTAACCCGTACGCTGACACTAACCCGCGCCCTCACACGTACGCTCCCCCTAAAGCGTTGTCGTACCCTCACCTGGACCCTAAACCGTCCCCATCCCCTAACCCTAACCCTAGCCCGAACCCTAACCCTAACCCTTCCCCGAAGCCTGACCCTCAGCCGTCCCCTAATCCTAACCCGTACGCTGACACTAACCTGCGCCCTCACACGTACGCTCCCCCTAGAGCGTTGTCGTACCCTCACCTGGACCCTAAACCGTCCCCGTCCCCTAACCCTAACCCTAGCCCGAACCCTAACCCTAACACTTCCCCGAAGCCTGACCCTCACCCGTGCCCTAATCCTAACCCGTACGCTGACACTAACCCGCGCCCTCACACGTACGCTCCCCCGAAAGCGTTGTCGTACCCTCACCTGGACCCTAAACCGTCCCCGTCCCCTAACCCTAACCCTAGCCCGAACCCTAACCCTAACCCTTCCCCGAAGCCTGACACTCACCCGTCCCCTAATCCTAACCCGTACGCTGACACTAACCCGCGCCCTCACACGTACGCTCCCCCTAAAGCGTTGTCGTACCCTCACCTGGACCCTAAACCTTCCCCGTCCCCTAACCCTAACCCTAGACCGAACCCTAAACCTAACCCTTCCCCGAAGCCTGACCCTCACCCGTCCCCTAATCCTAACCCGTACGCTGACACTAACCCGCGCCCTCACACGTACGCTCCCCCTAAAGTGTTGTCGTACCCTCACCTGGACCCTAAACCGTCCCCGTCCCCTAACCCTAACCCTAGCCCGAACCCTAAACCTAACCCTTCCCCGAAGCCTGACCCTCACCCTTCCCCTAATCCTAACCCGTACGCTGACACTAACCCGCGCCCTCACACGTACGCTCCCCCTAAAGCGTTGTCGTACCCTCACCTGCACCCTAAACCGTCCCCGTCCCCTAACCCTAACCCTAGCCCGAACCCTAACCCTAACCCTTCCCCGAAGCCTGACCCTCACCCGTCCCCTAATCCTAACCCGTACGCTGACACTAACCCGCGCCCTCACACGTACGCTCCCCCTAAAGCGTTGTCGTACCCTCACCTGGAACCTAAACCGTCCCCGTCCCCTAACCGTAACCCTAGCCCGAACCCTAACCCTAACCCTTCCCCGAAGCCTGACCCTCACCCGTCCCCTAATCCTAACCCGTACGCTGACACTAACCCGCGCCCTCACACGTACGCTCCCCCTAAAGCGTTGTCGTACCCTCACCTGGACCCTAAACCGTCCCCGTCCCCTAACCCTAACCCTAGCCCGAACCCTAACCCTAACCCTTCCCCGAAGCCTGACCCTCACCCGTCCCCTAATCCTAACCCGTACGCTGACACTAACCCGCGCCCTCACACGTACGCTCCCCCTAAAGCGTTGTCGTACCCTCACCTGGACCCTAAACCGTCCACGTCCCCTAACCCTAACCCTAGCCCGAACCCTAACCCTAACCCTTCCCCGAAGCCTGACCCTCACCCGTCCCCTAATCCTAACCCGTACGCTGACACTAACCCGCGCCCTCACACGTACGCTCCCCCTAAAGCGTTGTCGTACCCTCCCCTGGACCCTAAACCGTCCCCGTCCCCTAACCCTAACCCTAGCCCGAACCCTAACCCTAACCCTTCCCCGAAGCCTGACCCTCACCCGTCCCCTAATCCTAACCCGTACGCTGACACTAACCCGCGCCCTCACACGTACGCTCCCCCTAAAGCGTTGTCGTACCCTCACCTGGACCCTAAACCGTCCCCGTCCCCTAACCCTAACCCTATCCCGAACCCTAACCCTAACCCTTCCGCGAAGCCTGACCCTCACCCTTCCCCTAATCCTAACCCGTACGCTGACAGTAACCCGCGCCCTCACACGTACGCTCCCCCTAAAGCGTTGTCGTACCCTCACCTGGACCCTAAACCGTCCCCGTCCCCTAACCCTAACCCTAGCCCGAACCCTAACCCTAACCCTTCCCCGAAGCCTGACCCTCACCCGTCCCCTAATCCTAACCCGTACGCTGACACTAACCCGCGGCCTCACACGTACGCTCCCCCTAAAGCGTTGTCGTACCCTCACCTGGACCCTAAACCGTCCCCGTCCCCTAACCCTAACCCTAGCCCGAACCCTAACCCTAACCCTTCCCCGAAGCCTGACCCTCCCCCTGTCCCCTAATCCTAACCCGTACGCTGACACTAACCCGCGCCCTCACACGTACGCTCCCCCTAAAGCGTTGTCGTACCCTCACCTGGACCCTAAACCTTCCCCGTCCCCTAACCCTAACCCTAGACCGAACCCTAACCCTAACCCTTCCCCGAAGCCTGACCCTCACCCGTCCCCTAATCCTAACCCGTACGCTGACACTAACCCGCGCCCTCACACGTACGCTCCCCCTAAAGCGTTGTCGTACCCTCACCTGGACCCTAAACCGTCCCCGTCCCCTAACCCTAACCCTAGCCCGAACCCTAACCCTAACCCTTCCCCAAGCCTGACCCTCACCCGTCCCCTAATCCTAACCCGTACGCTGACACTAACCCGCGCCCTCACACGTACGCTCCCCCTAAAGCGTTGTCCTACCCTCCCGCGCCCTCACACGTACGCTCCCCCTAAAGCGTTGTCCTACCCTCACCTGGACCCTAAACCGTCCCCGTCCCCTAACCCTAACCCTAGCCCGAACCCTAACCCTAACCCTTCCCCGAAGCCTGACCCTCACCCGTCCCCTAATCCTAACCCGTACGCTGACACTAACCCGCGCCCTCACACGTACGCTCCCCCTAAAGCGTTGTCGTACCCTCACCTGGACCCTAAACCGTCCCCGTCCCCTAACCCTAACCCTAGCCCGAACCCTAACCCTAACCCTTCCCCGAAGCCTGACCCTCACCCGTCCCCTAATCCTAACCCGTACGCTGACACTAAACCGCGCCCTCACACGTACGCTCCCCCTAAAGCGTTGTCGTACCCTCACCTGGACCCTAAACCGTCCCCGTCCCCTAACCCTAACCCTAGCCCGAACCCTAACCCTAACCCTTCCCCGAAGCCTGACCCTCACCCGTCCCCTAATCCTAAACCGTACGCTGACACTAACCCGCGCCCTCACACGTACGCTCCCCCTAAAGCGTTGTCGTACCCTCACCTGGACCCTAAACCGTCCCCGTCCCCTAACCCTAACCCTAGCCCGAACCCTAACCCTAACCCTTCCCCGAAGCCTGACCCTCACCCGTCCCCTAATCCTAACCCGTACGCTGACACTAACCCGCGCCCTCACACGTACGCTCCCCCTAAAGCGTTGTCGTACCCTCACCTGGACCCTAAACCGTCCCCGTCCCCTAACCCTAACCCTAGCCCAAACCCTAACCCTAACACTTCCCCGAAGCCTGACCCTCACCCGTCCCCTAATCCTAACCCGTACGCTGACACTAACCCGCGCCCTCACACGTACGCTCCCCCTAAAGCGTTGTCGTACCCTCACCTGGACCCTAAACCGTCCCCGTCCCCTAACCCTAACCCTAGCCCGAACCCTAACCCTAACACTTCCCCGAAGCCTGACCCTCACCCGTCCCCTAATCCTAACCCGTACGCTGACACTAACCCGCGCCCTCACACGTACGCTCCCCCTAAAGCGTTGTCGTACCCTCACCTGGACCCTAAACCGTCCCCGTCCCCTAACCCTAACCCTAGCCCGAACCCTAACCCTAACCCTTCCCCGAAGCCTGACCCTCACCCGTCCCCTAATCCTAACCCGTACGCTGACACTAACCCGCGCCCTCACACGTACGCTCCCCCTAAAGCGTTGTCGTACCCTCACCTGGACCCTAAACCGTCCCCGTCCCCTAACCCTAACCCTAGCCCGAACCCTAACCCTAACCCTTCCCCGAAGCCTGACCCTCACCCGTCCCCTAATCCTAACCCGTACGCTGACACTAACCCGCGCCCTCACACGTACGCTCCCCCTAAAGCGTTGTCGTACCCTCACCTGGACCCTAAACCGTCCCCGTCCCCTAACCCTAACCCTAGCCCGAACCCTAACCCTAACCCTTCCCCGAAGCCTGACCCTCAACCGTCCCCTAATCCTAACCCGTACGCTGAGACTAACCCGCGCCCTCACACGTACGCTCCCCCTAAAGCGTTGTCGTACCCTCACCTGGACCCTAAACCTTCCCCGTCCCATAACCCTAACCCTAGCCCGAACCCTAACCCTAACCCTTCCCCGAAGCCTGACCCTCACCCGTCCCCTAATCCTAACCCGTACGCTGACACTAACCCGCGCCCTCACACGTACGCTCCCCCTAAAGCATTGTCGTACCCTCACCTGGACCCTAAACCGTCCCCATCCCCTAACCATAACCCTAGCCCGAACCCTAACCCTAACCCTTCCCCGAAGCCTGACCCTCACCCGTCCCCTAATCCTAACCCGTACGCTGACACTAACCCGCGCCCTCACACGTACGCTCCCCTTAAAGCGTTGTCGTACCCTCACCTGGACCCTAAACCGTCCCCGTCCCCTAACCCTAACCCTAGCCCGAACCCTAACCCTAACCCTTCCCCGAAGCCTGACCCTCAGCCGTCCCCTAATCCTAACCCGTACGCTGACACTAACCTGCGCCCTCACACGTACGCTCCCCCTAAAGCGTTGTCGTACCCTCACCTGGACCCTAAACCGTCCCCATCCCCTAACCCTAACCCTAGCCCGAACCCTAACCCTAACACTTCCCCGAAGCCTGACCCTTACCCGTGCCCTAATCCTAACCCGTACGCTGACACTAACCCGCGCCCTCACACGTACGCTCCCCCTAAAGCGTTGTCGTACCCTCACCTGGACCCTAAACCGTCCCCGTCCCCTAACCCTAACCCTAGCCCGAACCCTAACCCTAACCCTTCCCCGAAGCCTGACACTCACCCGTCCCCTAATCCTAACCCGTACGCTGACACTAACCCGCGCCCTCACACGTACGCTCCCCCTAAAGCGTTGTCGTACACTCACCTGGACCCTAAACCTTCCCCGTCCCCTAACCCTAACCCTAGACCGAACCCTAAACCTAAACCTTCCCCGAAGCCTGACCCTCACCCGTCCCCTAATCCTAACCCGTACGCTGACACTAACCCGCGCCCTCACACGTACGCTCCCCCTAAAGCGTTGTCGTACCCTCACCTGGACCCTAAACCGTCCCCGTCCCCTAACCCTAACCCTAGCCCGAACCCTAAACCTAACCCTTCCCCGAAGCCTGACCCTCACCCTTCCCCTAATCCTAACCCGTACGCTGACACTAACCCGCGCCCTCACACGTACGCTCCCCCTAAAGCGTTGTCGTACCCTCACCTGCACCCTAAACCGTCCCCGTCCCCTAACCCTAACCCTAGCCCAAACCCTAACCCTAACCCTTCCCCGAAGCCTGACCCTCACCCGTCCCCTAATCCTAACCCGTACGCTGACACTAACCCACGCCCTCACACGTACGCTCCCCCTAAAGCGTTGTCGTACCCTCACCTGGACCCTAAACCGTCCCCGTCCCCTAACCGTAACCCTAGCCCGAACCCTAACCCTAACCCTTCCCCGAAGCCTGACCCTCACCCGTCCCCTAATCCTAACCCGTACGCTGACACTAACCCGCGCCCTCACACGTACGCTCCCCCTAAAGCGTTGTCGTACCCTCACCTGGACCCTAAACCGTCCCCGTCCCCTAACCCTAACCCTAGCCCGAACACTAACCCTAACCCTTCCCCGAAGCCTGACCCTCACCCGTCCCCTAATCCTAACCCGTACGCTGACACTAACCCGCGCCCTCACATGTACGCTCCCCCTAAAGCGTTGTCGTACCCTCACCTGGACCCTAAACCGTCCCCGTCCCCTAACCCTAACCCTAGCCCGAACCCTAACCCTAACACTTCCCCGAAGCCTGACCCTCACCCGTCCCCTAATCCTAACCCGTACGCTGACACTAACCCGCGCCCTCACACGTACGCTCCCCCTAAAGCGTTGTCGTACCCTCACCTGGACCCTAAACCGTCCCCGTCCCCTAACCCTAACCCTAGCCCGAACCCTAACCCTAACCCTTCCCCGAAGCCTGACCCTCACCCATCCCGTAATCCTAACCCGTACGCTGACACTAACCCGCGCCCTCACACGTATGCTCCCCCTAAAGCGTTGTCGTACCCTCACCTGGACCCTAAACCGTCCCCGTCCCCTAACCCTAACCCTAGCCCGAACCCTAACCCTAACCCTTCCCCGAAGCCTGACCCTCACCCGTCCCCTAATCCTAACCCGTACGCTGACACTAACCCGCGCCCTCACACGTACGCTCCCCCTAAAGCGTTGTCGTACCCTCACCTGGACCCTAAACCGTCCCCGTCCCCTAACCCTAACCCTAGCCCGAACCCTAACCCTAACCCTTCCCCGAAGCCTGACCCTCACCCGTCCCCTAATCCTAACCCGTACGCTGACACTAACCTGCGCCCTCACACGTACGCTCCCCCTAAAGCGTTGTCGTACCCTCACCTGGACCCTAAACCGTCCCCGTCCCCTAACCCTAACCCTAGCCCGAACCCTAACCCTAACCCTTCCCCGAAGCCTGACCCTCACCCGTCCCCTAATCCTAACCCGTACGCTGACACTAACCCGCGCCCTCACACGTACGCTCCCCCTAAAGCGTTATCGTACCCTCAATTGGACCCTAAACGGTCCCCGTCCCCTAACCCTAACCCTAGCCCGAACCCTAACCCTAACCCTTCCCCGAAGCCTGACCCTCACCCGTCCCCTAATCCTAACCCGTACGCTGACACTAACCCGCGCCCTCACACGTACGCTCCCCCTAAAGCGTTGTCGTACCCTCACCTGGACCCTAAACCGTCCCCGTCCCCTAACCCTAACCCTAGCCCGAACCCTAACCCTAACCCTTCCCCGAAGCCTGACCCTCACCCGTCCCCTAATCCTAACCCGTACGCTGACACTAACCCGCGCCCTCACACGTACGCTCCCCCTAAAGCGTTGTCGTACCCTCACCTGGACCCTAAACCTTCCCCGTCCCCTAACCCTAACCCTAGCCCGAACCCTAACCCTAACACTTCCCCGAAGCCTGACCCTCACCCGTCCCCTAATCCTAACCCGTACGCTGACACTAACCCGCGCCCTCACACGTACGCTCCCCCTAAAGCGTTGTCGTACCCTCACCTGGACCCTAAACCGTCCCCGTCCCCTAACCCTAACCCTAGCCCGAACCCTAACCCTAACACTTCCCCGAAGCCTGACCCTCACCCGTCCCCTAATCCTAACCCGTACGCTGACACTAACCCGCGCCCTCACACGTACGCTCCCCCTAAAGCGTTGTCGTACCCTCACCTGGACCCTAAACCGTCCCCGTCCCCTAACCCTAACCCTAGCCCGAACCCTAACCCTAACCCTTCCCCGAAGCCTGACCCTCACCCGTCCCCTAATCCTAACCCGTACGCTGACACTAACCCGCGCCCTCACACGTACGCTCCCCCTAAAGCGTTGTCGTACCCTCACCTGGACCCTAAACCGTCCCCGTCCCCTAACCCTAACCCTAGCCCGAACCCTAAACCTAACCCTTCCCCGAAGCCTGACCCTCACCCGTCCCCTAATCCTAACCCGTACGCTGACACTAACCCGCGCCCTCACACGTACGCTCCCCCTAAAGCGTTGTCGTACCCTCACCTGGACCCTAAACCTTCCCCGTCCCCTAACCCTAACCCTAGCCGGAACCCTAACCCTAACCCTTCCCCGAAGCCTGACCCTCAACCGTCCCCTAATCCTAACCCGTACGCTGACACTAACCCGCGCCCTCACACGTACGCTCCCCCTAAAGCGTTGTCGTACCCTCACCTGGACCCTAAACCGTCCCCGTCCCCTAACCCTAACCCTAGCCCGAACCCTAACCCTAACCCTTCCCCGAAGCCTGACCCTCACCCGTCCCCTAATCCTAACCCGTACGCTGACACTAACCCGCGCCCTCACACGTACGCTCCCCCTAAAGCGTTGTCGTACCCTCACCTGGACCCTAAACCGTCCCCATCCCCTAACCCTAACCCTAGCCCGAACCCTAACCCTAACCCTTCCCCGAAGCCTGACCCTCAGCCGTCCCCTAATCCTAACCCGTACGCTGACACTAACCTGCGCCCTCACACGTACGCTCCCCCTAGAGCGTTGTCGTACCCTCACCTGGACCCTAAACCGTCCCCGTCCCCTAACCCTAACCCTAGCCCGAACCCTAACCCTAACACTTCCCCGAAGCCTGACCCTCACCCGTGCCCTAATCCTAACCCGTACGCTGACACTAACCCGCGCCCTCACACGTACGCTCCCCCGAAAGCGTTGTCGTACCCTCACCTGGACCCTAAACCGTCCCCGTCCCCTAACCCTAACCCTAGCCCGAACCCTAACCCTAACCCTTCCCCGAAGCCTGACACTCACCCGTCCCCTAATCCTAACCCGTACGCTGACACTAACCCGCGCCCTCACACGTACGCTCCCCCTAAAGCGTTGTCGTACCCTCACCTGGACCCTAAACCTTCCCCGTCCCCTAACCCTAACCCTAGACCGAACCCTAAACCTAACACTTCCCCGAAGCCTGACCCTCACCCGTCCCCTAATCCTAACCCGTACGCTGACACTAACCCGCGCCCTCACACGTACGCTCCCCCTAAAGCGTTGTCGTACCCTCACCTGGACCCTAAACCGTCCACGTCCCCTAACCCTAACCCTAGCCCGAACCCTAACCCTAACCCTTCCCCGAAGCCTGACCCTCACCCGTCCCCTAATCCTAACCCGTACGCTGACACTAACCCGCGCCCTCACACGTACGCTCCCCCTAAAGCGTTGTCGTACCCTCCCCTGGACCCTAAACCGTCCCCGTCCCCTAACCCTAACCCTAGCCCGAACCCTAACCCTAACCCTTCCCCGAAGCCTGACCCTCACCCGTCCCCTAATCCTAACCCGTACGCTGACACTAACCCGCGCCCTCACACGTACGCTCCCCCTAAAGCGTTGTCGTACCCTCACCTGGACCCTAAACCGTCCCCGTCCCCTAACCCTAACCCTATCCCGAACCCTAACCCTAACCCTTCCGCGAAGCCTGACCCTCACACTTCCCCTAATCCTAACCCGTACGCTGACAGTAACCCGCGCCCTCACACGTACGCTCCCCCTAAAGCGTTGTCGTACCCTCACCTGGACCCTAAACCGTCCCCGTCCCCTAACCCTAACCCTAGCCCGAACCCTAACCCTAACCCTTCCCCGAAGCCTGACCCTCACCCGTCCCCTAATCCTAACCCGTACGCTGACACTAACCCGCGGCCTCACACGTACGCTCCCCCTAAAGCGTTGTCGTACCCTCACCTGGACCCTAAACCGTCCCCGTCCCCTAACCCTAACCCTAGCCCGAACCCTAACCCTAACCCTTCCCCGAAGCCTGACCCTCCCCCTGTCCCCTAATCCTAACCCGTACGCTGACACTAACCCGCGCCCTCACACGTACGCTCCCCCTAAAGCGTTGTCGTACCCTCACCTGGACCCTAAACCTTCCCCGTCCCCTAACCCTAACCCTAGACCGAACCCTAACCCTAACCCTTCCCCGAAGCCTGACCCTCACCCGTCCCCTAATCCTAACCCGTACGCTGACACTAACCCGCGCCCTCACACGTACGCTCCCCCTAAAGCGTTGTCGTACCCTCACCTGGACCCTAAACCGTCCCCGTCCCCTAACCCTAACCCTAGCCCGAACCCTAACCCTAACCCTTCCCCGAAGCCTGACCCTCAACCGTCCCCTAATCCTAACCCGTACGCTGACACTAACCCGCGCCCTCACACGTACGCTCCCCCTAAAGCGTTGTCCTACCCTCACCTGGACCCTAAACCGTCCCCGTCCCCTAACCCTAACCCTAGCCCGAACCCTAACCCTAACCCTTCCCCGAAGCCTGACACTCACCCGTCCCCTAATCCTAACCCGTACGCTGACACTAACCCGCGCCCTCACACGTACGCTCCCCCTAAAGCGTTGTCGTACCCTCACCTGGACCCTAAACCGTCCCCATCCCCTAACCCTAACCCTAGCCCGAACCCTAACCCTAACCCTTCCCCGAAGCCTGACCCTCAGCCGTCCCCTAATCCTAACCCGTACGCTGACACTAACCTGCGCCCTCACACGTACGCTCCCCCTAGAGCGTTGTCGTACCCTCACCTGGACCCTAAACCGTCCCCGTCCCCTAACCCTAACCCTAGCCCGAACCCTAACCCTAACACTTCCCCGAAGCCTGACCCTCACCCGTGCCCTAATCCTAACCCGTACGCTGACACTAACCCGCGCCCTCACACGTACGCTCCCCCGAAAGCGTTGTCGTACCCTCACCTGGACCCTAAACCGTCCCCGTCCCCTAACCCTAACCCTAGCCCGAACCCTAACCCTAACCCTTCCCCGAAGCCTGACACTCACCCGTCCCCTAATCCTAACCCGTACGCTGACACTAACCCGCGCCCTCACACGTACGCTCCCCCTAAAGCGTTGTCGTACCCTCACCTGGACCCTAAACCTTCCCCGTCCCCTAACCCTAACCCTAGACCGAACCCTAAACCTAACCCTTCCCCGAAGCCTGACCCTCACCCGTCCCCTAATCCTAACCCGTACGCTGACACTAACCCGCGCCCTCACACGTACGCTCCCCCTAAAGTGTTGTCGTACCCTCACCTGGACCCTAAACCGTCCCCGTCCCCTAACCCTAACCCTAGCCCGAACCCTAAACCTAACCCTTCCCCGAAGCCTGACCCTCACCCTTCCCCTAATCCTAACCCGTACGCTGACACTAACCCGCGCCCTCACACGTACGCTCCCCCTAAAGCGTTGTCGTACCCTCACCTGCACCCTAAACCGTCCCCGTCCCCTAACCCTAACCCTAGCCCGAACCCTAACCCTAACCCTTCCCCGAAGCCTGACCCTCACCCGTCCCCTAATCCTAACCCGTACGCTGACACTAACCCGCGCCCTCACACGTACGCTCCCCCTAAAGCGTTGTCGTACCCTCACCTGGAACCTAAACCGTCCCCGTCCCCTAACCGTAACCCTAGCCCGAACCCTAACCCTAACCCTTCCCCGAAGCCTGACCCTCACCCGTCCCCTAATCCTAACCCGTACGCTGACACTAACCCGCGCCCTCACACGTACGCTCCCCCTAAAGCGTTGTCGTACCCTCACCTGGACCCTAAACCGTCCCCGTCCCCTAACCCTAACCCTAGCCCGAACCCTAACCCTAACCCTTCCCCGAAGCCTGACCCTCACCCGTCCCCTAATCCTAACCCGTACGCTGACACTAACCCGCGCCCTCACACGTACGCTCCCCCTAAAGCGTTGTCGTACCCTCACCTGGACCCTAAACCGTCCACGTCCCCTAACCCTAACCCTAGCCCGAACCCTAACCCTAACCCTTCCCCGAAGCCTGACCCTCACCCGTCCCCTAATCCTAACCCGTACGCTGACACTAACCCGCGCCCTCACACGTACGCTCCCCCTAAAGCGTTGTCGTACCCTCCCCTGGACCCTAAACCGTCCCCGTCCCCTAACCCTAACCCTAGCCCGAACCCTAACCCTAACCCTTCCCCGAAGCCTGACCCTCACCCGTCCCCTAATCCTAACCCGTACGCTGACACTAACCCGCGCCCTCACACGTACGCTCCCCCTAAAGCGTTGTCGTACCCTCACCTGGACCCTAAACCGTCCCCGTCCCCTAACCCTAACCCTATCCCGAACCCTAACCCTAACCCTTCCGCGAAGCCTGACCCTCACCCTTCCCCTAATCCTAACCCGTACGCTGACAGTAACCCGCGCCCTCACACGTACGCTCCCCCTAAAGCGTTGTCGTACCCTCACCTGGACCCTAAACCGTCCCCGTCCCCTAACCCTAACCCTAGCCCGAACCCTAACCCTAACCCTTCCCCGAAGCCTGACCCTCACCCGTCCCCTAATCCTAACCCGTACGCTGACACTAACCCGCGGCCTCACACGTACGCTCCCCCTAAAGCGTTGTCGTACCCTCACCTGGACCCTAAACCGTCCCCGTCCCCTAACCCTAACCCTAGCCCGAACCCTAACCCTAACCCTTCCCCGAAGCCTGACCCTCCCCCTGTCCCCTAATCCTAACCCGTACGCTGACACTAACCCGCGCCCTCACACGTACGCTCCCCCTAAAGCGTTGTCGTACCCTCACCTGGACCCTAAACCTTCCCCGTCCCCTAACCCTAACCCTAGACCGAACCCTAACCCTAACCCTTCCCCGAAGCCTGACCCTCACCCGTCCCCTAATCCTAACCCGTACGCTGACACTAACCCGCGCCCTCACACGTACGCTCCCCCTAAAGCGTTGTCGTACCCTCACCTGGACCCTAAACCGTCCCCGTCCCCTAACCCTAACCCTAGCCCGAACCCTAACCCTAACCCTTCCCCAAGCCTGACCCTCACCCGTCCCCTAATCCTAACCCGTACGCTGACACTAACCCGCGCCCTCACACGTACGCTCCCCCTAAAGCGTTGTCCTACCCTCACCTGGACCCTAAACCGTCCCCGTCCCCTAACCCTAACCCTAGCCCGAACCCTAACCCTAACCCTTCCCCGAAGCCTGACCCTCACCCGTCCCCTAATCCTAACCCGTACGCTGACACTAACCCGCGCCCTCACACGTACGCTCCCCCTAAAGCGTTGTCGTACCCTCACCTGGACCCTAAACCGTCCCCGTCCCCTAACCCTAACCCTAGCCCGAACCCTAACCCTAACCCTTCCCCGAAGCCTGACCCTCACCCGTCCCCTAATCCTAACCCGTACGCTGACACTAAACCGCGCCCTCACACGTACGCTCCCCCTAAAGCGTTGTCGTACCCTCACCTGGACCCTAAACCGTCCCCGTCCCCTAACCCTAACCCTAGCCCGAACCCTAACCCTAACCCTTCCCCGAAGCCTGACCCTCACCCGTCCCCTAATCCTAAACCGTACGCTGACACTAACCCGCGCCCTCACACGTACGCTCCCCCTAAAGCGTTGTCGTACCCTCACCTGGACCCTAAACCGTCCCCGTCCCCTAACCCTAACCCTAGCCCGAACCCTAACCCTAACCCTTCCCCGAAGCCTGACCCTCACCCGTCCCCTAATCCTAACCCGTACGCTGACACTAACCCGCGCCCTCACACGTACGCTCCCCCTAAAGCGTTGTCGTACCCTCACCTGGACCCTAAACCGTCCCCGTCCCCTAACCCTAACCCTAGCCCAAACCCTAACCCTAACACTTCCCCGAAGCCTGACCCTCACCCGTCCCCTAATCCTAACCCGTACGCTGACACTAACCCGCGCCCTCACACGTACGCTCCCCCTAAAGCGTTGTCGTACCCTCACCTGGACCCTAAACCGTCCCCGTCCCCTAACCCTAACCCTAGCCCGAACCCTAACCCTAACACTTCCCCGAAGCCTGACCCTCACCCGTCCCCTAATCCTAACCCGTACGCTGACACTAACCCGCGCCCTCACACGTACGCTCCCCCTAAAGCGTTGTCGTACCCTCACCTGGACCCTAAACCGTCCCCGTCCCCTAACCCTAACCCTAGCCCGAACCCTAACCCTAACCCTTCCCCGAAGCCTGACCCTCACCCGTCCCCTAATCCTAACCCGTACGCTGACACTAACCCGCGCCCTCACACGTACGCTCCCCCTAAAGCGTTGTCGTACCCTCACCTGGACCCTAAACCGTCCCCGTCCCCTAACCCTAACCCTAGCCCGAACCCTAACCCTAACCCTTCCCCGAAGCCTGACCCTCACCCGTCCCCTAATCCTAACCCGTACGCTGACACTAACCCGCGCCCTCACACGTACGCTCCCCCTAAAGCGTTGTCGTACCCTCACCTGGACCCTAAACCGTCCCCGTCCCCTAACCCTAACCCTAGCCCGAACCCTAACCCTAACCCTTCCCCGAAGCCTGACCCTCAACCGTCCCCTAATCCTAACCCGTACGCTGAGACTAACCCGCGCCCTCACACGTACGCTCCCCCTAAAGCGTTGTCGTACCCTCACCTGGACCCTAAACCTTCCCCGTCCCATAACCCTAACCCTAGCCCGAACCCTAACCCTAACCCTTCCCCGAAGCCTGACCCTCACCCGTCCCCTAATCCTAACCCGTACGCTGACACTAACCCGCGCCCTCACACGTACGCTCCCCCTAAAGCATTGTCGTACCCTCACCTGGACCCTAAACCGTCCCCATCCCCTAACCATAACCCTAGCCCGAACCCTAACCCTAACCCTTCCCCGAAGCCTGACCCTCACCCGTCCCCTAATCCTAACCCGTACGCTGACACTAACCCGCGCCCTCACACGTACGCTCCCCTTAAAGCGTTGTCGTACCCTCACCTGGACCCTAAACCGTCCCCGTCCCCTAACCCTAACCCTAGCCCGAACCCTAACCCTAACCCTTCCCCGAAGCCTGACCCTCAGCCGTCCCCTAATCCTAACCCGTACGCTGACACTAACCTGCGCCCTCACACGTACGCTCCCCCTAAAGCGTTGTCGTACCCTCACCTGGACCCTAAACCGTCCCCATCCCCTAACCCTAACCCTAGCCCGAACCCTAACCCTAACACTTCCCCGAAGCCTGACCCTTACCCGTGCCCTAATCCTAACCCGTACGCTGACACTAACCCGCGCCCTCACACGTACGCTCCCCCTAAAGCGTTGTCGTACCCTCACCTGGACCCTAAACCGTCCCCGTCCCCTAACCCTAACCCTAGCCCGAACCCTAACCCTAACCCTTCCCCGAAGCCTGACACTCACCCGTCCCCTAATCCTAACCCGTACGCTGACACTAACCCGCGCCCTCACACGTACGCTCCCCCTAAAGCGTTGTCGTACACTCACCTGGACCCTAAACCTTCCCCGTCCCCTAACCCTAACCCTAGACCGAACCCTAAACCTAAACCTTCCCCGAAGCCTGACCCTCACCCGTCCCCTAATCCTAACCCGTACGCTGACACTAACCCGCGCCCTCACACGTACGCTCCCCCTAAAGCGTTGTCGTACCCTCACCTGGACCCTAAACCGTCCCCGTCCCCTAACCCTAACCCTAGCCCGAACCCTAAACCTAACCCTTCCCCGAAGCCTGACCCTCACACTTCCCCTAATCCTAACCCGTACGCTGACACTAACCCGCGCCCTCACACGTACGCTCCCCCTAAAGCGTTGTCGTACCCTCACCTGCACCCTAAACCGTCCCCGTCCCCTAACCCTAACCCTAGCCCAAACCCTAACCCTAACCCTTCCCCGAAGCCTGACCCTCACCCGTCCCCTAATCCTAACCCGTACGCTGACACTAACCCACGCCCTCACACGTACGCTCCCCCTAAAGCGTTGTCGTACCCTCACCTGGACCCTAAACCGTCCCCGTCCCCTAACCGTAACCCTAGCCCGAACCCTAACCCTAACCCTTCCCCGAAGCCTGACCCTCACCCGTCCCCTAATCCTAACCCGTACGCTGACACTAACCCGCGCCCTCACACGTACGCTCCCCCTAAAGCGTTGTCGTACCCTCACCTGGACCCTAAACCGTCCCCGTCCCCTAACCCTAACCCTAGCCCGAACACTAACCCTAACCCTTCCCCGAAGCCTGACCCTCACCCGTCCCCTAATCCTAACCCGTACGCTGACACTAACCCGCGCCCTCACACGTACGCTCCCCTTAAAGCGTTGTCGTACCCTCACCTGGACCCTAAACCGTCCGCGTCCCCTAACCCTAACCCTAGCCCGAACCCTAACCCTAACCCTTCCCCGAAGCCTGACCCTCACCCGTCCCCTAATCCTAACCCGTACGCTGACACTAACCCGCGCCCTCACACGTACGCTCCCCCAAAAGCGTTGTCGTACCCTCACCTGGACCCTAAACCGTCCCCGTCCCCTAACCCTAACCCTAGCCCGAACCCTAACCCTAACCCTTCCCCGAAGCCTGACCCTCACCCGTCCCCTAATCCTAACCCGTACGCTGACACTAACCCGCGCCCTCACACGTACGCTCCCCCTAAAGCGTTGTCGTACCCTCACCTGCACCCTAAACCGTCCCCGTCCCCTAACCCTAACCCTAGCCCGAACCCTAACCCTAACCCTTCCGCGAAGCCTGACCCTCACCCGTCCCCTAATCCTAACCCGTACGCTGACACTAACCCGCGCCCTCACACGTACGCTCCCCCTAAAGCGTTGTCGTACCCTCACCTGGACCCTAAACCGTCCCCGTCCCCTAACCCTAACCCTAGCCCGAACCCTAACCCTAACCCTTCCCCGAAGCCTGACCCTCACCCGTCCCCTAATCCTAACCCGTACGCTGACACTAACCCGCGCCCTCACACGTACGCTCCCCCTAAAGCGTTGTCGTACCCTCACCTGGACCCTAAACCGTCCCCGTCCCCTAACCCTAACCCTAGCCCGAACCCTAACCCTAACCCTTCCCCGAAGCCTGACCCTCACCCGTCCCCTAATCCTAACCCGTACGCTGACACTAACCCGCGCCCTCACACGTACGCTCCCCGTAAAGCGTTGTCGTACCCTCACCTGGACCCTAAACCGTCCCCGTCCCCTAACCCTAACCCTAGCCCGAACCCTAACCCTAACCCTTCCCCGAAGCCTGACCCTCACCCGTCCCCTAATCCTAACCCGTACGCTGACACTAACCCGCGCCCTCACACGTACGCTCCCCCTAAAGCGTTGTCGTACCCTCACCTGGACCCTAAACCGTCCCCGTCCCCTAACCCTAACCCTAGCCCGAACCCTAACCCTAACCCTTCCCCGAAGCCTGACCCTCACCCGTCCCCTAATCCTAACCCGTACGCTGACACTAACCCGCGCCCTCACACGTACGCTCCCCCTAAAGCGTTGTCGTACCCTCACCTGGACCCTAAACCGTCCCCGTCCCCTAACCCTAACCCTAGCCCGAACCCTAACCCTAACCCTTCCCCGAAGCCTGACCCTCACCCGTCCCCTAATCCTAACCCGTACGCTGACACTAACCCGCGCCCTCACACGTACGCTCCCCCTAAAGCGTTGTCGTACCCTCACCTGGACCCTAAACCGTCCCCGTCCCCTAACCCTAACCCTAGCCCGAACCGTAACCGTAACCCTTCCCCGAAGCCTGACCCTCACCCGTCCCCTAATCCTAACCCGTACGCTGACACTAACCCGCGCCCTCACACGTACGCTCCCCCTAAAGCGTTGTCGTACCCTCACCTGGACCCTAAACCTTCCCCGTCCCCTAACCCTAACCCTAGACCGAACCCTAACCCTAACCCTTCCCCGAAGCCTGACCCTCACCCGTCCCCTAATCCTAACCCGTACGCTGACACTAACCCGCGCCCTCACACGTACGCTCCCCCTAAAGCGTTGTCCTACCCTCACCTGGACCCTAAACCGTCCCCGTCCCCTAACCCTAACCGTAGCCCGAACCCTAACCCTAACCCTTCCCCGAAGCCTGACACTCACCCGTCCCCTAATCCTAACCCGTACGCTGACACTAACCCGCGCCCTCACACGTACGCTCCCCCTAAAGTGTTGTCGTACCCTCACCTGGACCCTAAACCGTCCCCGTCCCCTAACCCTAACCCTAGCCCGAACCCTAACCCTAACCCTTCCCCGAAGCCTGACCCTCACCCGTCCCCTAATCCTAACCCGTACGCTGACACTAACCCGCGCCCTCACATGTACGCTCCCCCTAAAGCGTTGTCGTACCCTCACCTGGACCCTAAACCGTCCCCGTCCCCTAACCCTAACCCTAGCCCGAACCCTAACCCTAACCCTTCCCCGAAGCCTGACCCTCACCCGTCCCCTAATCCTAACCCGTACGCTGACACTAACCCGCGCCCTCACACGTACGCTCCCCCTAAAGCGTTGTCGTACCCTCACCTGGACCCTAAACCGTCCCCGTCCCCTAACCCTAACCCTAGCCCGAACCCTAACCCTAACACTTCCCCGAAGCCTGACCCTCACCCGTCCCCTAATCCTAACCCGTACGCTGACACTAACCCGCGCCCTCACACGTACGCTCCCCCTAAAGCGTTGTCGTACCCTCACCTGGACCCTAAACCGTCCCCGTCCCCTAACCCTAACCCTAGCCCGAACCCTAACCCTAACCCTTCCCCGAAGCCTGACCCTCACCCGTCCCCTAATCCTAACCCGTACGCTGACACTAACCCGCGCCCTCACACGTACGCTCCCCCTAAAGCGTTGTCGTACCCTCACCTGGACCCTAAACCTTCCCCGTCCCCTAACCCTAACCCTAGACCGAACCCTAACCCTAACCCTTCCCCGAAGCCTGACCCTCACCCGTCCCCTAATCCTAACCCGTACGCTGACACTAACCCGCGCCCTCACACGTACTTTCCCCCTAAAGCGTTTTCGTACCCTCACCTGGACCCTAAACCGTCCCCGTCCCCTAACCCTAACCCTAGCCCGAACCCTAACCCTAACCCTTCCCCAAGCCTGACCGTCACCCGTCCCCTAATCCTAACCCGTACGCTGACACTAACCCGCGCCCTCAAACGTACGCTCCCCCTAAAGCGTTGTCCTACCCTCACCTGGACCCTAAACCGTCCCCGTCCCCTAACCCTAACCCTAGCCCGAACCCTAACCCTAACCCTTCCCCGAAGCCTGACCCTCACCCGTCCCCTAATCCTAACCCGTACGCTGACACTAACCCGCGCCCTCACACGTACGCTCCCCCTAAAGCGTTGTCGTACCCTCACCTGGACCCTAAACCGTCCCCGTCCCCTAACCCTAACCCTAGCCCGAACCCTAACCCTAACCCTTCCCCGAAGCCTGACCCTCACCCGTCCCCTAATCCTAACCCGTACGCTGACACTAACCCGCGCCCTCACACGTACGCTCCCCCTAATGCGTTGTCGTACCCTCACCTGGACCCTAAACCGTCCCCGTCCCCTAACCCTAAACCTAACCCGAACCCTAACCCTAACCCTTCCCCGAAGCCTGACCCTCACCCGTCCCCTAATCCTAACCCGTACGCTGACACTAACCCGCGCCCTCACACGTACGCTCCCCCTAAAGCGTTGTCGTACCCTCACCTGGACCCTAAACCGTCCCCGTCCCCTAACCCTAACCCTAGCCCGAACCCTAACCCTAACCCTTCCCCGAAGCCTGACCCTCACCCGTCCCCTAATCCTAACCCGTACGCTGACACTAACCCGCGCCCTCACACGTACGCTCCCCCTAGAGCGTTGTCGTACCCTCACCTGGACCCTAAACCGTCCCCATCCCCTAACCCTAACCCTAGCCCGAACCTTAACCCTAACCCTTCCCCGAAGCCTGACCCTCACCCGTCCCCTAATCCTAACCCGTACGCTGACACTAACCCGCGCCCTCACACGTACGCTCCCCCTAAAGCGTTGTCGTACCCTCACCTGGACCCTAAACCGTCCCCGTCCCCTAACCCTAACCCTAGCCCGAACCCTAACCCTAACCCTTCCCCGAAGCCTGACCCTCACCCGTCCCCTAATCCTAACCCGTACGCTGACACTAATCCGCGCCCTCACACGTACGCTCCCCCTAAAGCGTTGTCGTACCCTCACCTGGACCCTAAACCGTCCCCGTCCCCTAACCCTAACCCTAGCCCGAACCCTAACCCTAACCCTTCCCCGAAGCCTGACCCTCACCCGTCCCCTAATCCTAATCCGTACGCTGACACTAACCCGCGCCCTCACACGTACGCTCCCCCTAGAGCGTTGTCGTACCCTCACCTGGACCCTAAACCGTCCCCGTCCCCTAACCCTAACCCTAGCCCGAACCTTAACCCTAACCCTTCCCCGAAGCCTGACCCTCACCCGTCCCCTAATCCTAACCCGTACGCTGACACTAACCCGCGCCCTCACACGTACGCTCCCCCTAAAGCGTTGTCGTACCCTCACCTGGACCCTAAACCGTCCCCGTCCCCTAACCCTAACCCTAGCCCGAACCCTAACCCTAACCCTTCCCCGAAGCCTGACCCTCACCCGTCCCCTAATCCTAACCCGTACGCTGACACTAACCCGCGCCCTCACACGTACGCTCCCCCTAAAGCGTTGTCGTACCCTCACCTGGACCCTAAACCGTCCCCGTCCCCTAACCCTAACCCTAGCCCGAACCCTAACCCTAACCCTTCCGCGAAGCCTGACCCTCACACTTCCCCTAATCCTAACCCGTACGCTGACACTAACCCGCGCCCTCACACGTACGCTCCCCCTAAAGCGTTGTCGTACCCTCACCTGGACCCTAAACCGTCCCCGTCCCCTAACCCTAACCCTAGCCCGAACCCTAACCCTAACCCTTCCCCGAAGCCTGACCCTCACCCGTCCCCTAATCCTAACCCGTACGCTGACACTAACCCGCGGCCTCACACGTACGCTCCCCCTAAAGCGTTGTCGTACCCTCACCTGGACCCTAAACCGTCCCCGTCCCCTAACCCTAACCCTAGCCCGAACCCTAACCCTAACCCTTCCCCGAAGCCTGACCCTCACCCGTCCCCTAATCCTAACCCGTACGCTGACACTAACCCGCGCCCTCACACGTACGCTCCCCGTAAAGCGTTGTCGTACCCTCACCTGGACCCTAAACCGTCCCCGTCCCCTAACCCTAACCCTAGCCCGAACCCTAACCCTAACCCTTCCCCGAAGCCTGACCCTCACCCGTCCCCTAATCCTAACCCGTACGCTGACACTAACCCGCGCCCTCACATGTACGCTCCCCCTAAAGCGTTGTCGTACCCTCACCTGGACCCTAAACCGTCCCCGTCCCCTAACCCTAACCCTAGCCCGAACCCTAACCCTAACCCTTCCCCGAAGCCTGACCCTCACCCGTCCCCTAATCCTAACCCGTACGCTGACACTAACCCGCGCCCTCACACGTACGCTCCCCCTAAAGCGTTGTCGTACCCTCACCTGGACCCTAAACCATCCCCGTCCCCTAACCCTAACCCTAGCCCGAACCCTAACCCTAACCCTTCCCCGAAGCCTGACCCTCACCCGTCCCCTAATCCTAACCCGTACGCTGACACTAACCCACGCCCTCACACGTACGCTCCCCCTAAAGCGTTGTCGTACCCTCACCTGGACCCTAAACCGTCCCCGTCCCCTAACCCTAACCCTAGCCCGAACCGTAACCGTAACCCTTCCCCGAAGCCTGACCCTCACCCGTCCCCTAATCCTAACCCGTACGCTGACACTAACCCGCGCCCTCACACGTACGCTCCCCCTAAAGCGTTGTCGTACCCTCACCTGGACCCTAAACCTTCCCCGTCCCCTAACCCTAACCCTAGACCGAACCCTAACCCTAACCCTTCCCCGAAGCCTGACCCTCACCCGTCCCCTAATCCTAACCCGTACGCTGACACTAACCCACGCCCTCACACGTACGCTCCCCCTAAAGCGTTGTCCTACCCTCACCTGGACCCTAAACCGTCCCCGTCCCCTAACCCTAACCGTAGCCCGAACCCTAACCCTAACCCTTCCCCGAAGCCTGACACTCACCCGTCCCCTAATCCTAACCCGTACGCTGACACTAACCCGCGCCCTCACACGTACGCTCCCCCTAAAGCGTTGTCGTACCCTCACCTGGACCCTAAACCGTCCCCGTCCCCTAACCCTAACCCTAGCCCGAACCCTAACCCTAACCCTTCCCCGAAGCCTGACCCTCACCCGTCCCCTAATCCTAACCCGTACGCTGACACTAACCCGCGCCCTCACACGTACGCTCCCCCTAAAGCGTTGTCGTACCCTCACCTGGACCCTAAACCGTCCCCGTCCCCTAACCCTAACCCTAGCCCGAACCCTAACCCTAACCCTTCCCCGAAGCCTGACCCTCACCCGTCCCCTAATCCTAACCCGTACGCTGACACTAACCCGCGCCCTCACACGTACGCTCCCCCTAAAGCGTTGTCGTACCCTCACCTGGACCCTAAACCTTCCCCGTCCCCTAACCCTAACCCTAGACCGAACCCTAACCCTAACCCTTCCCCGAAGCCTGACCCTCACCCGTCCCCTAATCCTAACCCGTACGCTGACACTAACCCGCGCCCTCACACGTACTTTCCCCCTAAAGCGTTGTCGTACCCTCACCTGGACCCTAAACCGTCCCCGTCCCCTAACCCTAACCCTAGCCCGAACCCTAACCCTAACCCTTCCCCAAGCCTGACCGTCACCCGTCCCCTAATCCTAACCCGTACGCTGAAACTAACCCGCGCCCTCAAACGTACGCTCCCCCTAAAGCGTTGTCCTACCCTCACCTGGACCCTAAACCGTCCCCGTCCCCTAACCCTAACCCTAGCCCGAACCCTAACCCTAACCCTTCCCCGAAGCCTGACCCTCACCCGTCCCCTAATCCTAACCCGTACGCTGACACTAACCCGCGCCCTCACACGTACGCTCCCCCTAAAGCGTTGTCGTACCCTCAACTGGACCCTAAACCGTCCCCGTCCCCTAACCCTAACCCTAGCCCGAACCCTAACCCTAACCCTTCCCCGAAGCCTGACCCTCACCCGTCCCCTAATCCTAACCCGTACGCTGACACTAACCCGCGCCCTCACACGTACGCTCCCCCTAAAGCGTTGTCGTACCCTCACCTGGACCCTAAACCGTCCCCGTCCCCTAACCCTAAACCTAGCCCGAACCCTAACCCTAACCCTTCCCCGAAGCCTGACCCTCACCCGTCCCCTAATCCTAACCCGTACGCTGACACTAACCCGCGCCCTCACACGTACGCTCCCCCTAAAGCGTTGTCGTACCCTCACCTGGACCCTAAACCGTCCCCGTCCCCTAACCCTAACCCTAGCCCGAACCCTAACCCTAACCCTTCCCCGAAGCCTGACCCTCACCCGTCCCCTAATCCTAACCCGTACGCTGACACTAACCCGCGCCCTCACACGTACGCTCCCCCTAGAGCGTTGTCGTACCCTCACCTGGACCCTAAACCGTCCCCATCCCCTAACCCTAACCCTAGCCCGAACCTTAACCCTAACCCTTCCCCGAAGCCTGACCCTCACCCGTCCCCTAATCCTAACCCGTACGCTGACACTAACCCGCGCCCTCACACGTACGCTCCCCCTAAAGCGTTGTCGTACCCTCACCTGGACCCTAAACCGTCCCCGTCCCCTAACCCTAACCCTAGCCCGAACCCTAACCCTAACCCTTCCCCGAAGCCTGACCCTCACCCGTCCCCTAATCCTAACCCGTACGCTGACACTAACCCGCTCCCTCACACGTACGCTCCCCCTACAACGTTGTCGTACCCTCACCTGGACCCTAAACCGTCCCCGTTTCCTAACCATAACCCTAGCCCGAACCCTAACCCTAACCCTTCCCCGAAGCCTGACCCTCACCCGTCCCCTAATCCTAACCCGTACGCTGACACTAACCCGCGCCCTCACACATACGCTCCCCCTAAAGCGTTGTCGTACCCTCACCTGGACCCTAAACCGTCCCCGTCCCCTAAACCTAACCCTAGCCCGTACCCTAACCCTAACCCTTCCCCGAAGCCTGACCCTCACCCGTCCCCTAATCCTAACCCGTACGCTGACACTAACCCGCGCCCTCACACGTACGCTCCCCCTAAAGCGTTGTCGTACCCTCACCTGGACCCTAAACCGTCCCCGTCCCCTAACCCTAACCCTAGCCCGAACCCTAACCCTAACCCTTCCCCGAAGCCTGACCCTCACCCGTCCCCTAATCCTAACCCGTACGCTGACACTAACCCGCGCCCTCACACGTACGCTCCCCGTAAAGCGTTGTCGTACCCTCACCTGGACCCTAAACCTTCCCCGTCCCCTAACCCTAACCCTAGACCGAACCCTAACCCTAACCCTTCCCCGAAGCCTGACCCTCACCCGTCCCCTAATCCTAACCCGTACGCTGACACTAACCCGCGCCCTCACACGTACGCTCCCCCTAAAGCGTTGTCGTACCCTCACCTGGACCCTAAACCGTCCCCGTCCCCTAACCCTAACCCTAGCCCGAACCCTAACCCTAACCCTTCCCCGAAGCCTGACCCTCACCCGTCCCCTAATCCTAACCCGTACGCTGACACTAACCCGCGACCTCACACGTACGCTCCCCCTAAAGCGTTGTCGTACCCTCACCTGGACCCTAAACCGTCCCCTTCTCCTAACCCTAACCCTAGCCCGAACCCTAACCCTAACACTTCCCCGAAGCCTGACCCTCACCCGTCCCCTAATCCTAACCCGTACGCTTACACTAACCCGCGCCCTCACACGTACGCTCCCCCTAAAGCGTTGTCGTACCCTCACCTGGACCCTAAACCGTCCCCGTCCCCTAACCCTAACCCTAGCCCGAACCCTAACCCTAACCCTTCCCCGAAGCCTGACCCTCACCCGTCCCCTAATCCTAATCCGTAAGCTGACACTAACCCGCGCCCTCACACGTACGTTCCCCATAAAGCGTTGTCGTACCCTCACCTGGACCCTAAACCGTCCCCGTCACCTAACCCTAACCCTAGCCCGAACCCTAACCCTAACCCTTCCCCGAAGCCTGACCCTCAGCCGTCCCCTAATCCTAACCCGTACGCTGACACTAACCCGCGCCCTCACACGTACGCTCCCCCTAAAGCGTTTTCGTACCCTCACCTGGACCCTAAACCGTCCCCGTCCCCTAACCCTAACCCTAGCCCGAACCCTAACCCTAACCCTTCCCCGAAGCCTGACCCTCACCCGTCCCCTAATCCTAACCCGTACGCTGACACTAACCCGCGCCCTCACACGTACGCTCCCCCTAGAGCGTTGCCGTACCCTCACCTGGACCCTAAACCTTCCCCGTCCCCTAACCCTAACCCTAGACCGAACCCTAACCCTAACCCTTCCCCGAAGCCTGACCCTCACCCGTCCCCTAATCCTAACCCGTACGCTGACACTAACCCGCGCCCTCACACGTACGCTCCCCCTAGAGCGTTGTCGTACCCTCACCTGGACCCTAAACCGTCCCCGTCCCCTAACCCTAACCCTAGCCCGAACCCTAACCCTAACCCTTCCCCGAAGCCTGACCCTCACCCGTCCCCTAATCCTAACCCGTACGCTGACACTAACCCGCGCCCTCAAACGTACGCTCCCCCTAAAGCGTTGTCATACCCTCACCTGGACCGTAAACCGTCCCCGTCCCCTAACCCTAACCCTAGCCCGAACCCTAACCCTAACCCTTCCCCGAAGCCTGACCCTCACCCGTCCCCTAATCCTAACCCGTACGCTGACACTAACCCGCGCCCTCACACGTACGCTCCCCCTAAAGCGTTGTCGTACCCTCACCTGGACCCTAAACCGTCCCCGTCCCCTAACCCTAACCCTAGACCGAACCCTAACCCTAACCCTTCCCCGAAGCCTGACCCTCACCCGTCCCCTAATCCTAACCCGTACGCTGACACTAACCCGCGCCCTCACACGTACGCTCCCCCTAAAGCGTTGTCGTACGCTCACCTGGACCCTAAACCGTCCCCGTCCCCTAACCCTAACCCTAGCCCGAACCCTAACCCTAACCCTTCCCCGAAGCCTGACCCTCACCCATCCCCTAATCCTAACCCGTACGCTGACACTAAGCCGCGCCCTCACACCTACGCTCCCCCTAAAGCGTTGTCGTACCCTCACCTGGACCCTAAACCGTCCCCGTCCCCTAACCCTAACCCTAGCCCGAACCGTAACCCTAACCCTTCCCCGAAGCCTGACACTCACCCGTCCCCTAATCCTAACCCGTACGCTGACACTAACCCGCGCCCTCACACGTACGCTCCCCCTAAAGCGTTGTCGTACCCTCACCTGGACCCTAAACCGTCCCCGTCCCCTAACCCTAACCCTAGCCCGAACCCTAACCCTAACCCTTCCCCGAAGCCTGACCCTCACCCGTCCCCTAATCCTAACCCGTACGCTGACACTAACCCGCGCCCTCACACGTACGCTCCCCCTAAAGCGTTGTCGTACCCTCACCTGGACCCTAAACCGTCCCCGTCCCCTAACCATAACCCTAGCCCGAACCTTAACCCTAACCCTTCCCCGAAGCCTGACCCTCACCCGTCCCCTAATCCTAACCCGTACGCTGACACTAACCCGCGCCCTCACACGTACGCTCCCCCTAAAGCGTTGTCGTACCCTCACCTGGACCCTAAACCTTCCCCGTCCCCTAACCCTAACCCTAGACCGAACCCTAACCCTAACCCTTCCCCGAAGCCTGACCCTCACCCGTCCCCTAATCCTAACCCGTACGCTGACACTAACCCGCGCCCTCACACGTACGCTCCCCCTAAAGCGTTGTCCTACCCTCACCTGGACCCTAAACCGTCCCCGTCCCCTAACCCTAACCGTAGCCCGAACCCTAACCCTAACCCTTCCCCGAAGCCTGACACTCACCCGTCCCCTAATCCTAACCCGTACGCTGACACTAACCCGCGCCCTCACACGTACGCTCCCCCTAAAGTGTTGTCGTACCCTCACCTGGACCCTAAACCGTCCCCGTCCCCTAACCCTAACCCTAGCCCGAACCCTAACCCTAACCCTTCCCCGAAGCCTGACCCTCACCCGTCCCCTAATCCTAACCCGTACGCTGACACTAACCCGCGCCCTCACACGTACGCTCCCCCTAAAGCGTTGTCGTACCCTCACCTGGACCCTAAACCGTCCCCGTCCCCTAACCCTAACCCTAGCCCGAACCCTAACCCTAACCCGTCCCCGAAGCCTGACCCTCACCCGTCCCCTAATCCTAACCCGTACGCTGACACTAACCCGCGCCCTCACACGTACGCTCCCCCTAAAGCGTTGTCGTACCCTCACCTGGACCCTAAACCGTCCCCGTCCCCTAACCCTAACCCTAGCCCGAACCCTAACCCTAACCCTTCCCCGAAGCCTGACCCTCACCCGTCCCCTAATCCTAACCCGTACGCTGACACTAACCCGCGCCCTCACACGTACGCTCCCCCTAAAGCGTTGTCGTACCCTCACCTGGACCCTAAACCGTCCCCGTCCCCTAACCCTAACCCTAGCCCGAACCCTAACCCTAACCCTTCCCCGAAGCCTGACCCTCACCCGTCCCCTAATCCTAACCCGTACGCTGACACTAACCCGCGCCCTCACACGTAAGCTCCCCCTAAAGCGTTGTCGTACCCTCACCTGGACCCTAAACCTTCCCCGTCCCCTAACCCTAACCCTAGACCGAACCCTAACCCTAACCCTTCCCCGAAGCCTGACCCTCACCCGTCCCCTAATCCTAACCCGTACGCTGACACTAACCCGCGCCCTCACACGTACTTTCCCCCTAAAGCGTTGTCGTACCCTCACCTGGACCCTAAACCGTCCCCGTCCCCTAACCCTAACCCTAGCCCGAACCCTAACCCTAACCCTTCCCCAAGCCTGACCGTCACCCGTCCCCTAATCCTAACCCGTACGCTGACACTAACCCGCGCCCTCACACGTACGCTCCCCCTAAAGCGTTGTCCTACCCTCACCTGGACCCTAAACCGTCCCCGTCCCCTAACCCTAACCCTAGCCCGAACCCTAACCCTAACCCTTCCCCGAAGCCTGACCCTCACCCGTCCCCTAATCCTAACCCGTACGCTGACACTAACCCGCGCGCTCACACGTACGCTCCCCCTAAAGCGTTGTCGTACCCTCACCTGGACCCTAAACCGTCCCCGTCCCCTAACCCTAACCCTAGCCCGAACCCTAACCCTAACCCGTCCCCGAAGCCTGACCCTCACCCGTCCCCTAATCCTAACCCGTACGCTGACACTAACCCGCGCCCTCACACGTACGCTCCCCCTAAAGCGTTGTCGTACCCTCACCTGGACCCTAAACCGTCCCCGTCCCCTAACCCTAACCCTAGCCCGAACCCTAACCCTAACCCTTCCCCGAAGCCTGACCCTCACCCGTCCCCTAATCCTAACCCGTACGCTGACACTAACCCGCGCCCTCACACGTACGCTCCCCCTAAAGCGTTGTCGTACCCTCACCTGGACCCTAAACCGTCCCCGTCCCCTAACCCTAACCCTAGCCCGAACCCTAACCCTAACCCTTCCCCGAAGCCTGACCCTCACCCGTCCCCTAATCCTAACCCGTACGCTGACACTAACCCGCGCCCTCACACGTAAGCTCCCCCTAAAGCGTTGTCGTACCCTCACCTGGACCCTAAACCTTCCCCGTCCCCTAACCCTAACCCTAGACCGAACCCTAACCCTAACCCTTCCCCGAAGCCTGACCCTCACCCGTCCCCTAATCCTAACCCGTACGCTGACACTAACCCGCGCCCTCACACGTACTTTCCCCCTAAAGCGTTGTCGTACCCTCACCTGGACCCTAAACCGTCCCCGTCCCCTAACCCTAACCCTAGCCCGAACCCTAACCCTAACCCTTCCCCAAGCCTGACCGTCACCCGTCCCCTAATCCTAACCCGTACGCTGACACTAACCCGCGCCCTCACACGTACGCTCCCCCTAAAGCGTTGTCCTACCCTCACCTGGACCCTAAACCGTCCCCGTCCCCTAACCCTAACCCTAGCCCGAACCCTAACCCTAACCCTTCCCCGAAGCCTGACCCTCACCCGTCCCCTAATCCTAACCCGTACGCTGACACTAACCCGCGCGCTCACACGTACGCTCCCCCTAAAGCGTTGTCGTACCCTCAACTGGACCCTAAACCGTCCCCGTCCCCTAACCCTAACCCTAGCCCGAACCCTAACCCTAACCCTTCCCCGAAGCCTGACCCTCACCCGTCCCCTAATCCTAACCCGTACGCTGACACTAACCCGCGCCCTCACACGTACGCTCCCCCTAAAGCGTTGTCGTACCCTCACCTGGACCCTAAACCGTCCCCGTCCCCTAACCCTAAACCTAGCCCGAACCCTAACCCTAACCCTTCCCCGAAGCCTGACCCTCACCCGTCCCCTAATCCTAACCCGTACGCTGACACTAACCCGCGCCCTCACACGTACGCTCCCCCTAAAGCGTTGTCGTACCCTCACCTGGACCCTAAACCGTCCCCGTCCCCTAACCCTAACCCTAGCCCGAACCCTAACCCTAACCCTTCCCCGAAGCCTGACCCTCACCCGTCCCCTAATCCTAACCCGTACGCTGACACTAACCCGCGCCCTCACACGTACGCTCCCCCTAGAGCGTTGTCGTACCCTCACCTGGACCCTAAACCGTCCCCATCCCCTAACCCTAACCCTAGCCCGAACCTTAACCCTAACCCTTCCCCGAAGCCTGACCCTCACCCGTCCCCTAATCCTAACCCGTACGCTGACACTAACCCGCGCCCTCACACGTACGCTCCCCCTAAAGCGTTGTCGGACCCTCACCTGGACCCTAAACCGTCCCCGTCCCCTAACCCTAACCCTAGCCCGAACCCTAACCCTAACCCTTCCCCGAAGCCTGACCCTCACCCGTCCCCTAATCCTAACCCGTACGCTGACACTAACCCGCGCCCTCACACGTACGCTCCCCCTACAACGTTGTCGTACCCTCACCTGGACCCTAAACCGTCCCCGTTTCCTAACCATAACCCTAGCCCGAACCCTAACCCTAACCCTTCCCCGAAGCCTGACCCTCACCCGTCCCCTAATCCTAACCCGTACGCTGACACTAACCCGCGCCCTCACACATACGCTCCCCCTAAAGCGTTGTCGTACCCTCACCTGGACCCTAAACCGTCCCCGTCCCCTAAACCTAACCCTAGCCCGTACCCTAACCCTAACCCTTCCCCGAAGCCTGACCCTCACCCGTCCCCTAATCCTAACCCGTACGCTGACACTAACCCGCGCCCTCACACGTACGCTCCCCCTAAAGCGTTGTCGTACCCTCACCTGGACCCTAAACCGTCCCCGTCCCCTAACCCTAACCCTAGCCCGAACCCTAACCCTAACCCTTCCCCGAAGCCTGACCCTCACCCGTCCCCTAATCCTAATCCGTAAGCTGACACTAACCCGCGCCCTCACACGTACGTTCCCCATAAAGCGTTGTCGTACCCTCACCTGGACCCTAAACCGTCCCCGTCACCTAACCCTAACCCTAGCCCGAACCCTAACCCTAACCCTTCCCCGAAGCCTGACCCTCAGCCGTCCCCTAATCCTAACCCGTACGCTGACACTAACCCGCGCCCTCACACGTACGCTCCCCCTAAAGCGTTTTCGTACCCTCACCTGGACCCTAAACCGTCCCCGTCCCCTAACCCTAACCCTAGCCCGAACCCTAACCCTAACCCTTCCCCGAAGCCTGACCCTCACCCGTCCCCTAATCCTAACCCGTACGCTGACACTAACCCGCGCCCTCACACGTACGCTCCCCCTAGAGCGTTGCCGTACCCTCACCTGGACCCTAAACCTTCCCCGTCCCCTAACCCTAACCCTAGACCGAACCCTAACCCTAACCCTTCCCCGAAGCCTGACCCTCACCCGTCCCCTAATCCTAACCCGTACGCTGACACTAACCCGCGCCCTCACACGTACGCTCCCCCTAGAGCGTTGTCGTACCCTCACCTGGACCCTAAACCGTCCCCGTCCCCTAACCCTAACCCTAGCCCGAACCCTAACCCTAACCCTTCCCCGAAGCCTGACCCTCACCCGTCCCCTAATCCTAACCCGTACGCTGACACTAACCCGCGCCCTCAAACGTACGCTCCCCCTAAAGCGTTGTCATACCCTCACCTGGACCGTAAACCGTCCCCGTCCCCTAACCCTAACCCTAGCCCGAACCCTAACCCTAACCCTTCCCCGAAGCCTGACCCTCACCCGTCCCCTAATCCTAACCCGTACGCTGACACTAACCCGCGCCCTCACACGTACGCTCCCCCTAAAGCGTTGTCGTACCCTCACCTGGACCCTAAACCGTCCCCGTCCCCTAACCCTAACCCTAGACCGAACCCTAACCCTAACCCTTCCCCGAAGCCT
Organism: Globicephala melas; assembly: GCF_963455315.2. Classification (NCBI taxonomy): domain Eukaryota; kingdom Metazoa; phylum Chordata; class Mammalia; order Artiodactyla; family Delphinidae; genus Globicephala; species Globicephala melas. The sequence continues at coordinate 54,286 of NW_027207400.1, forward strand.
GACCCTCACCCGTCCCCTAATCCTAACCCGTACGCTGACACTAACCCGCGCCCTCACACGTACGCTCCCCCTAAAGCGTTGTCGTACGCTCACCTGGACCCTAAACCGTCCCCGTCCCCTAACCCTAACCCTAGCCCGAACCCTAACCCTAACCCTTCCCCGAAGCCTGACCCTCACCCATCCCCTAATCCTAACCCGTACGCTGACACTAAGCCGCGCCCTCACACCTACGCTCCCCCTAAAGCGTTGTCGTACCCTCACCTGGACCCTAAACCGTCCCCGTCCCCTAACCCTAACCCTAGCCCGAACCGTAACCCTAACCCTTCCCCGAAGCCTGACACTCACCCGTCCCCTAATCCTAACCCGTACGCTGACACTAACCCGCGCCCTCACACGTACGCTCCCCCTAAAGCGTTGTCGTACCCTCACCTGGACCCTAAACCGTCCCCGTCCCCTAACCCTAACCCTAGCCCGAACCCTAACCCTAACCCTTCCCCGAAGCCTGACCCTCACCCGTCCCCTAATCCTAACCCGTACGCTGACACTAACCCGCGCCCTCACACGTACGCTCCCCCTAAAGCGTTGTCGTACCCTCACCTGGACCCTAAACCGTCCCCGTCCCCTAACCATAACCCTAGCCCGAACCTTAACCCTAACCCTTCCCCGAAGCCTGACCCTCACCCGTCCCCTAATCCTAACCCGTACGCTGACACTAACCCGCGCCCTCACACGTACGCTCCCCCTAAAGCGTTGTCGTACCCTCACCTGGACCCTAAACCTTCCCCGTCCCCTAACCCTAACCCTAGACCGAACCCTAACCCTAACCCTTCCCCGAAGCCTGACCCTCACCCGTCCCCTAATCCTAACCCGTACGCTGACACTAACCCGCGCCCTCACACGTACGCTCCCCCTAAAGCGTTGTCCTACCCTCACCTGGACCCTAAACCGTCCCCGTCCCCTAACCCTAACCGTAGCCCAAACCCTAACCCTAACCCTTCCCCGAAGCCTGACACTCACCCGTCCCCTAATCCTAACCCGTACGCTGACACTAACCCGCGCCCTCACACGTACGCTCCCCCTAAAGTGTTGTCGTACCCTCACCTGGACCCTAAACCGTCCCCGTCCCCTAACCCTAACCCTAGCCCGAACCCTAACCCTAACCCTTCCCCGAAGCCTGACCCTCACCCGTCCCCTAATCCTAACCCGTACGCTGACACTAACCCGCGCCCTCACACGTACGCTCCCCCTAAAGCGTTGTCGTACCCTCACCTGGACCCTAAACCGTCCCCGTCCCCTAACCCTAACCCTAGCCCGAACCCTAACCCTAACCCGTCCCCGAAGCCTGACCCTCACCCGTCCCCTAATCCTAACCCGTACGCTGACACTAACCCGCGCCCTCACACGTACGCTCCCCCTAAAGCGTTGTCGTACCCTCACCTGGACCCTAAACCGTCCCCGTCCCCTAACCCTAACCCTAGCCCGAACCCTAACCCTAACCCTTCCCCGAAGCCTGACCCTCACCCGTCCCCTAATCCTAACCCGTACGCTGACACTAACCCGCGCCCTCACACGTACGCTCCCCCTAAAGCGTTGTCGTACCCTCACCTGGACCCTAAACCGTCCCCGTCCCCTAACCCTAACCCTAGCCCGAACCCTAACCCTAACCCTTCCCCGAAGCCTGACCCTCACCCGTCCCCTAATCCTAACCCGTACGCTGACACTAACCCGCGCCCTCACACGTAAGCTCCCCCTAAAGCGTTGTCGTACCCTCACCTGGACCCTAAACCTTCCCCGTCCCCTAACCCTAACCCTAGACCGAACCCTAACCCTAACCCTTCCCCGAAGCCTGACCCTCACCCGTCCCCTAATCCTAACCCGTACGCTGACACTAACCCGCGCCCTCACACGTACTTTCCCCCTAAAGCGTTGTCGTACCCTCACCTGGACCCTAAACCGTCCCCGTCCCCTAACCCTAACCCTAGCCCGAACCCTAACCCTAACCCTTCCCCAAGCCTGACCGTCACCCGTCCCCTAATCCTAACCCGTACGCTGACACTAACCCGCGCCCTCACACGTACGCTCCCCCTAAAGCGTTGTCCTACCCTCACCTGGACCCTAAACCGTCCCCGTCCCCTAACCCTAACCCTAGCCCGAACCCTAACCCTAACCCTTCCCCGAAGCCTGACCCTCACCCGTCCCCTAATCCTAACCCGTACGCTGACACTAACCCGCGCGCTCACACGTACGCTCCCCCTAAAGCGTTGTCGTACCCTCACCTGGACCCTAAACCGTCCCCGTCCCCTAACCCTAACCCTAGCCCGAACCCTAACCCTAACCCGTCCCCGAAGCCTGACCCTCACCCGTCCCCTAATCCTAACCCGTACGCTGACACTAACCCGCGCCCTCACACGTACGCTCCCCCTAAAGCGTTGTCGTACCCTCACCTGGACCCTAAACCGTCCCCGTCCCCTAACCCTAACCCTAGCCCGAACCCTAACCCTAACCCTTCCCCGAAGCCTGACCCTCACCCGTCCCCTAATCCTAACCCGTACGCTGACACTAACCCGCGCCCTCACACGTACGCTCCCCCTAAAGCGTTGTCGTACCCTCACCTGGACCCTAAACCGTCCCCGTCCCCTAACCCTAACCCTAGCCCGAACCCTAACCCTAACCCTTCCCCGAAGCCTGACCCTCACCCGTCCCCTAATCCTAACCCGTACGCTGACACTAACCCGCGCCCTCACACGTAAGCTCCCCCTAAAGCGTTGTCGTACCCTCACCTGGACCCTAAACCTTCCCCGTCCCCTAACCCTAACCCTAGACCGAACCCTAACCCTAACCCTTCCCCGAAGCCTGACCCTCACCCGTCCCCTAATCCTAACCCGTACGCTGACACTAACCCGCGCCCTCACACGTACTTTCCCCCTAAAGCGTTGTCGTACCCTCACCTGGACCCTAAACCGTCCCCGTCCCCTAACCCTAACCCTAGCCCGAACCCTAACCCTAACCCTTCCCCAAGCCTGACCGTCACCCGTCCCCTAATCCTAACCCGTACGCTGACACTAACCCGCGCCCTCACACGTACGCTCCCCCTAAAGCGTTGTCCTACCCTCACCTGGACCCTAAACCGTCCCCGTCCCCTAACCCTAACCCTAGCCCGAACCCTAACCCTAACCCTTCCCCGAAGCCTGACCCTCACCCGTCCCCTAATCCTAACCCGTACGCTGACACTAACCCGCGCGCTCACACGTACGCTCCCCCTAAAGCGTTGTCGTACCCTCAACTGGACCCTAAACCGTCCCCGTCCCCTAACCCTAACCCTAGCCCGAACCCTAACCCTAACCCTTCCCCGAAGCCTGACCCTCACCCGTCCCCTAATCCTAACCCGTACGCTGACACTAACCCGCGCCCTCACACATACGCTCCCCCTAAAGCGTTGTCGTACCCTCACCTGGACCCTAAACCGTCCCCGTCCCCTAAACCTAACCCTAGCCCGTACCCTAACCCTAACCCTTCCCCGAAGCCTGACCCTCACCCGTCCCCTAATCCTAACCCGTACGCTGACACTAACCCGCGCCCTCACACGTACGCTCCCCCTAAAGCGTTGTCGTACCCTCACCTGGACCCTAAACCGTCCCCGTCCCCTAACCCTAACCCTAGCCCGAACCCTAACCCTAACCCTTCCCCGAAGCCTGACCCTCACCCGTCCCCTAATCCTAACCCGTACGCTGACACTAACCCGCGCCCTCACACGTACGCTCCCCGTAAAGCGTTGTCGTACCCTCACCTGGACCCTAAACCTTCCCCGTGCCCTAACCCTAACCCTAGACCGAACCCTAACCCTAACCCTTCCCCGAAGCCTGACCCTCACCCGTCCCCTAATCCTAACCCGTACGCTGACACTAACCCGCGCCCTCACACGTACGCTCCCCCTAAAGCGTTGTCGTACCCTCACCTGGACCCTAAACCGTCCCCGTCCCCTAACCCTAACCCTAGCCCGAACCCTAACCCTAACCCTTCCCCGAAGCCTGACCCTCACCCGTCCCCTAATCCTAACCCGTACGCTGACACTAAACCGCGACCTCACACGTACGCTCCCCCTAAAGCGTTGTCGTACCCTCACCTGGACCCTAAACCGTCCCCTTCTCCTAACCCTAACCCTAGCCCGAACCCTAACCCTAACACTTCCCCGAAGCCTGACCCTCACCCGTCCCCTAATCCTAACCCGTACGCTTACACTAACCCGCGCCCTCACACGTACGCTCCCCCTAAAGCGTTGTCGTACCCTCACCTGGACCCTAAACCGTCCCCGTCCCCTAACCCTAACCCTAGCCCGAACCCTAACCCTAACCCTTCCCCGAAGCCTGACCCTCACCCGTCCCCTAATCCTAATCCGTAAGCTGACACTAACCCGCGCCCTCACACGTACGTTCCCCATAAAGCGTTGTCGTACCCTCACCTGGACCCTAAACCGTCCCCGTCACCTAACCCTAACCCTAGCCCGAACCCTAACCCTAACCCTTCCCCGAAGCCTGACCCTCAGCCGTCCCCTAATCCTAACCCGTACGCTGACACTAACCCGCGCCCTCACACGTACGCTCCCCCTAAAGCGTTTTCGTACCCTCACCTGGACCCTAAACCGTCCCCGTCCCCTAACCCTAACCCTAGCCCGAACCCTAACCCTAACCCTTCCCCGAAGCCTGACCCTCACCCGTCCCCTAATCCTAACCCGTACGCTGACACTAACCCGCGCCCTCACACGTACGCTCCCCCTAGAGCGTTGCCGTACCCTCACCTGGACCCTAAACCTTCCCCGTCCCCTAACCCTATCCCTAGACCGAACCCTAACCCTAACCCTTCCCCGAAGCCTGACCCTCACCCGTCCCCTAATCCTAACCCGTACGCTGACACTAACCCGCGCCCTCACACGTACGCTCCCCCTAGAGCGTTGTCGTACCCTCACCTGGACCCTAAACCGTCCCTGTCCCCTAACCCTAACCCTAGCCCGAACCCTAACCCTAACCCTTCCCCGAAGCCTGACCCTCACCCGTCCCCTAATCCTAACCCGTACGCTGACACTAACCAGCGCCCTCACACGTACGCTCCCCCTAAAGCGTTGTCATACCCTCACCTGGACCGTAAACCGTCCCCGTCCCCTAACCCTAACCCTAGCCCGAACCCTAACCCTAACCCTTCCCCGAAGCCTGACCCTCACCCGTCCCCTAATCCTAACCCGTACGCTGACACTAACCCGCGCCGTCACACGTACGCTCCCCCTAAAGCGTTGTCGTACCCTCACCTGGACCCTAAACCGTCCCCGTCCCCTAACCCTAACCCTAGACCGAACCCTAACCCTAACCCTTCCCCGAAGCCTGACCCTCACCCGTCCCCTAATCCTAACCCGTACGCTGACACTAACCCGCGCCCTCACACGTACGCTCCCCCTAAAGCGTTGTCGTACGCTCACCTGGACCCTAAACCGTCCCCGTCCCCTAACCCTAACCCTAGCCCGAACCCTAACCCTAACCCTTCCCCGAAGCCTGACCCTCACCCATCCCCTAATCCTAACCCGTACGCTGACACTAAGCCGCGCCCTCACACCTACGCTCCCCCCAAAGCGTTGTCGTACCCTCACCTGGACCCTAAACCGTCCCCGTCCCCTAACCCTAACCCTAGCCCGAACCGTAACCCTAACCCTTCCCCGAAGCCTGACACTCACCCGTCCTCTAATCCTAACCCGTACGCTGACACTAACCCGCGCCCTCACACGTACGCTCCCCCTAAAGCGTTGTCGTACCCTCACCTGGACCCTAAACCGTCCCCGTCCCCTAACCCTAACCCTAGCCCGAACCCTAACCCTAACCCTTCCCCGAAGCCTGACCCTCACCCGTCCCCTAATCCTAACCCGTACGCTGACACTAACCCGCGCCCTCACACGTACGCTCCCCCTAAAGCGTTGTCGTACCCTCACCTGGACCCTAAACCGTCCCCGTCCCCTAACCATAACCCTAGCCCGAACCTTAACCCTAACCCTTCCCCGAAGCCTGACCCTCACCCGTCCCCTAATCCTAACCCGTACGCTGACACTAACCCGCGCCCTCACACGTACGCTCCCCCTAAAGCGTTGTCGTACCCTCACCTGGACCCTAAACCGTCCCCGTCCCCTAACCCTAACCCTAGCCCGAACCCTAACCCTAACCCTTCCCCGAAGCCTGACCCTCACCCGTCCCCTAATCCTAACCCGTACGCTGACACTAACCCGCGCCCTCACACGTACGCTCCCCCTAAAGCGTTGTCGTACCCTCACCTGGACCCTAAACCTTCCCCGTCCCCTAACCCTAACCCTAGCCCGAACCCTAACCCTAAAACTTCCCCGAAGCCTGACCCTCACCCGTCCCCTAATCCTAACCCGTACGCTGACACTAACCCGCGCCCTCACACGTACGCTCCCCCTAAAGCGTTGTCGTACCCTCACCTGGACCCTAAACCGTCCCCGTCCCCTAACCCTAACCCTAGCCCGAACCCTAACCCTAACCCTTCCCCGAAGCCTGACCCTCACCCGTCCCCTAATCCTAACCCGTACGCTGACACTAACCCGCGCCCTCACACGTATGCTCCCCCTAAAGCGTTGTCGTACCCTCACCTGAACCCTAAACCGTCCCCGTCCCCTAACCCTAACCCTAGCCCGAACCCTAACCCTAACCCTTCCCCGAAGCCTGACCCTCACCCGTCCCCTAATCCTAACCCGTACGCTGACACTAACCCGCGCCCTCACACGTACGCTCCCCCTAAAGCGTTGTCGTACCCTCACCTGGACCCTAAACCGTCCCCGTCCCCTAACCCTAACCCTAGCCCGAACCCTAACCCTAACCCTTCCCCGAAGCCTGACCCTCACCCGTCCCCTAATCCTAACCCGTACGCTGACACTAACCCGCGCCCTCACACGTACGCTCCCCCTAAAGCGTTGTCGTACCCTCACCTGGACCCTAAACCGTCCCCGTCCCCTAACCCTAACCCTAGCCCGAACCCTAACCCTAACCCTTCGCCGAAGCCTGACCCTCACCCGTCCCCTAATCCTAACCCGTACGCTGACACTAACCCGCGCCCTCACACGTACGCTCCCCCTAAAGCGTTGTCGTACCCTCACCTGGACCCTAAACCGTCCCCGTCCTCTAACCATATCCCTAGCCCGAACCCTAACCCTAACCCTTCCCCGAAGCCTGACCCTCACCCGTCCCCTAATCCTAACCCGTACGCTGACACTAACCCGCGCCCTCACACGTACGCTCCCCCTAAAGCGTTGTCGTACGCTCACCTGGACCCTAAACCGTCCCCGTCCCCTAACCCTAACCCTAGCCCGAACCCTAACCCTAACCCTTCCCCGAAGCCTGACCCTCACCCATCCCCTAATCCTAACCCGTACGCTGACACTAAGCCGCGCCCTCACACCTACGCTCCCCCTAAAGCGTTGTCGTACCCTCACCTGGACCCTAAACCGTCCCCGTCCCCTAACCCTAACCCTAGCCCGAACCGTAACCCTAACCCTTCCCCGAAGCCTGACCCTCATCCGTCCCCTAATCCTAACCCGTACGCTGACACTAACCCGCGCCCTCACACGTACGCTCCCCCTAAACCGTTGTCGTACCCTCACCTGGACCCTAAACCGTCCCCGTCCCCTAACCCTAACCCTAGCCCGAACCCTAACCCTAACCCTTCCCCGAAGCCTGACCCTCACCCGTCCCCTAATCCTAACCCGTACGCTGACACTAACCCGCGCCCTCACACGTACGCTCCCCCTAAAGCGTTGTCGTACCCTCACCTGGACCCTAAACCGTCCCCGTCCCCTAACCATAACCCTAGCCCGAACCTTAACCCTAACCCTTCCCCGAAGCCTGACCCTCACCCGTCCCCTAATCCTAACCCGTACGCTGACACTAACCCGCGCCCTCACACGTACGCTCCCCCTAAAGCGTTGTCGTACCCTCACCTGGACCCTAAACCGTCCCCGTCCCCTAACCCTAACCCTAGCCCGAACCCTAACCCTAACCCTTCCCCGAAGCCTGACCCTCACCCGTCCCCTAATCCTAACCCGTACGCTGACACTAACCCGCGCCCTCACACGTACGCTCCCCCTAAAGCGTTGTCGTACCCTCACCTGGACCCTAAACCTTCCCCGTCCCCTAACCCTAACCCTAGCCCGAACCCTAACCCTAAAACTTCCCCGAAGCCTGACCCTCACCCGTCCCCTAATCCTAACCCGTACGCTGACACTAACCCGCGCCCTCACACGTACGCTCCCCCTAAAGCGTTGTCGTACCCTCACCTGGACCCTAAACCGTCCCCGTCCCCTAACCCTAACCCTAGCCCGAACCCTAACCCTAACCCTTCCCCGAAGCCTGACCCTCACCCGTCCCCTAATCCTAACCCGTACGCTGACACTAACCCGCGCCCTCACACGTATGCTCCCCCTAAAGCGTTGTCGTACCCTCACCTGAACCCTAAACCGTCCCCGTCCCCTAACCCTAACCCTAGCCCGAACCCTAACCCTAACCCTTCCCCGAAGCCTGACCCTCACCCGTCCCCTAATCCTAACCCGTACGCTGACACTAACCCGCGCCCTCACACGTACGCTCCCCCTAAAGCGTTGTCGTACCCTCACCTGAACCCTAAACCGTCCCCGTCCCCTAACCCTAACCCTAGCCCGAACCCTAACCCTAACCCTTCCCCGAAGCCTGACCCTCACCCGTCCCCTAATCCTAACCCGTACGCTGACACTAACCCGCGCCCTCACACGTACGCTCCCCCTAAAGCGTTGTCGTACCCTCACCTGGACCCTAAACCGTCCCCATCCCCTAACCCTAACCCTAGCCCGAACCCTAACCCTAACCCTTCCCCGAAGCCTGACACTCACCCGTCCCTTAATCCTAACCCGTACGCTGACACTAACCCGCGCCCTCACACGTACGCTCCCCCTAAAGCGTTGTCGTACACTCACCTGGACCCTAAACCTTCCCCGTCGCCTAACCCTAACCCTAGACCGAACCCTAAACCTAACCCTTCCCCGAAGCCTGACCCTCACCCGTCCCCTAATCCTAACCCGTACGCTGACACTAACCCGCGCCCTCACACGTACGCTCCCCCTAAAGCGTTGTCGTACCCTCACCTGGACCCTAAACCGTCCCCGTCCCCTAACCCTAACCCTAGCCCGAACCATAAACCTAACCCTTCCCCGAAGCCTGACCCTCACCCGTCCCCTAATCCTAACCCGTACGCTGACACTAACCCGCGCCCTCACACGTACGCTCCCCCTAAAGCGTTGTCGTACCCTCACCTGCACCCTAAACCGTCCCCGTCCCCTAACCCTAACCCTAGCCCGAACCCTAACCCTAACCCTTCCCCGAAGCCTGACCCTCACCCGTCTCCTAATCCTAACCCGTACGCTGACACTAACCCGCGCCCTCACACGTACGCTCCCCCTAAAGCGTTGTCGTACCCTCACCTGGACCCTAAACCGTCCCCGTCCCCTAACCGTAACCCTAGCCCGAACCCTAACCCTAACCCTTCCCCGAAGCCTGACCCTCACCCGTCCCCTAATCCTAACCCGTACGCTGACACTAACCCGCGCCCTCACACGTACGCTCCCCCTAAAGCGTTGTCGTACCCTCACCTGGACCCTAAACCGTCCCCGTCCCCTAACCCTAACCCTAGCCCGAACCCTAACCCTAACCCTTCCCCGAAGCCTGACCCTCACCCGTCCCCTAATCCTAACCCGTACGCTGACACTAACCCGCGCCCTCACACGTACGCTCCCCCTAAAGCATTGTCGTACCCTCACCTGGACCCTAAACCGTCCCCGTTTCCTAACCCTAACCCTAGCCCGAACCCTAACCCTAACCCTTCCCCGAAGCCTGACCCTCACCCGTACCCTAATCCTAACCAATACGCTGACACTAACCCGCACCCTCACACGTACGCTCCCCCTAAAGCGTTGTCGTACCCTCACCTGGACCCTAAACCGTCCCCGTCCCCTAACCCTAACCCTAGCCCGAACCCTAACCCTAACACTTCCCCGAAGCCTGACCCTCACCCGTCCCCTAATCCTAACCCGTACGCTGACACTAACCCGCGCCGTCACACGTACGCTCCCCCTAAAGCGTTGTCGTACCCTCAACTGGACCCTAAACCTTCCCCGTCCCCTAACCCTAACCCTAGACCGAACCCTAACCCTAACACTTCCCCGAAGCCTGACCCTCACCCGTCCCCTAATCCTAACCCGTACGCTGACACTAACCCACGCCCTCACACGTACGCTCCCCCTACAGCGTTGTCGTACCCTCACCTGGACCCTAAACCGTCCCCGTCCCCTAACCCTAACCCTAGCCCGAACCCTAACCCTAACCCTTCCCCGAAGCCTGACCCTCACCCGTCCCCTAATCCTAACCCGTACGCTGACACTAACCCGCGCCCTCACACGTACGCTCCCCCTAAAGCGTTGTCGTACCCTCACCTGGACCCTAAACCGTCCCCGTCCCCTAACCCTAACCCTAGCCCGAACCCTAACCCTAACCCTTCCCCGAAGCCTGACCCTCACCCGTCCCCTAATCCTAACCCGTACGCTGACACTAACCCGCGCCCTCACACGTACGCTCTCCCTAAAGCGTTGTCGTACCCTCACCTGGACCCTAAACCGTCCCCGTCCCCTAACCCTAACCCTAGCCCGAACCCTAACCCTAACCCTTCCCCGAAGCCTCACCCTCACCCGTCCCCTAATCCTAACCCGTACGCTGACACTAACCCGCACCCTCACACGTACGCTCCCCCTAAAGCGTTGTCGTACCCTCACCTGAACCCTAAACCGTCCCCGTCCCCTAACCCTAACCCTAGCCAGAACCCTAACCCTAACCCTTCCCCGAAGCCTGACCCTCACCCGTCCCCTAATCCTAACCCGTACGCTGACACTAACCCGCGCCCTCACACGTACGCTCCCCCTAAAGCGTTGTCGTACCCTCACCTGGACCCTAAACCGTCCCCGTCCCCTAACCCTAACCCTAGCCCGAACCCTAACCCTAACCCTTCCCCGAAGCCTGACCCTCACCCGTCCCCTAATCCTAACCCGTACGCTGACACTAACCCGCGCCCTCACACGTACGCTCCCCCTAAAGCGTTGTCGTACCCTCACCTGGACCCTAAACCGTCCCCGTCCCCTAACCCTAACCCTAGCCCGAACCCTAACCCTAACCCTTCCCCGAAGCCTGACACTCACCCGTCCCCTAATCCTAACCCGTACGCAGACACTAACCCGCGCCCTCACACGTACGCTCCCCCTAAAGCGTTGTCGTACCCTCACCTGGACCCTAAATCGTCCCCGTCCCCTAACCCTAACCTTAGCCCGAACCCTAACCCTAACACTTCCGCGAAGCCTGACCCTAACCCTTCCCCTAATCCTAACCCGTACGCTGACACTAACCCGCGCCCTCACACGTACGCTCCCCCTAGAGCGTTGTCGTACCCTCACCTGGACCCTAAACCGTCCCCGTCCCCTAACCCTAACCCTAGCCCGAACCTTAACCCTAACCCTTCCCCGAAGCCTGACCCTCACCCGTCCCCTAATCCTAACCCGTACGCTGACACTAACCCGCGCCCTCACACGTACGCTCCCCCTAAAGCGTTGTCGTACCCTCACCTGGACCCTAAACCGTCCCCGTCCCCTAACCCTAACCCTAGCCCGAACCCTAACCCTAACCCTTCCGCGAAGCCTGACCCTCACCCGTCCCCTAATCCTAACCCGTACGCTGACACTAACCCGCGCCCTCACACGTACGCTCCCCCTAAAGCGTTGTCGTACCCTCACCTGGACCCTAAACCGTCCCCGTCCCCTAACCCTAACCCTAGCCCGAACACTAACCCTAACCCTTCCCCGAAGCCTGACCCTCACCCGTCCCCTAATCCTAACCCGTACGCTGACACTAACCTGCGCCCTCACACGTACGCTCCCCCTAAAGCGTTGTCGTACCCTCACCTGGACCCTAAACCGTCCCCGTCCCCTAACCCTAACCCGAACCCTAACCCTAACCCTTCCCCGAAGCCTGACCCTCACCCGTCCCCTAATCCTAACCCGTACGCTGACACTAACCCGCGCCCTCACACGTACGCTCCCCGTAAAGCGTTGTCGTACCCTCACCTGGACCCTAAACCGTCCCCGTCCCCTAACCCTAACCGTAGCCCGAACCCTAACCCTAACCCTTCCCCGAAGCCTGACCCTCACCCGTCCCCTAATCCTAACCCGTACGCTGACACTAACCCGCGCCCTCACACGTACGCTCCCCCTAAAGCGTTGTCGTACCCTCACCTGGACCCTAAACCGTCCCCGTCCCCTAACCCTAACCCTAGCCCGAACCCTAACCCTAACCCTTCCCCGAAGCCTGACCCTCACCCGTCCCCTAATCCTAACCCGTACGCTGACACTAACCCGCGCCCTCACACGTACGCTCCCCCTAAAGCGTTGTCGTACCCTCACCTGGACCCTAAACCATCCCCGTCCCCTAACCCTAACCCTAGCCCGAACCCTAACCCTAACCCTTCCCCGAAGCCTGACCCTCACCCGTCCCCTAATCCTAACCCGTACGCTGACACTAACCCGCGCCCTCACACGTACGCTCCCCCTAAAGCGTTGTCGTACCCTCACCTGGACCCTAAACCGTCCCCGTCCCCTAACCCTAACCCTAGCCCGAACCGTAACCCTAACCCTTCCCCGAAGCCTGACCCTCACCCGTCCCCTAATCCTAACCCGTACGCTGACACTAACCCGCACCCTCACACGTACGCTCCCCCTAAAGCATTGTCGTACCCTCACCTGGACCCTAAACCGTCCCCGTTTCCTAACCCTAACCCTAGCCCGAACCCTAACCCTAACCCTTCCCCGAAGCCTGACCCTCACCCGTACCCTAATCCTAACCCATACGCTGACACTAACCCGCACCCTCACACGTACGCTCCCCCTAAAGCGTTGTCGTACCCTCACCTGGACCCTAAACCGTCCCCGTCCCCTAACCCTAACCCTAGCCCGAACCCTAACCCTAACACTTCCCCGAAGCCTGACCCTCACCCGTCCCCTAATCCTAACCCGTACGCTGACACTAACCCGCGCCGTCACACGTACGCTCCCCCTAAAGCGTTGTCGTACCCTCAACTGGACCCTAAACCTTCCCCGTCCCCTAACCCTAACCCTAGACCGAACCCTAACCCTAACACTTCCCCGAAGCCTGACCCTCACCCGTCCCCTAATCCTAACCCGTACGCTGACACTAACCCGCGCCCTCACACGTACGCTCCCCCTACAGCGTTGTCGTACCCTCACCTGGACCCTAAACCGTCCCCGTCCCCTAACCCTAACCCTAGCCCGAACCCTAACCCTAACCCTTCCCCGAAGCCTGACCCTCACCCATCCCCTAATCCTAACCCGTACGCTGACACTAACCCGCGCCCTCACACGTACGCTCCACCTAAAGCGTTGTCGTACCCTCACCTGGACCCTAAACCGTCCCCGTCCCCTAACCCTAACCCTAGCCCGAACCCTAACCCTAACCCTTCCCCGAAGCCTGACCCTCACCCGTCCCCTAATCCTAACCCGTACGCTGACACTAACCCGCGCCCTCACACGTACGCTCTCCCTAAAGCGTTGTCGTACCCTCACCTGGACCCTAAACCGTCCCCGTCCCCTAACCCTAACCCTAGCCCGAACCCTAACCCTAACCCTTCCCCGAAGCCTCACCCTCACCCGTCCCCTAATCCTAACCCGTACGCTGACACTAACCCGCGCCCTCACACGTACGCTCCCCCTAAAGCGTTGTCGTACCCTCACCTGAACCCTAAACCGTCCCCGTCCCCTAACCCTAACCCTAGCCAGAACCCTAACCCTAACCCTTCCCCGAAGCCTGACCCTCACCCGTCCCCTAATCCTAACCCGTACGCTGACACTAACCCGCGCCCTCACACGTACGCTCCCCCTAAAGCGTTGTCGTACCCTCACCTGGACCCTAAACCGTCCCCGTCCCCTAACCCTAACCCTAGCCCGAACCCTAACCCTAACCCTTCCCCGAAGCCTGACCCTCACCCGTCCCCTAATCCTAACCCGTACGCTGACACTAACCCGCGCCCTCACACGTACGCTCCCCCTAAAGCGTTGTCGTACCCTCACCTGGACCCTAAACCGTCCCCGTCCCCTAACCCTAACCCTAGCCCGAACCCTAACCCTAACCCTTCCCCGAAGCCTGACACTCACCCGTCCCCTAATCCTAACCCGTACGCAGACACTAACCCGCGCCCTCACACGTACGCTCCCCCTAAAGCGTTGTCGTACCCTCACCTGGACCCTAAATCGTCCCCGTCCCCTAACCCTAACCTTAGCCCGAACCCTAACCCTAACACTTCCGCGAAGCCTGACCCTAACCCTTCCCCTAATCCTAACCCGTACGCTGACACTAACCCGCGCCCTCACACGTACGCTCCCCCTAGAGCGTTGTCGTACCCTCACCTGGACCCTAAACCGTCCCCGTCCCCTAACCCTAACCCTAGCCCGAACCTTAACCCTAACCCTTCCCCGAAGCCTGACCCTCACCCGTCCCCTAATCCTAACCCGTACGCTGACACTAACCCGCGCCCTCACACGTACGCTCCCCCTAAAGCGTTGTCGTACCCTCACCTGGACCCTAAACCGTCCCCGTCCCCTAACCCTAACCCTAGCCCGAACCCTAACCCTAACCCTTCCGCGAAGCCTGACCCTCACCCTTCCCCTAATCCTAACCCGTACGCTGACACTAACCCGCGCCCTCACACGTACGCTCCCCCTAAAGCGTTGTCGTACCCTCACCTGGACCCTAAACCGTCCCCGTCCCCTAACCCTAACCCTAGCCCGAACACTAACCCTAACCCTTCCCCGAAGCCGGACCCTCACCCGTCCCCTAATCCTAACCCGTACGCTGACACTAACCTGCGCCCTCACACGTACGCTCCCCCTAAAGCGTTGTCGTACCCTCACCTGGACCCTAATCCGTCCCCGTCCCCTAACCCTAACCCGAACCCTAACCCTAACCCTTCCCCGAAGCCTGACCCTCACCCGTCCCCTAATCCTAACCCGTACGCTGACACTAACCCGCGCCCTCACACGTACGCTCCCCGTAAAGCGTTGTCGTACCCTCACCTGGACCCTAAACCGTCCCCGTCCCCTAACCCTAACCCTAGCCCGAACCCTAACCCTAACCCTTCCCCGAAGCCTGACCCTCACCCGTCCCCTAATCCTAACCCGTACGCTGACACTAACCCGCGCCCTCACACGTACGCTCCCCCTAAAGCGTTGTCGTACCCTCACCTGGACCCTAAACCGTCCCCGTCCCCTAACCCTAACCCTAGCCCGAACCCTAACCCTAACCCTTCCCCGAAGCCTGACCCTCACCCGTCCCCTAATCCTAACCCGTACGCTGACACTAACCCGCGCCCTCACACGTACGCTCCCCCTAAAGCGTTGTCGTACCCTCACCTGGACCCTAAACCGTCCCCGTCCTCTAACCATATCCCTAGCCCGAACCCTAACCCTAACCCTTCCCCGAAGCCTGACCCTCACCCGTCCCCTAATCCTAACCCGTACGCTGACACTAACCCGCGCCCTCACACGTACGCTCCCCCTAAAGCGTTGTCGTACCCTCACCGGACCCTAAACCGTCCCCGTCCCCTAACCCTAACCCTAGCCCGAACCCTAACCCTAACCCTTCCCCGAAGCCTGACCCTCACCCGTCCCCTAATCCTAACCTGTACGCTAACACTAACCCGCGCCCTCACACGTACGCTCCCCCTAAAGCGTTGTCGTACCCTCACCTGGACCCTAAACCGTCCCCGTCCCCTAACCCTAACCCTAGCCCGAACCCTAACCCTAACACTTCCCCGAAGCCTGACCCTCACCTGTGCCCTAATCCTAACCCGTACGCTGACACTAACCCGCGCCCTCACACGTACGCTCCCCCTAAAGCGTTGTCGTACCCTCACCTGGACCCTAAACCGTCCCCATCCCCTAACCCTAACCCTAGCCCGAACCCTAACCCTAACCCTTCCCCGAAGCCTGACACTCACCCGTCCCTTAATCCTAACCCGTACACTGACACTAACCCGCGCCCTCACACGTACGCTCCCCCTAAAGTGTTGTCGTACACTCACCTGGACCCTAAACCTTCCCCGTCGCCTAACCCTAACCCTAGACCGAACCCTAAACCTAACCCTTCCCCGAAGCCTGACCCTCACCCGTCCCCTAATCCTAACCCGTACGCTGACACTAACCCGCGCCCTCACACGTACGCTCCCCCTAAAGCGTTGTCGTACCCTCACCTGGACCCTAAACCGTCCCCGTCCCCTAACCCTAACCCTAGCCCGAACCATAAACCTAACCCTTCCCCGAAGCCTGACCCTCACCCGTCCCCTAATCCTAACCCGTACGCTGACACTAACCCGCGCCCTCACACGTACGCTCCCCCTAAAGCGTTGTCGTACCCTCACCTGCACCCTAAACCGTCCCCGTCCCCTAACCCTAACCCTAGCCCGAACCCTAACCCTAACCCTTCCCCGAAGCCTGACCCTCACCCGTCCCCTAATCCTAACCCGTACGCTGACACTAACCCGCGCCCTCACACGTACGCTCCCCCTAAAGCGTTGTCGTACCCTCACCTGGACCCTAAACCGTCCCCGTCCCCTAACCGTAACCCTAGCCCGAACCCTAACCCTAACCCTTCCCCGAAGCCTGACCCTCACCCGTCCCCTAATCCTAACCCGTACGCTGACACTAACCCGCGCCCTCACACGTACGCTCCCCCTAAAGCGTTGTCGTACCCTCACCTGGACCCTAAACCGTCCCCGTCCCCTAACCCTAACCCTAGCCCGAACCCTAACCCTAACCCTTCCCCGAAGCCTGACCCTCACCCGTCCCCTAATCCTAACCCGTACGCTGACACTAACCCGCGCCCTCACACGTACGCTCCCCCTAAAGCATTGTCGTACCCTCACCTGGACCCTAAACCGTCCCCGTTTCCTAACCCTAACCTTAGCCCGAACCCTAACCCTAACACTTCCGCGAAGCCTGACCCTAACCCTTCCCCTAATCCTAACCCGTACGCTGACACTAACCCGCGCCCTCACACGTACGCTCCCCCTAGAGCGTTGTCGTACCCTCACCTGGACCCTAAACCGTCCCCGTCCCCTAACCCTAACCCTAGCCCGAACCTTAACCCTAACCCTTCCCCGAAGCCTGACCCTCACCCGTCCCCTAATCCTAACCCGTACGCTGACACTAACCCGCGCCCTCACACGTACGCTCCCCCTAAAGCGTTGTCGTACCCTCACCTGGACCCTAAACCGTCCCCGTCCCCTAACCCTAACCCTAGCCCGAACCCTAACCCTAACCCTTCCGCGAAGCCTGACCCTCACCCTTCCCCTAATCCTAACCCGTACGCTGACACTAACCCGCGCCCTCACACGTACGCTCCCCCTAAAGCGTTGTCGTACCCTCACCTGGACCCTAAACCGTCCCCGTCCCCTAACCCTAACCCTAGCCCGAACACTAACCCTAACCCTTCCCCGAAGCCTGACCCTCACCCGTCCCCTAATCCTAACCCGTACGCTGACACTAACCTGCGCCCTCACACGTACGCTCCCCCTAAAGCGTTGTCGTACCCTCACCTGGACCCTAAACCGTCCCCGTCCCCTAACCCTAACCCGAACCCTAACCCTAACCCTTCCCCGAAGCCTGACCCTCACCCGTCCCCTAATCCTAACCCGTACGCTGACACTAACCCGCGCCCTCACACGTACGCTCCCCGTAAAGCGTTGTCGTACCCTCACCTGGACCCTAAACCGTCCCCGTCCCCTAACCCTAACCCTAGCCCGAACCCTAACCCTAACCCTTCCCCGAAGCCTGACCCTCACCCGTCCCCTAATCCTAACCCGTACGCTGACACTAACCCGCGCCCTCACACGTACGCTCCCCCTAAAGCGTTGTCGTACCCTCACCTGGACCCTAAACCGTCCCCGTCCCCTAACCCTAACCCTAGCCCGAACCCTAACCCTAACCCTTCCCCGAAGCCTGACCCTCACCCGTCCCCTAATCCTAACCCGTACGCTGACACTAACCCGCGCCCTCACACGTACGCTCCCCCTAAAGCGTTGTCGTACCCTCACCTGGACCCTAAACCATCCCCGTCCCCTAACCCTAACCCTAGCCCGAACCCTAACCCTAACCCTTCCCCGAAGCCTGACCCTCACCCGTCCCCTAATCCTAACCCGTACGCTGACACTAACCCGCGCCCTCACACGTACGCTCCCCCTAAAGCGTTGTCGTACCCTCACCTGGACCCTAAACCGTCCCCGTCCCCTAACCCTAACCCTAGCCCGAACCGTAACCCTAACCCTTCCCCGAAGCCTGACCCTCACCCGTCCCCTAATCCTAACCCGTACGCTGACACTAACCCGCGCCCTCACACGTACGCTCCCCCTAAAGCATTGTCGTACCCTCACCTGGACCCTAAACCGTCCCCGTTTCCTAACCCTAACCCTAGCCCGAACCCTAACCCTAACCCTTCCCCGAAGCCTGACCCTCACCCGTACCCTAATCCTAACCCATACGCTGACACTAACCCGCACCCTCACACGTACGCTCCCCCTAAAGCGTTGTCGTACCCTCACCTGGACCCTAAACCGTCCCCGTCCCCTAACCCTAACCCTAGCCCGAACCCTAACCCTAACACTTCCCCGAAGCCTGACCCTCACCCGTCCCCTAATCCTAACCCGTACGCTGACACTAACCCGCGCCGTCACACGTACGCTCCCCCTAAAGCGTTGTCGTACCCTCAACTGGACCCTAAACCTTCCCCGTCCCCTAACCCTAACCCTAGACCGAACCCTAACCCTAACACTTCCCCGAAGCCTGACCCTCACCCGTCCCCTAATCCTAACCCGTACGCTGACACTAACCCGCGCCCTCACACGTACGCTCCCCCTACAGCGTTGTCGTACCCTCACCTGGACCCTAAACCGTCCCCGTCCCCTAACCCTAACCCTAGCCCGAACCCTAACCCTAACCCTTCCCCGAAGCCTGACCCTCACCCGTCCCCTAATCCTAACCCGTACGCTGACACTAACCCGCGCCCTCACACGTACGCTCCACCTAAAGCGTTGTCGTACCCTCACCTGGACCCTAAACCGTCCCCGTCCCCTAACCCTAACCCTAGCCCGAACCCTAACCCTAACCCTTCCCCGAAGCCTGACCCTCACCCGTCCCCTAATCCTAACCCGTACGCTGACACTAACCCGCGCCCTCACACGTACGCTCTCCCTAAAGCGTTGTCGTACCCTCACCTGGACCCTAAACCGTCCCCGTCCCCTAACCCTAACCCTAGCCCGAACCCTAACCCTAACCCTTCCCCGAAGCCTCACCCTCACCCGTCCCCTAATCCTAACCCGTACGCTGACACTAACCCGCGCCCTCACACGTACGCTCCCCCTAAAGCGTTGTCGTACCCTCACCTGAACCCTAAACCGTCCCCGTCCCCTAACCCTAACCCTAGCCAGAACCCTAACCCTAACCCTTCCCCGAAGCCTGACCCTCACCCGTCCCCTAATCCTAACCCGTACGCTGACACTAACCCGCGCCCTCACACGTACGCTCCCCCTAAAGCGTTGTCGTACCCTCACCTGGACCCTAAACCGTCCCCGTCCCCTAACCCTAACCCTAGCCCGAACCCTAACCCTAACCCTTCCCCGAAGCCTGACCCTCACCCGTCCCCTAATCCTAACCCGTACGCTGACACTAACCCGCGCCCTCACACGTACGCTCCCCCTAAAGCGTTGTCGTACCCTCACCTGGACCCTAAACCGTCCCCGTCCCCTAACCCTAACCCTAGCCCGAACCCTAACCCTAACCCTTCCCCGAAGCCTGACACTCACCCGTCCCCTAATCCTAACCCGTACGCAGACACTAACCCGCGCCCTCACACGTACGCTCCCCCTAAAGCGTTGTCGTACCCTCACCTGGACCCTAAATCGTCCCCGTCCCCTAACCCTAACCTTAGCCCGAACCCTAACCCTAACACTTCCGCGAAGCCTGACCCTAACCCTTCCCCTAATCCTAACCCGTACGCTGACACTAACCGCGCCCTCACACGTACGCTCCCCCTAGAGCGTTGTCGTACCCTCACCTGGACCCTAAACCGTCCCCGTCCCCTAACCCTAACCCTAGCCCGAACCTTAACCCTAACCCTTCCCCGAAGCCTGACCCTCACCCGTCCCCTAATCCTAACCCGTACGCTGACACTAACCCGCGCCCTCACACGTACGCTCCCCCTAAAGCGTTGTCGTACCCTCACCTGGACCCTAAACCGTCCCCGTCCCCTAACCCTAACCCTAGCCCGAACCCTAACCCTAACCCTTCCGCGAAGCCTGACCCTCACCCTTCCCCTAATCCTAACCCGTACGCTGACACTAACCCGCGCCCTCACACGTACGCTCCCCCTAAAGCGTTGTCGTACCCTCACCTGGACCCTAAACCGTCCCCGTCCCCTAACCCTAACCCTAGCCCGAACACTAACCCTAACCCTTCCCCGAAGCCGGACCCTCACCCGTCCCCTAATCCTAACCCGTACGCTGACACTAACCTGCGCCCTCACACGTACGCTCCCCCTAAAGCGTTGTCGTACCCTCACCTGGACCCTAAACCGTCCCCGTCCCCTAACCCTAACCCGAACCCTAACCCTAACCCTTCCCCGAAGCCTGACCCTCACCCGTCCCCTAATCCTAACCCGTACGCTGACACTAACCCGCGCCCTCACACGTACGCTCCCCGTAAAGCGTTGTCGTACCCTCACCTGGACCCTAAACCGTCCCCGTCCCCTAACCCTAACCCTAGCCCGAACCCTAACCCTAACCCTTCCCCGAAGCCTGACCCTCACCCGTCCCCTAATCCTAACCCGTACGCTGACACTAACCCGCGCCCTCACACGTACGCTCCCCCTAAAGCGTTGTCGTACCCTCACCTGGACCCTAAACCGTCCCCGTCCCCTAACCCTAACCCTAGCCCGAACCCTAACCCTAACCCTTCCCCGAAGCCTGACCCTCACCCGTCCCCTAATCCTAACCCGTACGCTGACACTAACCCGCGCCCTCACACGTACGCTCCCCCTAAAGCGTTGTCGTACCCTCACCTGGACCCTAAACCGTCCCCGTCCTCTAACCATATCCCTAGCCCGAACCCTAACCCTAACCCTTCCCCGAAGCCTGACCCTCACCCGTCCCCTAATCCTAACCCGTACGCTGACACTAACCCGCGCCCTCACACGTACGCTCCCCCTAAAGCGTTGTCGTACCCTCACCGGACCCTAAACCGTCCCCGTCCCCTAACCCTAACCCTAGCCCGAACCCTAACCCTAACCCTTCCCCGAAGCCTGACCCTCACCCGTCCCCTAATCCTAACCTGTACGCTAACACTAACCCGCGCCCTCACACGTACGCTCCCCCTAAAGCGTTGTCGTACCCTCACCTGGACCCTAAACCGTCCCCGTCCCCTAACCCTAACCCTAGCCCGAACCCTAACCCTAACACTTCCCCGAAGCCTGACCCTCACCCGTGCCCTAATCCTAACCCGTACGCTGACACTAACCCGCGCCCTCACACGTACGCTCCCCCTAAAGCGTTGTCGTACCCTCACCTGGACCCTAAACCGTCCCCATCCCCTAACCCTAACCCTAGCCCGAACCCTAACCCTAACCCTTCCCCGAAGCCTGACACTCACCCGTCCCTTAATCCTAACCCGTACACTGACACTAACCCGCGCCCTCACACGTACGCTCCCCCTAAAGTGTTGTCGTACACTCACCTGGACCCTAAACCTTCCCCGTCGCCTAACCCTAACCCTAGACCGAACCCTAAACCTAACCCTTCCCCGAAGCCTGACCCTCACCCGTCCCCTAATCCTAACCCGTACGCTGACACTAACCCGCGCCCTCACACGTACGCTCCCCCTAAAGCGTTGTCGTACCCTCACCTGGACCCTAAACCGTCCCCGTCCCCTAACCCTAACCCTAGCCCGAACCATAAACCTAACCCTTCCCCGAAGCCTGACCCTCACCCGTCCCCTAATCCTAACCCGTACGCTGACACTAACCCGCGCCCTCACACGTACGCTCCCCCTAAAGCGTTGTCGTACCCTCACCTGCACCCTAAACCGTCCCCGTCCCCTAACCCTAACCCTAGCCCGAACCCTAACCCTAACCCTTCCCCGAAGCCTGACCCTCACCCGTCCCCTAATCCTAACCCGTACGCTGACACTAACCCGCGTCCTCACACGTACGCTCCCCCTAAAGCGTTGTCGTACCCTCACCTGGACCCTAAACCGTCCCCGTCCCCTAACCGTAACCCTAGCCCGAACCCTAACCCTAACCCTTCCCCGAAGCCTGACCCTCACCCGTCCCCTAATCCTAACCCGTACGCTGACACTAACCCGCGCCCTCACACGTACGCTCCCCCTAAAGCGTTGTCGTACCCTCACCTGGACCCTAAACCGTCCCCGTCCCCTAACCCTAACCCTAGCCCGAACCCTAACCCTAACCCTTCCCCGAAGCCTGACCCTCACCCGTCCCCTAATCCTAACCCGTACGCTGACACTAACCCGCGCCCTCACACGTACGCTCCCCCTAAAGCATTGTCGTACCCTCACCTGGACCCTAAACCGTCCCCGTTTCCTAACCCTAACCCTAGCCCGAACCCTAACCCTAACCCTTCCCCGAAGCCTGACCCTCACCCGTACCCTAATCCTAACCCATACGCTGACACTAACCCGCACCCTCACACGTACGCTCCCCCTAAAGCGTTGTCGTACCCTCACCTGGACCCTAAACCGTCCCCGTCCCCTAACCCTAACCCTAGCCCGAACCCTAACCCTAACACTTCCCCGAAGCCTGACCCTCACCCGTCCCCTAATCCTAACCCGTACGCTGACACTAACCCGCGCCGTCACACGTACGCTCCCCCTAAAGCGTTGTCGTACCCTCAACTGGACCCTAAACCTTCCCCGTCCCCTAACCCTAACCCTAGACTGAACCCTAACCCTAACACTTCCCCGAAGCCTGACCCTCACCCGTCCCCTAATCCTAACCCGTACGCTGACACTAACCCGCGCCCTCACACGTACGCTCCCCCTACAGCGTTGTCGTACCCTCACCTGGACCCTAAACCGTCCCCGTCCCCTAACCCTAACCCTAGCCCGAACCCTAACCCTAACCCTTCCCCGAAGCCTGACCCTCACCCATCCCCTAATCCTAACCCGTACGCTGACACTAACCCGCGCCCTCACACGTACGCTCCCCCTAAAGCGTTGTCGTACCCTCACCTGGACCCTAAACCGTCCCCGTCCCCTAACCCTAACCCTAGCCCGAACCCTAACCCTAACCCTTCCCCGAAGCCTGACCCTCACCCGTCCCCTAATCCTAACCCGTACGCTGACACTAACCCGCGCCCTCACACGTACGCTCTCCCTAAAGCGTTGTCGTACCCTCACCTGGACCCTAAACCGTCCCCGTCCCCTAACCCTAACCCTAGCCCGAACCCTAACCCTAACCCTTCCCCGAAGCCTCACCCTCACCCGTCCCCTAATCCTAACCCGTACGCTGACACTAACCCGCGCCCTCACACGTACGCTCCCCCTAAAGCGTTGTCGTACCCTCACCTGAACCCTAAACCGTCCCCGTCCCCTAACCCTAACCCTAGCCAGAACCCTAACCCTAACCCTTCCCCGAAGCCTGACCCTCACCCGTCCCCTAATCCTAACCCGTACGCTGACACTAACCCGCGCCCTCACACGTACGCTCCCCCTAAAGCGTTGTCGTACCCTCACCTGGACCCTAAACCGTCCCCGTCCCCTAACCCTAACCCTAGCCCGAACCCTAACCCTAACCCTTCCCCGAAGCCTGACCCTCACCCGTCCCCTAATCCTAACCCGTACGCTGACACTAACCCGCGCCCTCACACGTACGCTCCCCCTAAAGCGTTGTCGTACCCTCACCTGGACCCTAAACCGTCCCCGTCCCCTAACCCTAACCCTAGCCCGAACCCTAACCCTAACCCTTCCCCGAAGCCTGACACTCACCCGTCCCCTAATCCTAACCCGTACGCAGACACTAACCCGCGCCCTCACACGTACGCTCCCCCTAAAGCGTTGTCGTACCCTCACCTGGACCCTAAATCGTCCCCGTCCCCTAACCCTAACCTTAGCCCGAACCCTAACCCTAACACTTCCGCGAAGCCTGACCCTAACCCTTCCCCTAATCCTAACCCGTACGCTGACACTAACCCGCGCCCTCACACGTACGCTCCCCCTAGAGCGTTGTCGTACCCTCACCTGGACCCTAAACCGTCCCCGTCCCCTAACCCTAACCCTAGCCCGAACCTTAACCCTAACCCTTCCCCGAAGCCTGACCCTCACCCGTCCCCTAATCCTAACCCGTACGCTGACACTAACCCGCGCCCTCACACGTACGCTCCCCCTAAAGCGTTGTCGTACCCTCACCTGGACCCTAAACCGTCCCCGTCCCCTAACCCTAACCCTAGCCCGAACCCTAACCCTAACCCTTCCGCGAAGCCTGACCCTCACCCTTCCCCTAATCCTAACCCGTACGCTGACACTAACCCGCGCCCTCACACGTACGCTCCCCCTAAAGCGTTGTCGTACCCTCACCTGGACCCTAAACCGTCCCCGTCCCCTAACCCTAACCCTAGCCCGAACACTAACCCTAACCCTTCCCCGAAGCCTGACCCTCACCCGTCCCCTAATCCTAACCCGTACGCTGACACTAACCTGCGCCCTCACACGTACGCTCCCCCTAAAGCGTTGTCGTACCCTCACCTGGACCCTAAACCGTCCCCGTCCCCTAACCCTAACCCGAACCCTAACCCTAACCCTTCCCCGAAGCCTGACCCTCACCCGTCCCCTAATCCTAACCCGTACGCTGACACTAACCCGCGCCCTCACACGTACGCTCCCCGTAAAGCGTTGTCGTACCCTCACCTGGACCCTAAACCGTCCCCGTCCCCTAACCCTAACCCTAGCCCGAACCCTAACCCTAACCCTTCCCCGAAGCCTGACCCTCACCCGTCCCCTAATCCTAACCCGTACGCTGACACTAACCCGCGCCCTCACACGTACGCTCCCCCTAAAGCGTTGTCGTACCCTCACCTGGACCCTAAACCGTCCCCGTCCCCTAACCCTAACCCTAGCCCGAACCCTAACCCTAACCCTTCCCCGAAGCCTGACCCTCACCCGTCCCCTAATCCTAACCCGTACGCTGACACTAACCCGCGCCCTCACACGTACGCTCCCCCTAAAGCGTTGTCGTACCCTCACCTGGACCCTAAACCATCCCCGTCCCCTAACCCTAACCCTAGCCCGAACCCTAACCCTAACCCTTCCCCGAAGCCTGACCCTCACCCGTCCCCTAATCCTAACCCGTACGCTGACACTAACCCGCGCCCTCACACGTACGCTCCCCCTAAAGCGTTGTCGTACCCTCACCTGGACCCTAAACCGTCCCCGTCCCCTAACCCTAACCCTAGCCCGAACCGTAACCCTAACACTTCCCCGAAGCCTGACCCTCACCCGTCCCCTAATCCTAACCCGTACGCTGACACTAACCCGCGCCCTCACACGTACGCTCCCCCTAAAGCATTGTCGTACCCTCACCTGGACCCTAAACCGTCCCCGTTTCCTAACCCTAACCCTAGCCCGAACCCTAACCCTAACCCTTCCCCGAAGCCTGACCCTCACACGTACCCTAATCCTAACCCATACGCTGACACTAACCCGCACCCTCACACGTACGCTCCCCCTAAAGCGTTGTCGTACCCTCACCTGGACCCTAAACCGTCCCCGTCCCCTAACCCTAACCCTAGCCCGAACCCTAACCCTAACACTTCCCCGAAGCCTGACCCTCACCCGTCCCCTAATCCTAACCCGTACGCTGACACTAACCCGCGCCGTCACACGTACGCTCCCCCTAAAGCGTTGTCGTACCCTCAACTGGACCCTAAACCTTCCCCGTCCCCTAACCCTAACCCTAGACCGAACCCTAACCCTAACACTTCCCCGAAGCCTGACCCTCACCCGTCCCCTAATCCTAACCCGTACGCTGACACTAACCCGCGCCCTCACACGTACGCTCCCCCTACAGCGTTGTCGTACCCTCACCTGGACCCTAAACCGTCCCCGTCCCCTAACCCTAACCCTAGCCCGAACCCTAACCCTAACCCTTCCCCGAAGCCTGACCCTCACCCGTCCCCTAATCCTAACCCGTACGCTGACACTAACCCGCGCCCTCACACGTACGCTCCCCCTAAAGCGTTGTCGTACCCTCACCTGGACCCTAAACCGTCCCCGTCCCCTAACCCTAACCCTAGCCCGAACCCTAACCCTAACCCTTCCCCGAAGCCTGACCCTCACCCGTCCCCTAATCCTAACCAGTACGCTGACACTAACCCGCGCCCTCACACGTACGCTCTCCCTAAAGCGTTGTCGTACCCTCACCTGGACCCTAAACCGTCCCCGTCCCCTAACCCTAACCCTAGCCCGAACCCTAACCCTAACCCTTCCCCGAAGCCTCACCCTCACCCGTCCCCTAATCCTAACCCGTACGCTGACACTAACCCGCGCCCTCACACGTACGCTCCCCCTAAAGCGTTGTCGTACCCTCACCTGAACCCTAAACCGTCCCCGTCCCCTAACCCTAACCCTAGCCAGAACCCTAACCCTAACCCTTCCCCGAAGCCTGACCCTCACCCGTCCCCTAATCCTAACCCGTACGCTGACACTAACCCGCGCCCTCACACGTACGCTCCCCCTAAAGCGTTGTCGTACCCTCACCTGGACCCTAAACCGTCCCCGTCCCCTAACCCTAACCCTAGCCCGAACCCTAACCCTAACCCTTCCCCGAAGCCTGACCCTCACCCGTCCCCTAATCCTAACCCGTACGCTGACACTAACCCGCGCCCTCACACGTACGCTCCCCCTAAAGCGTTGTCGTACCCTCACCTGGACCCTAAACCGTCCCCGTCCCCTAACCCTAACCCTAGCCCGAACCCTAACCCTAACCCTTCCCCGAAGCCTGACACTCACCCGTCCCCTAATCCTAACCCGTACGCAGACACTAACCCGCGCCCTCACACGTACGCTCCCCCTAAAGCGTTGTCGTACCCTCACCTGGACCCTAAATCGTCCCCGTCCCCTAACCCTAACCTTAGCCCGAACCCTAACCCTAACACTTCCGCGAAGCCTGACCCTAACCCTTCCCCTAATCCTAACCCGTACGCTGACACTAACCCGCGCCCTCACACGTACGCTCCCCCTAGAGCGTTGTCGTACCCTCACCTGGACCCTAAACCGTCCCCGTCCCCTAACCCTAACCCTAGCCCGAACCTTAACCCTAACCCTTCCCCGAAGCCTGACCCTCACCCGTCCCCTAATCCTAACCCGTACGCTGACACTAACCCGCGCCCTCACACGTACGCTCCCCCTAAAGCGTTGTCGTACCCTCACCTGGACCCTAAACCGTCCCCGTCCCCTAACCCTAACCCTAGCCCGAACCCTAACCCTAACCCTTCCGCGAAGCCTGACCCTCACCCTTCCCCTAATCCTAACCCGTACGCTGACACTAACCCGCGCCCTCACACGTACGCTCCCCCTAAAGCGTTGTCGTACCCTCACCTGGACCCTAAACCGTCCCCGTCCCCTAACCCTAACCCTAGCCCGAACACTAACCCTAACCCTTCCCCGAAGCCTGACCCTCACCCGTCCCCTAATCCTAACCCGTACGCTGACACTAACCTGCGCCCTCACACGTACGCTCCCCCTAAAGCGTTGTCGTACCCTCACCTGGACCCTAAACCGTCCCCGTCCCCTAACCCTAACCCGAACCCTAACCCTAACCCTTCCCCGAAGCCTGACCCTCACCCGTCCCCTAATCCTAACCCGTACGCTGACACTAACCCGCGCCCTCACACGTACGCTCCCCGTAAAGCGTTGTCGTACCCTCACCTGGACCCTAAACCGTCCCCGTCCCCTAACCCTAACCCTAGCCCGAACCCTAACCCTAACCCTTCCCCGAAGCCTGACCCTCACCCGTCCCCTAATCCTAACACGTACGCTGACACTAACCCGCGCCCTCACACGTACGCTCCCCCTAAAGCGTTGTCGTACCCTCACCTGGACCCTAAACCGTCCCCGTCCCCTAACCCTAACCCTAGCCCGAACCCTAACCCTAACCCTTCCCCGAAGCCTGACCCTCACCCGTCCCCTAATCCTAACCCGTACGCTGACACTAACCCGCGCCCTCACACGTACGCTCCCCCTAAAGCGTTGTCGTACCCTCACCTGGACCCTAAACCATCCCCGTCCCCTAACCCTAACCCTAGCCCGAACCCTAACCCTAACCCTTCCCCGAAGCCTGACCCTCACCCGTCCCCTAATCCTAACCCGTACGCTGACACTAACCCGCGCCCTCACACGTACGCTCCCCCTAAAGCGTTGTCGTACCCTCACCTGGACCCTAAACCGTCCCCGTCCCCTAACCCTAACCCTAGCCCGAACCGTAACCGTAACCCTTCCCCGAAGCCTGACCCTCACCCGTCCCCTAATCCTAACCCGTACGCTGACACTAACCCGCGCCCTCACACGTACGCTCCCCCTAAAGCGTTGTCGTACCCTCACCTGGACCCTAAACCTTCCCCGTCCCCTAACCCTAACCCTAGACCGAACCCTAACCCTAACCCTTCCCCGAAGCCTGACCCTCACCCGTCCCCTAATCCTAACCCGTACGCTGACACTAACACGCGCCCTCACACGTACGCTCCCCCTAAAGCGTTGTCGTACCCTCACCTGGACCCTAAACCGTCCCCGTTTCCTAACCCTAACCCTACCCCGAACCCTAACCCTAACCCTTCCCCAAGCCTGACCCTCACCCGTCCCCTAATCCTAACCCGTACGCTGACACTAACCCGCGCCCTCACATGTACGCTCCCCCTAAAGCGTTGTCCTACCCTCACCTGGACCCTAAACCGTCCCCGTCCCCTAACCCTAACCGTAGCCCGAACCCTAACCCTAACCCTTACCCGAAGCCTGACACTCACCCGTCCCCTAATCCTAACCCGTACGCTGACACTAACCCGCGCCCTCACACGTACGCTCCCCCTAAAGCGTTGTCGTACCCTCACCTGGACCCTAAAGCGTCCCGTCCCCTAACCCTAACCCTAGCCCGAACCCTAACCCTAACCCTTCCCCGAAGCCTGACCCTCACCCGTCCCCTAATCCTAACCCGTACGCTGACACTAACCCGCGCCCTCACACGTACGCTCCCCCTAAAGCGTTGTCATACCCTCACCTGGACCCTAAACCGTCCCCGTCCCCTAACCCTAACCCTAGCCCGAACCCTAACCCTAACCCTTCCCTGAAGCCTGACCCTCACCCGTCCTCAATGCTAACCCGTACGCTGACACTAACCCGCGCCCTCACACGTACGCTCCCCCTAAAGCGTTGTCGTACCCTCACCTGGACCCTAAACCGTCCCCGTCCCCTAACCCTAACCCTAGCCCGAACCCTAACCCTAACCCTTCCCTGAAGCCTGACCCTCACCCGTCCCCAATCCTAACCCGTACGCTGACACTAACCCGCGCCCTCACACGTACGCTCCCCCTAAAGCGTTGTCGTACCCTCACCAGGACCCTAAACCGTCCCCGTCCCCTAACCCTAACCCTAGCCCGAACACTAACCCTAACCCTTCCCCGAAGCCTGACCCTCACCCGTCCCCTAATCCTAACCCGTACGCTGACACTAACCTGCGCCCTCACACGTACGCTCCCCCTAAAGCGTTGTCGTACCCTCACCTGGACCCTAAACCGTCCCCGTCCCCTAACCCTAACCCGAACCCTAACCCTAACCCTTCCCCGAAGCCTGACCCTCACCCGTCCCCTAATCCTAACCCGTACGCTGACACTAACCCGCGCCCTCACACGTACGCTCCCCGTAAAGCGTTGTCGTACCCTCACCTGGACCCTAAACCGTCCCCGTCCCCTAACCCTAACCCTAGCCCGAACCCTAACCCTAACCCTTCCCCGAAGCCTGACCCTCACCCGTCCCCTAATCCTAACCCGTACGCTGACACTAACCCGCGCCCTCACACGTACGCTCCCCCTAAAGCGTTGTCGTACCCTCACCTGGACCCTAAACCGTCCCCGTCCCCTAACCCTAACCCTAGCCCGAACCCTAACCCTAACCCTTCCCCGAAGCCTGACCCTCACCCGTCCCCTAATCCTAACCCGTACGCTGACACTAACCCGCGCCCTCACACGTACGCTCCCCCTAAAGCGTTGTCGTACCCTCACCTGGACCCTAAACCATCCCCGTCCCCTAACCCTAACCCTAGCCCGAACCCTAACCCTAACCCTTCCCCGAAGCCTGACCCTCACCCGTCCCCTAATCCTAACCCGTACGCTGACACTAACCCGCGCCCTCACACGTACGCTCCCCCTAAAGCGTTGTCGTACCCTCACCTGGACCCTAAACCGTCCCCGTCCCCTAACCCTAACCCTAGCCCGAACCGTAACCGTAACCCTTCCCCGAAGCCTGACCCTCACCCGTCCCCTAATCCTAACCCGTACGCTGACACTAACCCGCGCCCTCACACGTACGCTCCCCCTAAAGCGTTGTCGTACCCTCACCTGGACCCTAAACCTTCCCCGTCCCCTAACCCTAACCCTAGACCGAACCCTAACCCTAACCCTTCCCCGAAGCCTGACCCTCACCCGTCCCCTAATCCTAACCCGTACGCTGACACTAACACGCGCCCTCACACGTACGCTCCCCCTAAAGCGTTGTCGTACCCTCACCTGGACCCTAAACCGTCCCCGTTTCCTAACCCTAACCCTACCCCGAACCCTAACCCTAACCCTTCCCCAAGCCTGACCCTCACCCGTCCCCTAATCCTAACCCGTACGCTGACACTAACCCGCGCCCTCACATGTACGCTCCCCCTAAAGCGTTGTCCTACCCTCACCTGGACCCTAAACCGTCCCCGTCCCCTAACCCTAACCGTAGCCCGAACCCTAACCCTAACCCTTACCCGAAGCCTGACACTCACCCGTCCCCTAATCCTAACCCGTACGCTGACACTAACCCGCGCCCTCACACGTACGCTCCCCCTAAAGCGTTGTCGTACCCTCACCTGGACCCTAAAGCGTCCCGTCCCCTAACCCTAACCCTAGCCCGAACCCTAACCCTAACCCTTCCCCGAAGCCTGACCCTCACCCGTCCCCTAATCCTAACCCGTACGCTGACACTAACCCGCGCCCTCACACGTACGCTCCCCCTAAAGCGTTGTCATACCCTCACCTGGACCCTAAACCGTCCCCGTCCCCTAACCCTAACCCTAGCCCGAACCCTAACCCTAACCCTTCCCTGAAGCCTGACCCTCACCCGTCCTCAATCCTAACCCGTACGCTGACACTAACCCGCGCCCTCACACGTACGCTCCCCCTAAAGCGTTGTCGTACCCTCACCTGGACCCTAAACCGTCCCCGTCCCCTAACCCTAACCCTAGCCCGAACCCTAACCCTAACCCTTCCCCGAAGCCTGACCCTCACCCGTCCCCTACTCCTAAACCGTACGCTGACACTAACCCGCGCCCTCACACGTACGCTCCCCCTAAAGCGTTGTCGTACCCTCACCTGGACCCTAAACCGTCCCCGTCCCCTAACCCTAACCCTAGCCCGAACCCTAACCCTAACCCTTCCCCGAAGCCTGACCCTCACCCGTCCCCTAATCCTAACCAGTACGCTGACACTAACCCGCGACCTCACACGTACGCTCCCCCTAAAGCGTTGTCGTACCCTCACCTGGACCCTAAACCGTCCCCGTCCCCTAACCCTAACCCTAGCCCGAACCCTAACCCTAACCCTTCCCCAAGCCTGACCCTCACCCGTCCCCTAATCCTAACCCATACGCTGACACTAACCCGCGCCCTCACACGTACGCTCCCCCTAAAGCGTTGTCCTACCCTCACCTGGACCCTAAACCGTCCCCGTCCCCTAAACCTTACCCTAGCCCGAACCCTAACCCTAACTCTTCCCCGAAGCCTGACCCTCACCCGTCCCCTAATCCTAACCCGTACGCTGACACTAACCCGCGCCCTCACACGTACGCTCCCCCTAAAGCGTTGTCGTACCCTCACCTGGACCCTAAACCGTCCCCGTCCCCTAACCCTAACCCTAGCCCGAACCGTAACCGTAACCCTTCCCCGAAGCCTGACCCTCACCCGTCCCCTAATCCTAACCCGTACGCTGACACTAACCCGCGCCCTCACACGTACGCTCCCCCTAAAGCGTTGTCCTATCCTCACCTGGACCCTAAACCGTCCCCGTCCCCTAACCCTAAACCTAGCCCGAACCCTAACCCTAACCCTTCCCCGAAGCCTGACCCTCACCCGTCCCCTAATCCTAACCCGTACGCTGACACTAACCCGCGCCCTCACACGTACGCTCCCCCTAAAGCGTTGTCGTACCCTCACCTGGACCCTAAACCGTCCCCGTCCCCTAACCCTAACCCTAGCCCGAACCCTAACCCTAACCCTTCCCCGAAGCCTGACCCTCACCCGTCCCCTAATCCTAACCCGTACGCTGACACTAACCCGCGCCCTCACACGTACGCTCCCCCTAAAGCGTTGTCCTACCCTCACCTGGACCCTAAACCGTCCCCGTCCCCTAACCCTAACCGTAGCCCGAACCCTAACCCTAACCCTTCCCCGAAGCCTGACACTCACCCATCCCCTAATCCTAACCCGTACGCTGACACTAACCCGCGCCCTCACACGTACGCTCCCCCTAAAGCGTTGTCGTACCCTCACCTGGACCCTAAACCGTCCCCGTCCCCTAACCCTAACCCTAGCCCGAACCCTAACCCTAACACTTCCCCGAAGCCTGACCCTCACCCGTCCCCTAATCCTAACCCGTACGCTGACACTAACCCGCGCCCTCACACGTACGCTCCCCCTAAAGCGTTGTCGTACCCTCACCTGGACCCTAAACCGTCCCCGTCCCCTAACCCTAACCCTAGCCCGAACCCTAACCCTAACCCTTCCCCGAAGCCTGACCCTCACCCGTCCCCTAATCCTAACCCGTACGCTGACACTAACCCGCGCCCTCACACGTACGCTCCCCCTAAAGCGTTGTCGTACCCTCACCTGGACCCTAAACCGTCCCCGTCCCCTAACCCTAACCCTAGCCCGAACCCTAACCCTAACCCTTCCCCGAAGCCTGACCCTCACCCGTCCCCTAATCCTAACCCGTACGCTGACACTAACCCGCGCCCTCACACGTACGCTCCCCCTAAAGCGTTGTCGTACCCTCACCTGGACCCTAAACCTTCCCCGTCCCCTAACCCTAACCCTAGACCGAACCCTAACCCTAACCCTTCCCCGAAGCCTGACCCTCACCCGTCCCCTAATCCTAACCCGTACGCTGACACTAACCCGTGCCCTCACACGTACGCTCCCCCTAAACCGTTGTCGTACCCTCACCTGGACCCTAAACCGTCCCCGTCCCCTAACCCTAACCCTAGCCCGAACCCTAACCCTAACACTTCCCCGAAGCCTGACCCTCACCCGTCCCCTAATCCTAACCCGTACGCTGACACTAACCCGCGCCCTCACACGTACGCTCCCCCTAAAGCGTTGTCGTACCCTCACCTGGACCCTAAACCGTCCCCGTCCCCTAACCCTAACCCTAGCCCGAACCCTAACCCTAACCCTTCCCCGAAGCCTGACCCTCACCCGTCCCCTAATCCTAACCCGTACGCTGACACTAACCCGCGCCCTCACACGTACGCTCCCCCTAAAGCGTTGTCGTACCCTCACCTGGACCCTAAACCTTCCCCGTCCCCTAACCCTAACCCTAGACCGAACCCTAACCCTAACCCTTCCCCGAAGCCTGACCCTCACCCGTCCCCTAATCCTAACCCGTACGCTGACACTAACCCGCGCCCTCACACGTACGCTCCCCCTAAAGCGTTGTCGTACCCTCACCTGGACCCTAAACCGTCCCCGTCCCCTAACCCTAACCCTAGCCCGAACCCTAACCCTAACCCTTCCCCAAGCCTGACCCTCACCCGTCCCCTAATCCTAACCCGTACGCTGACACTAACCCGCGCCCTCACACGTACGCTCCCCCTAAAGCGTTGTCCTACCCTCACCTGGACCCTAAACCGTCCCCGTCCCCTAACCCTAACCCTAGCCCGAACCCTAACCCTAACCCTTCCCCGAAGCCTGACCCTCACCCGTCCCCTAATCCTAACCCGTACGCTGACACTAACCCGCGCCCTCACACGTACGCTCCCCCTAAAGCGTTGTCGTACCCTCACCTGGACCCTAAACCGTCCCCGTCCCCTAACCCTAACCCTAGCCCGAACCCTAACCCTAACCCTTCCCCGAAGCCTGACCCTCACCCGTCCCCTAATCCTAACCCGTACGCTGACACTAACCCGCGCCCTCACACGTACGCTCCCCCTAAAGCGTTGTCGTACCCTCACCTGGACCCTAAACCGTCCCCGTCCCCTAACCCTAACCCTAGCCCGAACCCTAACCCTAACCCTTCCCCGAAGCCTGACCCTCACCCGTCCCCTAATCCTAACCCGTACGCTGACACTAACCCGCGCCCTCACACGTACGCTCCCCCTAAAGCATTGTCGTACCCTCACCTGGACCCTAAACCGTCCCCGTCCCCTAACCATAACCCTAGCCCGAACCTTAACCCTAACCCTTCCCCGAAGCCTGAACCTCACCCGTCCCCTAATCCTAACCCGTACGCTGACACTAACCCGCGCCCTCACACGTACGCTCCCCCTAAAGCGTTGTCGTACCCTCACCTGGACCCTAAACCGTCCCCGTCCCCTAACCCTAACCCTAGCCCGAACCCTAACCCTAACCCTTCCCCGAAGCCTGACCCTCACCCGTCCCCTAATCCTAACCCGTACGCTGACACTAACCCGCGCCCTCACACGTACGCTCCCCCTAAAGCGTTGTCGTACCCTCACCTGGACCCTAAACCGTCCCCGTTTCCTAACCCTAACCCTAGCCCGAACCCTAACCCTAACACTTCCCCGAAGCCTGACCCTCACCAGTCCCCTAATCCTAACTCGTACGCTGAAACTAACCCGCGCCCTCACACGTACGCTCCCCCTAAAGCGTTGTCGTACCCTCACCTGGACCCTAAACCTTCCCCGTCCCCTAACCCTAACCCTAGCCCAAACCCTAACCCTAACACTTCCCCGAAGCCTGACCCTCACCCGTCCCCTAATCCTAACCCGTACGCTGACACTAACCCGCGCCCTCACACGTACGCTCCCCCTAAAGCGTTGTCGTACCCTCAACTGGACCCTAAACCTTCCCCGTCCCCTAACCCTAACCCTAGACCGAACCCTAACCCTAACACTTCCCCGAAGCCTGACCCTCACCCGTCCCCTAATCCTAACCCGTACGCTGACACTAACCCGCGCCCTCACACGTACGCTCCCCCTACAGCGTTGTCGTACCCTCACCTGGACCCTAAACCGTCCCCGTCCCCTAACCCTAACCCTAGCCCGAACCCTAACCCTAACCCTTCCCCGAAGCCTGACCCTCACACGTCCCCTATTCCTAACCCGTACGCTGACACTAACCCGCGCCCTCACACGTACGCTCCCCCTAAAGCGTTGTCGTACCCTCACCTGGACCCTAAACCGTCCCCGTCCCCTAACCCTAACCCTAGCCCGAACCCTAACCCTAACCCTTCCCCGAAGCCTGACCCTCACCCGTCCCCTAATCCTAACCCGTACGCTGACACTAACCCGCGCCCTCACACGTACGCTCTCCCTAAAGCGTTGTCGTACCCTCACCTGGACCCTAAACCGTCCCCGTCCCCTAACCCTAACCCTAGCCCGAACCCTAACCCTAACCCTTCCCCGAAGCCTCACCCTCACCCGTCCCCTAATCCTAACCCGTACGCTGACACTAACCCGCGCCCTCACACGTACGCTCCCCCTAAAGCGTTGTCGTACCCTCACCTGGACCCTAAACCGTCCCCGTCCCCTAACCCTAACCCTAGCCAGAACCCTAACCCTAACCCTTCCCCGAAGCCTGACCCTCACCCGTCCCCTAATCCTAACCCGTACGCTGACACTAACCCGCGCCCTCACACGTACGCTCCCCCTAAAGCGTTGTCGTACCCTCACCTGGACCCTAAACCGTCCCCGTCCCCTAACCCTAACCCTAGCCCGAACCCTAACCCTAACCCTTCCCCGAAGCCTGAC
This sequence comes from Globicephala melas, assembly GCF_963455315.2. Taxonomy (NCBI): domain Eukaryota; kingdom Metazoa; phylum Chordata; class Mammalia; order Artiodactyla; family Delphinidae; genus Globicephala; species Globicephala melas. The sequence continues at coordinate 90,689 of NW_027207400.1, forward strand.
CCTCACCCGTCCCCTAATCCTAACCCGTACGCTGACACTAACCCGCGCCCTCACACGTACGCTCCCCCTAAAGCGTTGTCGTACCCTCACCTGGACCCTAAAACGTCCCCGTCCCCTAACCCTAACCCTAGCCCGAACCCTAACCCTAACCCTTCCCCGAAGCCTGACCCTCACCCGTCCCCTAATCCTAACCCGTACGCTGACACTAACCCGCGCCCTCACACGTACGCTCCCCCTAAAGCGTTGTCGTACCCTCACCTGGACCCTAAACCGTCCCCGTCCCCTAACCCTAACCCTAGCCCGAACCCTAACCCTAACCCTTCCCCGAAGCCTGACCCTCACCCGTCCCCTAATCCTAACCCGTACGCTGACACTAACCCGCGCCCTCACACGTACGCTCCCCCTAAAGCGTTGTCGTACCCTCACCTGGACCCTAAACCGTCCCCGTCCTCTAACCATATCCCTAGCCCGAACCCTAACCCTAACCCTTCCCCGAAGCCTGACCCTCACCCGTCCCCTAATCCTAACCCGTACGCTGACACTAACCCGCGCCCTCACACGTACGCTCCCCCTAAAGCGTTGTCGTACCCTCACCGGACCCTAAACCGTCCCCGTCCCCTAACCCTAACCCTAGCCCGAACCCTAACCCTAACCCTTCCCCGAAGCCTGACCCTCACCCGTCCCCTAATCCTAACCTGTACGCTAACACTAACCCGCGCCCTCACACGTACGCTCCCCCTAAAGCGTTGTCGTACCCTCACCTGGACCCTAAACCGTCCCCGTCCCCTAACCCTAACCCTAGCCCGAACCCTAACCCTAACACTTCCCCGAAGCCTGACCCTCACCCGTGCCCTAATCCTAACCCGTACGCTGACACTAACCCGCGCCCTCACACGTACGCTCCCCCTAAAGCGTTGTCGTACCCTCACCTGGACCCTAAACCGTCCCCATCCCCTAACCCTAACCCTAGCCCGAACCCTAACCCTAACCCTTCCCCGAAGCCTGACACTCACCCGTCCCTTAATCCTAACCCGTACACTGACACTAACCCGTGCCCTCACACGTACGCTCCCCCTAAAGTGTTGTCGTACACTCACCTGGACCCTAAACCTTCCCCGTCGCCTAACCCTAACCCTAGACCGAACCCTAAACCTAACCCTTCCCCGAAGCCTGACCCTCACCCGTCCCCTAATCCTAACCCGTACGCTGACACTAACCCGCGCCCTCACACGTACGCTCCCCCTAAAGCGTTGTCGTACCCTCACCTGGACCCTAAACCGTCCCCGTCCCCTAACCCTAACCCTAGCCCGAACCATAAACCTAACCCTTCCCCGAAGCCTGACCCTCACCCGTCCCCTAATCCTAACCCGTACGCTGACACTAACCCGCGCCCTCACACGTACGCTCCCCCTAAAGCGTTGTCGTACCCTCACCTGCACCCTAAACCGTCCCCGTCCCCTAACCCTAACCCTAGCCCGAACCCTAACCCTAACCCTTCCCCGAAGCCTGACCCTCACCCGTCCCCTAATCCTAACCCGTACGCTGACACTAACCCGCGCCCTCACACGTACGCTCCCCCTAAAGCGTTGTCGTACCCTCACCTGGACCCTAAACCGTCCCCGTCCCCTAACCGTAACCCTAGCCCGAACCCTAACCCTAACCCTTCCCCGAAGCCTGACCCTCACCCGTCCCCTAATCCTAACCCGTACGCTGACACTAACCCGCGCCCTCACACGTACGCTCCCCCTAAAGCGTTGTCGTACCCTCACCTGGACCCTAAACCGTCCCCGTCCCCTAACCCTAACCCTAGCCCGAACCCTAACCCTAACCCTTCCCCGAAGCCTGACCCTCACCCGTCCCCTAATCCTAACCCGTACGCTGACACTAACCCGCGCCCTCACACGTACGCTCCCCCTAAAGCATTGTCGTACCCTCACCTGGACCCTAAACCGTCCCCGTTTCCTAACCCTAACCCTAGCCCGAACCCTAACCCTAACCCTTCCCCGAAGCCTGACCCTCACCCGTACCCTAATCCTAACCCATACGCTGACACTAACCCGCACCCTCACACGTACGCTCCCCCTAAAGCGTTGTCCTACCCTCACCTGGACCCTAAACCGTCCCCGTCCCCTAACCCTAACCGTAGCCCGAACCCTAACCCTAACCCTTACCCGAAGCCTGACACTCACCCGTCCCCTAATCCTAACCCGTACGCTGACACTAACCCGCGCCCTCACACGTACGCTCCCCCTAAAGCGTTGTCGTACCCTCACCTGGACCCTAAAGCGTCCCGTCCCCTAACCCTAACCCTAGCCCGAACCCTAACCCTAACCCTTCCCCGAAGCCTGACCCTCACCCGTCCCCTAATCCTAACCCGTACGCTGACACTAACCCGCGCCCTCACACGTACGCTCCCCCTAAAGCGTTGTCATACCCTCACCTGGACCCTAAACCGTCCCCGTCCCCTAACCCTAACCCTAGCCCGAACCCTAACCCTAACCCTTCCCTGAAGCCTGACCCTCACCCGTCCCCAATCCTAACCCGTACGCTGACACTAACCCGCGCCCTCACACGTACGCTCCCCCTAAAGCGTTGTCGTACCCTCACCTGGACCCTAAACCGTCCCCGTCCCCTAACCCTAACCCTAGCCCGAACCCTAACCCTAACCCTTCCCCGAAGCCTGACCCTCACCCGTCCCCTACTCCTAAACCGTACGCTGACACTAACCCGCGCCCTCACACGTACGCTCCCCCTAAAGCGTTGTCGTACCCTCACCTGGACCCTAAACCGTCCCCGTCCCCTAACCCTAACCCTAGCCCGAACCCTAACCCTAACCCTTCCCCGAAGCCTGACCCTCACCCGTCCCCTAATCCTAACCAGTACGCTGACACTAACCCGCGACCTCACACGTACGCTCCCCCTAAAGCGTTGTCGTACCCTCACCTGGACCCTAAACCGTCCCCGTCCCCTAACCCTAACCCTAGCCCGAACCCTAACCCTAACCCTTCCCCAAGCCTGACCCTCACCCGTCCCCTAATCCTAACCCATACGCTGACACTAACCCGCGCCCTCACACGTACGCTCCCCCTAAAGCGTTGTCCTACCCTCACCTGGACCCTAAACCGTCCCCGTCCCCTAAACCTTACCCTAGCCCGAACCCTAACCCTAACTCTTCCCCGAAGCCTGACCCTCACCCGTCCCCTAATCCTAACCCGTACGCTGACACTAACCCGCGCCCTCACACGTACGCTCCCCCTAAAGCGTTGTCGTACCCTCACCTGGACCCTAAACCGTCCCCGTCCCCTAACCCTAACCCTAGCCCGAACCGTAACCGTAACCCTTCCCCGAAGCCTGACCCTCACCCGTCCCCTAATCCTAACCCGTACGCTGACACTAACCCGCGCCCTCACACGTACGCTCCCCCTAAAGCGTTGTCCTATCCTCACCTGGACCCTAAACCGTCCCCGTCCCCTAACCCTAAACCTAGCCCGAACCCTAACCCTAACCCTTCCCCGAAGCCTGACCCTCACCCGTCCCCTAATCCTAACCCGTACGCTGACACTAACCCGCGCCCTCACACGTACGCTCCCCCTAAAGCGTTGTCGTACCCTCACCTGGACCCTAAACCGTCCCCGTCCCCTAACCCTAACCCTAGCCCGAACCCTAACCCTAACCCTTCCCCGAAGCCTGACCCTCACCCGTCCCCTAATCCTAACCCGTACGCTGACACTAACCCGCGCCCTCACACGTACGCTCCCCCTAAAGCGTTGTCCTACCCTCACCTGGACCCTAAACCGTCCCCGTCCCCTAACCCTAACCGTAGCCCGAACCCTAACCCTAACCCTTCCCCGAAGCCTGACACTCACCCATCCCCTAATCCTAACCCGTACGCTGACACTAACCCGCGCCCTCACACGTACGCTCCCCCTAAAGCGTTGTCGTACCCTCACCTGGACCCTAAACCGTCCCCGTCCCCTAACCCTAACCCTAGCCCGAACCCTAACCCTAACACTTCCCCGAAGCCTGACCCTCACCCGTCCCCTAATCCTAACCCGTACGCTGACACTAACCCGCGCCCTCACACGTACGCTCCCCCTAAAGCGTTGTCGTACCCTCACCTGGACCCTAAACCGTCCCCGTCCCCTAACCCTAACCCTAGCCCGAACCCTAACCCTAACCCTTCCCCGAAGCCTGACCCTCACCCGTCCCCTAATCCTAACCCGTACGCTGACACTAACCCGCGCCCTCACACGTACGCTCCCCCTAAAGCGTTGTCGTACCCTCACCTGGACCCTAAACCGTCCCCGTCCCCTAACCCTAACCCTAGCCCGAACCCTAACCCTAACCCTTCCCCGAAGCCTGACCCTCACCCGTCCCCTAATCCTAACCCGTACGCTGACACTAACCCGCGCCCTCACACGTACGCTCCCCCTAAAGCGTTGTCGTACCCTCACCTGGACCCTAAACCTTCCCCGTCCCCTAACCCTAACCCTAGACCGAACCCTAACCCTAACCCTTCCCCGAAGCCTGACCCTCACCCGTCCCCTAATCCTAACCCGTACGCTGACACTAACCCGTGCCCTCACACGTACGCTCCCCCTAAACCGTTGTCGTACCCTCACCTGGACCCTAAACCGTCCCCGTCCCCTAACCCTAACCCTAGCCCGAACCCTAACCCTAACCCTTCCCCGAAGCCTGACCCTCACCCGTCCCCTAATCCTAACCCGTACGCTGACACTAACCCGCGCCCTCACACGTACGCTCCCCCTAAAGCGTTGTCGTACCCTCACCTGGACCCTAAACCGTCCCCGTCCCCTAACCCTAACCCTAGCCCGAACCCTAACCCTAACCCTTCCCCGAAGCCTGACCCTCACCCGTCCCCTAATCCTAACCCGTACGCTGACACTAACCCGCGCCCTCACACGTACGCTCCCCCTAAAGCGTTGTCGTACCCTCACCTGGACCCTAAACCTTCCCCGTCCCCTAACCCTAACCCTAGACCGAACCCTAACCCTAACCCTTCCCCGAAGCCTGACCCTCACCCGTCCCCTAATCCTAACCCGTACGCTGACACTAACCCGCGCCCTCACACGTACGCTCCCCCTAAAGCGTTGTCGTACCCTCACCTGGACCCTAAACCGTCCCCGTCCCCTAACCCTAACCCTAGCCCGAACCCTAACCCTAACCCTTCCCCAAGCCTGACCCTCACCCGTCCCCTAATCCTAACCCGTACGCTGACACTAACCCGCGCCCTCACACGTACGCTCCCCCTAAAGCGTTGTCCTACCCTCACCTGGACCCTAAACCGTCCCCGTCCCCTAACCCTAACCCTAGCCCGAACCCTAACCCTAACCCTTCCCCGAAGCCTGACCCTCACCCGTCCCCTAATCCTAACCCGTACGCTGACACTAACCCGCGCCCTCACACGTACGCTCCCCCTAAAGCGTTGTCGTACCCTCACCTGGACCCTAAACCGTCCCCGTCCCCTAACCCTAACCCTAGCCCGAACCCTAACCCTAACCCTTCCCCGAAGCCTGACCCTCACCCGTCCCCTAATCCTAACCCGTACGCTGACACTAACCCGCGCCCTCACACGTACGCTCCCCCTAAAGCGTTGTCGTACCCTCACCTGGACCCTAAACCGTCCCCGTCCCCTAACCCTAACCCTAGCCCGAACCCTAACCCTAACCCTTCCCCGAAGCCTGACCCTCACCCGTCCCCTAATCCTAACCCGTACGCTGACACTAACCCGCGCCCTCACACGTACGCTCCCCCTAAAGCATTGTCGTACCCTCACCTGGACCCTAAACCGTCCCCGTCCCCTAACCATAACCCTAGCCCGAACCTTAACCCTAACCCTTCCCCGAAGCCTGAACCTCACCCGTCCCCTAATCCTAACCCGTACGCTGACACTAACCCGCGCCCTCACACGTACGCTCCCCCTAAAGCGTTGTCGTACCCTCACCTGGACCCTAAACCGTCCCCGTCCCCTAACCCTAACCCTAGCCCGAACCCTAACCCTAACCCTTCCCCGAAGCCTGACCCTCACCCGTCCCCTAATCCTAACCCGTACGCTGACACTAACCCGCGCCCTCACACGTACGCTCCCCCTAAAGCGTTGTCGTACCCTCACCTGGACCCTAAACCGTCCCCGTTTCCTAACCCTAACCCTAGCCCGAACCCTAACCCTAACACTTCCCCGAAGCCTGACCCTCACCAGTCCCCTAATCCTAACTCGTACGCTGAAACTAACCCGCGCCCTCACACGTACGCTCCCCCTAAAGCGTTGTCGTACCCTCACCTGGACCCTAAACCTTCCCCGTCCCCTAACCCTAACCCTAGCCCAAACCCTAACCCTAACACTTCCCCGAAGCCTGACCCTCACCCGTCCCCTAATCCTAACCCGTACGCTGACACTAACCCGCGCCCTCACACGTACGCTCCCCCTAAAGCGTTGTCGTACCCTCAACTGGACCCTAAACCTTCCCCGTCCCCTAACCCTAACCCTAGACCGAACCCTAACCCTAACACTTCCCCGAAGCCTGACCCTCACCCGTCCCCTAATCCTAACCCGTACGCTGACACTAACCCGCGCCCTCACACGTACGCTCCCCCTACAGCGTTGTCGTACCCTCACCTGGACCCTAAACCGTCCCCGTCCCCTAACCCTAACCCTAGCCCGAACCCTAACCCTAACCCTTCCCCGAAGCCTGACCCTCACACGTCCCCTATTCCTAACCCGTACGCTGACACTAACCCGCGCCCTCACACGTACGCTCCCCCTAAAGCGTTGTCGTACCCTCACCTGGACCCTAAACCGTCCCCGTCCCCTAACCCTAACCCTAGCCCGAACCCTAACCCTAACCCTTCCCCGAAGCCTGACCCTCACCCGTCCCCTAATCCTAACCCGTACGCTGACACTAACCCGCGCCCTCACACGTACGCTCTCCCTAAAGCGTTGTCGTACCCTCACCTGGACCCTAAACCGTCCCCGTCCCCTAACCCTAACCCTAGCCCGAACCCTAACCCTAACCCTTCCCCGAAGCCTCACCCTCACCCGTCCCCTAATCCTAACCCGTACGCTGACACTAACCCGCGCCCTCACACGTACGCTCCCCCTAAAGCGTTGTCGTACCCTCACCTGGACCCTAAACCGTCCCCGTCCCCTAACCCTAACCCTAGCCAGAACCCTAACCCTAACCCTTCCCCGAAGCCTGACCCTCACCCGTCCCCTAATCCTAACCCGTACGCTGACACTAACCCGCGCCCTCACACGTACGCTCCCCCTAAAGCGTTGTCGTACCCTCACCTGGACCCTAAACCGTCCCCGTCCCCTAACCCTAACCCTAGCCCGAACCCTAACCCTAACCCTTCCCCGAAGCCTGACCCTCACCCGTCCCCTAATCCTAACCCGTACGCTGACACTAACCCGCGCCCTCACACGTACGCTCCCCCTAAAGCGTTGTCGTACCCTCACCTGGACCCTAAAACGTCCCCGTCCCCTAACCCTAACCCTAGCCCGAACCCTAACCCTAACCCTTCCCCGAAGCCTGACCCTCACCCGTCCCCTAATCCTAACCCGTACGCTGACACTAACCCGCGCCCTCACACGTACGCTCCCCCTAAAGCGTTGTCGTACCCTCACCTGGACCCTAAACCGTCCCCGTCCCCTAACCCTAACCCTAGCCCGAACCCTAACCCTAACCCTTCCCCGAAGCCTGACCCTCACCCGTCCCCTAATCCTAACCCGTACGCTGACACTAACCCGCGCCCTCACACGTACGCTCCCCCTAAAGCGTTGTCGTACCCTCACCTGGACCCTAAACCGTCCCCGTCCTCTAACCATATCCCTAGCCCGAACCCTAACCCTAACCCTTCCCCGAAGCCTGACCCTCACCCGTCCCCTAATCCTAACCCGTACGCTGACACTAACCCGCGCCCTCACACGTACGCTCCCCCTAAAGCGTTGTCGTACCCTCACCGGACCCTAAACCGTCCCCGTCCCCTAACCCTAACCCTAGCCCGAACCCTAACCCTAACCCTTCCCCGAAGCCTGACCCTCACCCGTCCCCTAATCCTAACCTGTACGCTAACACTAACCCGCGCCCTCACACGTACGCTCCCCCTAAAGCGTTGTCGTACCCTCACCTGGACCCTAAACCGTCCCCGTGCCCTAACCCTAACCCTAGCCCGAACCCTAACCCTAACACTTCCCCGAAGCCTGACCCTCACCCGTGCCCTAATCCTAACCCGTACGCTGACACTAACCCGCGCCCTCACACGTACGCTCCCCCTAAAGCGTTGTCGTACCCTCACCTGGACCCTAAACCGTCCCCATCCCCTAACCCTAACCCTAGCCCGAACCCTAACCCTAACCCTTCCCCGAAGCCTGACACTCACCCGTCCCTTAATCCTAACCCGTACACTGACACTAACCCGCGCCCTCACACGTACGCTCCCCCTAAAGTGTTGTCGTACACTCACCTGGACCCTAAACCTTCCCCGTCGCCTAACCCTAACCCTAGACCGAACCCTAAACCTAACCCTTCCCCGAAGCCTGACCCTCACCCGTCCCCTAATCCTAACCCGTACGCTGACACTAACCCGCGCCCTCACACGTACGCTCCCCCTAAAGCGTTGTCGTACCCTCACCTGGACCCTAAACCGTCCCCGTCCCCTAACCCTAACCCTAGCCCGAACCATAAACCTAACCCTTCCCCGAAGCCTGACCCTCACCCGTCCCCTAATCCTAACCCGTACGCTGACACTAACCCGCGCCCTCACACGTACGCTCCCCCTAAAGCGTTGTCGTACCCTCACCTGCACCCTAAACCGTCCCCGTCCCCTAACCCTAACCCTAGCCCGAACCCTAACCCTAACCCTTCCCCGAAGCCTGACCCTCACCCGTCCCCTAATCCTAACCCGTACGCTGACACTAACCCGCGCCCTCACACGTACGCTCCCCCTAAAGCGTTGTCGTACCCTCACCTGGACCCTAAACCGTCCCCGTCCCCTAACCGTAACCCTAGCCCGAACCCTAACCCTAACCCTTCCCCGAAGCCTGACCCTCACCCGTCCCCTAATCCTAACCCGTACGCTGACACTAACCCGCGCCCTCACACGTACGCTCCCCCTAAAGCGTTGTCGTACCCTCACCTGGACCCTAAACCGTCCCCGTCCCCTAACCCTAACCCTAGCCCGAACCCTAACCCTAACCCTTCCCCGAAGCCTGACCCTCACCCGTCCCCTAATCCTAACCCGTACGCTGACACTAACCCGCGCCCTCACACGTACGCTCCCCCTAAAGCATTGTCGTACCCTCACCTGGACCCTAAACCGTCCCCGTTTCCTAACCCTAACCCTAGCCCGAACCCTAACCCTAACCCTTCCCCGAAGCCTGACCCTCACCCGTACCCTAATCCTAACCCATACGCTGACACTAACCCGCACCCTCACACGTACGCTCCCCCTAAAGCGTTGTCGTACCCTCACCTGGACCCTAAACCGTCCCCGTCCCCTAACCCTAACCCTAGCCCGAACCCTAACCCTAACACTTCCCCGAAGCCTGACCCTCACCCGTCCCCTAATCCTAACCCGTACGCTGACACTAACCCGCGCCGTCACACGTACGCTCCCCCTAAAGCGTTGTCGTACCCTCAACTGGACCCTAAACCTTCCCCGTCCCCTAACCCTAACCCTAGACTGAACCCTAACCCTAACACTTCCCCGAAGCCTGACCCTCACCCGTCCCCTAATCCTAACCCGTACGCTGACACTAACCCGCGCCCTCACACGTACGCTCCCCCTACAGCGTTGTCGTACCCTCACCTGGACCCTAAACCGTCCCCGTCCCCTAACCCTAACCCTAGCCCGAACCCTAACCCTAACCCTTCCCCGAAGCCTGACCCTCACCCATCCCCTAATCCTAACCCGTACGCTGACACTAACCCGCGCCCTCACACGTACGCTCCCCCTAAAGCGTTGTCGTACCCTCACCTGGACCCTAAACCGTCCCCGTCCCCTAACCCTAACCCTAGCCCGAACCCTAACCCTAACCCTTCCCCGAAGCCTGACCCTCACCCGTCCCCTAATCCTAACCCGTACGCTGACACTAACCCGCACCCTCACATGTACGCTCTCCCTAAAGCGTTGTCGTACCCTCACCTGGACCCTAAACCGTCCCCGTCCCCTAACCCTAACCCTAGCCCGAACCCTAACCCTAACCCTTCCCCGAAGCCTCACCCTCACCCGTCCCCTAATCCTAACCCGTACGCTGACACTAACCCGCGCCCTCACACGTACGCTCCCCCTAAAGCGTTGTCGTACCCTCACCTGAACCCTAAACCGTCCCCGTCCCCTAACCCTAACCCTAGCCAGAACCCTAACCCTAACCCTTCCCCGAAGCCTGACCCTCACCCGTCCCCTAATCCTAACCCGTACGCTGACACTAACCCGCGCCCTCACACGTACGCTCCCCCTAAAGCGTTGTCGTACCCTCACCTGGACCCTAAACCGTCCCCGTCCCCTAACCCTAACCCTAGCCCGAACCCTAACCCTAACCCTTCCCCGAAGCCTGACCCTCACCCGTCCCCTAATCCTAACCCGTACGCTGACACTAACCCGCACCCTCACACGTACGCTCCCCCTAAAGCGTTGTCGTACCCTCACCTGGACCCTAAACCGTCCCCGTCCCCTAACCCTAACCCTAGCCCGAACCCTAACCCTAACCCTTCCCCGAAGCCTGACACTCACCCGTCCCCTAATCCTAACCCGTACGCAGACACTAACCCGCGCCCTCACACGTACGCTCCCCCTAAAGCGTTGTCGTACCCTCACCTGGACCCTAAATCGTCCCCGTCCCCTAACCCTAACCTTAGCCCGAACCCTAACCCTAACACTTCCGCGAAGCCTGACCCTAACCCTTCCCCTAATCCTAACCCGTACGCTGACACTAACCCGCGCCCTCACACGTACGCTCCCCCTAGAGCGTTGTCGTACCCTCACCTGGACCCTAAACCGTCCCCGTCCCCTAACCCTAACCCTAGCCCGAACCTTAACCCTAACCCTTCCCCGAAGCCTGACCCTCACCCGTCCCCTAATCCTAACCCGTACGCTGACACTAACCCGCGCCCTCCCACGTACGCTCCCCCTAAAGCGTTGTCGTACCCTCACCTGGACCCTAAACCGTCCCCGTCCCCTAACCCTAACCCTAGCCCGAACCCTAACCCTAACCCTTCCGCGAAGCCTGACCCTCACCCTTCCCCTAATCCTAACCCGTACGCTGACACTAACCCGCGCCCTCACACGTACGCTCCCCCTAAAGCGTTGTCGTACCCTCACCTGGACCCTAAACCGTCCCCGTCCCCTAACCCTAACCCTAGCCCGAACACTAACCCTAACCCTTCCCCGAAGCCTGACCCTCACCCGTCCCCTAATCCTAACCCGTACGCTGACACTAACCTGCGCCCTCACACGTACGCTCCCCCTAAAGCGTTGTCGTACCCTCACCTGGACCCTAAACCGTCCCCGTCCCCTAACCCTAACCCGAACCCTAACCCTAACCCTTCCCCGAAGCCTGACCCTCACCCGTCCCCTAATCCTAACCCGTACGCTGACACTAACCCGCGCCCTCACACGTACGCTCCCCGTAAAGCGTTGTCGTACCCTCACCTGGACCCTAAACCGTCCCCGTCCCCTAACCCTAACCCTAGCCCGAACCCTAACCCTAACCCTTCCCCGAAGCCTGACCCTCACCCGTCCCCTAATCCTAACCCGTACGCTGACACTAACCCGCGCCCTCACACGTACGCTCCCCCTAAAGCGTTGTCGTACCCTCACCTGGACCCTAAACCGTCCCCGTCCCCTAACCCTAACCCTAGCCCGAACCCTAACCCTAACCCTTCCCCGAAGCCTGACCCTCACCCGTCCCCTAATCCTAACCCGTACGCTGACACTAACCCGCGCCCTCACACGTACGCTCCCCCTAAAGCGTTGTCGTACCCTCACCTGGACCCTAAACCATCCCCGTCCCCTAACCCTAACCCTAGCCCGAACCCTAACCCTAACCCTTCCCCGAAGCCTGACCCTCACCCGTCCCCTAATCCTAACCCGTACGCTGACACTAACCCGCGCCCTCACACGTACGCTCCCCCTAAAGCGTTGTCGTACCCTCACCTGGACCCTAAACCGTCCCCGTCCCCTAACCCTAACCCTAGCCCGAACCGTAACCCTAACCCTTCCCCGAAGCCTGACCCTCACCCGTCCCCTAATCCTAACCCGTACGCTGACACTAACCCGCGCCCTCACACGTACGCTCCCCCTAAAGCATTGTCGTACCCTCACCTGGACCCTAAACCGTCCCCGTTTCCTAACCCTAACCCTAGCCCGAACCCTAACCCTAACCCTTCCCCGAAGCCTGACCCTCACCCGTACCCTAATCCTAACCCATACGCTGACACTAACCCGCACCCTCACACGTACGCTCCCCCTAAAGCGTTGTCGTACCCTCACCTGGACCCTAAACCGTCCCCGTCCCCTAACCCTAACCCTAGCCCGAACCCTAACCCTAACACTTCCCCGAAGCCTGACCCTCACCCGTCCCCTAATCCTAACCCGTACGCTGACACTAACCCGCGCCGTCACACGTACGCTCCCCCTAAAGCGTTGTCGTACCCTCAACTGGACCCTAAACCTTCCCCGTCCCCTAACCCTAACCCTAGACCGAACCCTAACCCTAACACTTCCCCGAAGCCTGACCCTCACCCGTCCCCTAATCCTAACCCGTACGCTGACACTAACCCGCGCCCTCACACGTACGCTCCCCCTACAGCGTTGTCGTACCCTCACCTGGACCCTAAACCGTCCCCGTCCCCTAACCCTAACCCTAGCCCGAACCCTAACCCTAACCCTTCCCCGAAGCCTGACCCTCACCCGTCCCCTAATCCTAACCCGTACGCTGACACTAACCCGCGCCCTCACACGTACGCTCCCCCTAAAGCGTTGTCGTACCCTCACCTGGACCCTAAACCGTCCCCGTCCCCTAACCCTAACCCTAGCCCGAACCCTAACCCTAACCCTTCCCCGAAGCCTGACCCTCACCCGTCCCCTAATCCTAACCCGTACGCTGACACTAACCCGCGCCCTCACACGTACGCTCTCCCTAAAGCGTTGTCGTACCCTCACCTGGACCCTAAACCGTCCCCGTCCCCTAACCCTAACCCTAGCCCGAACCCTAACCCTAACCCTTCCCCGAAGCCTCACCCTCACCCGTCCCCTAATCCTAACCCGTACGCTGACACTAACCCGCGCCCTCACACGTACGCTCCCCCTAAAGCGTTGTCGTACCCTCACCTGAACCCTAAACCGTCCCCGTCCCCTAACCCTAACCCTAGCCAGAACCCTAACCCTAACCCTTCCCCGAAGCCTGACCCTCACCCGTCCCCTAATCCTAACCCGTACGCTGACACTAACCCGCGCCCTCACACGTACGCTCCCCCTAAAGCGTTGTCGTACCCTCACCTGGACCCTAAACCGTCCCCGTCCCCTAACCCTAACCCTAGCCCGAACCCTAACCCTAACCCTTCCCCGAAGCCTGACCCTCACCCGTCCCCTAATCCTAACCCGTACGCTGACACTAACCCGCGCCCTCACACGTACGCTCCCCCTAAAGCGTTGTCGTACCCTCACCTGGACCCTAAACCGTCCCCGTCCCCTAACCCTAACCCTAGCCCGAACCCTAACCCTAACCCTTCCCCGAAGCCTGACACTCACCCGTCCCCTAATCCTAACCCGTACGCAGACACTAACCCGCGCCCTCACACGTACGCTCCCCCTAAAGCGTTGTCGTACCCTCACCTGGACCCTAAATCGTCCCCGTCCCCTAACCCTAACCTTAGCCCGAACCCTAACCCTAACACTTCCGCGAAGCCTGACCCTAACCCTTCCCCTAATCCTAACCCGTACGCTGACACTAACCCGCGCCCTCACACGTACGCTCCCCCTAGAGCGTTGTCGTACCCTCACCTGGACCCTAAACCGTCCCCGTCCCCTAACCCTAACCCTAGCCCGAACCTTAACCCTAACCCTTCCCCGAAGCCTGACCCTCACCCGTCCCCTAATCCTAACCCGTACGCTGACACTAACCCGCGCCCTCACACGTACGCTCCCCCTAAAGCGTTGTCGTACCCTCACCTGGACCCTAAACCGTCCCCGTCCCCTAACCCTAACCCTAGCCCGAACCCTAACCCTAACCCTTCCGCGAAGCCTGACCCTCACCCTTCCCCTAATCCTAACCCGTACGCTGACACTAACCCGCGCCCTCACACGTACGCTCCCCCTAAAGCGTTGTCGTACCCTCACCTGGACCCTAAACCGTCCCCGTCCCCTAACCCTAACCCTAGCCCGAACACTAACCCTAACCCTTCCCCGAAGCCTGACCCTCACCCGTCCCCTAATCCTAACCCGTACGCTGACACTAACCTGCGCCCTCACACGTACGCTCCCCCTAAAGCGTTGTCGTACCCTCACCTGGACCCTAAACCGTCCCCGTCCCCTAACCCTAACCCGAACCCTAACCCTAACCCTTCCCCGAAGCCTGACCCTCACCCGTCCCCTAATCCTAACCCGTACGCTGACACTAACCCGCGCCCTCACACGTACGCTCCCCGTAAAGCGTTGTCGTACCCTCACCTGGACCCTAAACCGTCCCCGTCCCCTAACCCTAACCCTAGCCCGAACCCTAACCCTAACCCTTCCCCGAAGCCTGACCCTCACCCGTCCCCTAATCCTAACACGTACGCTGACACTAACCCGCGCCCTCACACGTACGCTCCCCCTAAAGCGTTGTCGTACCCTCACCTGGACCCTAAACCGTCCCCGTCCCCTAACCCTAACCCTAGCCCGAACCCTAACCCTAACCCTTCCCCGAAGCCTGACCCTCACCCGTCCCCTAATCCTAACCCGTACGCTGACACTAACCCGCGCCCTCACACGTACGCTCCCCCTAAAGCGTTGTCGTACCCTCACCTGGACCCTAAACCATCCCCGTCCCCTAACCCTAACCCTAGCCCGAACCCTAACCCTAACCCTTCCCCGAAGCCTGACCCTCACCCGTCCCCTAATCCTAACCCGTACGCTGACACTAACCCGCGCCCTCACACGTACGCTCCCCCTAAAGCGTTGTCGTACCCTCACCTGGACCCTAAACCGTCCCCGTCCCCTAACCCTAACCCTAGCCCGAACCGTAACCGTAACCCTTCCCCGAAGCCTGACCCTCACCCGTCCCCTAATCCTAACCCGTACGCTGACACTAACCCGCGCCCTCACACGTACGCTCCCCCTAAAGCGTTGTCGTACCCTCACCTGGACCCTAAACCTTCCCCGTCCCCTAACCCTAACCCTAGACCGAACCCTAACCCTAACCCTTCCCCGAAGCCTGACCCTCACCCGTCCCCTAATCCTAACCCGTACGCTGACACTAACACGCGCCCTCACACGTACGCTCCCCCTAAAGCGTTGTCGTACCCTCACCTGGACCCTAAACCGTCCCCGTTTCCTAACCCTAACCCTACCCCGAACCCTAACCCTAACCCTTCCCCAAGCCTGACCCTCACCCGTCCCCTAATCCTAACCCGTACGCTGACACTAACCCGCGCCCTCACATGTACGCTCCCCCTAAAGCGTTGTCCTACCCTCACCTGGACCCTAAACCGTCCCCGTCCCCTAACCCTAACCGTAGCCCGAACCCTAACCCTAACCCTTACCCGAAGCCTGACACTCACCCGTCCCCTAATCCTAACCCGTACGCTGACACTAACCCGCGCCCTCACACGTACGCTCCCCCTAAAGCGTTGTCGTACCCTCACCTGGACCCTAAAGCGTCCCGTCCCCTAACCCTAACCCTAGCCCGAACCCTAACCCTAACCCTTCCCCGAAGCCTGACCCTCACCCGTCCCCTAATCCTAACCCGTACGCTGACACTAACCCGCGCCCTCACACGTACGCTCCCCCTAAAGCGTTGTCATACCCTCACCTGGACCCTAAACCGTCCCCGTCCCCTAACCCTAACCCTAGCCCGAACCCTAACCCTAACCCTTCCCTGAAGCCTGACCCTCACCCGTCCTCAATCCTAACCCGTACGCTGACACTAACCCGCGCCCTCACACGTACGCTCCCCCTAAAGCGTTGTCGTACCCTCACCTGGACCCTAAACCGTCCCCGTCCCCTAACCCTAACCCTAGCCCGAACCCTAACCCTAACCCTTCCCTGAAGCCTGACCCTCACCCGTCCCCAATCCTAACCCGTACGCTGACACTAACCCGCGCCCTCACACGTACGCTCCCCCTAAAGCGTTGTCGTACCCTCACCAGGACCCTAAACCGTCCCCGTCCCCTAACCCTAACCCTAGCCCGAACACTAACCCTAACCCTTCCCCGAAGCCTGACCCTCACCCGTCCCCTAATCCTAACCCGTACGCTGACACTAACCTGCGCCCTCACACGTACGCTCCCCCTAAAGCGTTGTCGTACCCTCACCTGGACCCTAAACCGTCCCCGTCCCCTAACCCTAACCCGAACCCTAACCCTAACCCTTCCCCGAAGCCTGACCCTCACCCGTCCCCTAATCCTAACCCGTACGCTGACACTAACCCGCGCCCTCACACGTACGCTCCCCGTAAAGCGTTGTCGTACCCTCACCTGGACCCTAAACCGTCCCCGTCCCCTAACCCTAACCCTAGCCCGAACCCTAACCCTAACCCTTCCCCGAAGCCTGACCCTCACCCGTCCCCTAATCCTAACCCGTACGCTGACACTAACCCGCGCCCTCACACGTACGCTCCCCCTAAAGCGTTGTCGTACCCTCACCTGGACCCTAAACCGTCCCCGTCCCCTAACCCTAACCCTAGCCCGAACCCTAACCCTAACCCTTCCCCGAAGCCTGACCCTCACCCGTCCCCTAATCCTAACCCGTACGCTGACACTAACCCGCGCCCTCACACGTACGCTCCCCCTAAAGCGTTGTCGTACCCTCACCTGGACCCTAAACCATCCCCGTCCCCTAACCCTAACCCTAGCCCGAACCCTAACCCTAACCCTTCCCCGAAGCCTGACCCTCACCCGTCCCCTAATCCTAACCCGTACGCTGACACTAACCCGCGCCCTCACACGTACGCTCCCCCTAAAGCGTTGTCGTACCCTCACCTGGACCCTAAACCGTCCCCGTCCCCTAACCCTAACCCTAGCCCGAACCGTAACCGTAACCCTTCCCCGAAGCCTGACCCTCACCCGTCCCCTAATCCTAACCCGTACGCTGACACTAACCCGCGCCCTCACACGTACGCTCCCCCTAAAGCGTTGTCGTACCCTCACCTGGACCCTAAACCTTCCCCGTCCCCTAACCCTAACCCTAGACCGAACCCTAACCCTAACCCTTCCCCGAAGCCTGACCCTCACCCGTCCCCTAATCCTAACCCGTACGCTGACACTAACACGCGCCCTCACACGTACGCTCCCCCTAAAGCGTTGTCGTACCCTCACCTGGACCCTAAACCGTCCCCGTTTCCTAACCCTAACCCTACCCCGAACCCTAACCCTAACCCTTCCCCAAGCCTGACCCTCACCCGTCCCCTAATCCTAACCCGTACGCTGACACTAACCCGCGCCCTCACATGTACGCTCCCCCTAAAGCGTTGTCCTACCCTCACCTGGACCCTAAACCGTCCCCGTCCCCTAACCCTAACCGTAGCCCGAACCCTAACCCTAACCCTTACCCGAAGCCTGACACTCACCCGTCCCCTAATCCTAACCCGTACGCTGACACTAACCCGCGCCCTCACACGTACGCTCCCCCTAAAGCGTTGTCGTACCCTCACCTGGACCCTAAAGCGTCCCGTCCCCTAACCCTAACCCTAGCCCGAACCCTAACCCTAACCCTTCCCCGAAGCCTGACCCTCACCCGTCCCCTAATCCTAACCCGTACGCTGACACTAACCCGCGCCCTCACACGTACGCTCCCCCTAAAGCGTTGTCATACCCTCACCTGGACCCTAAACCGTCCCCGTCCCCTAACCCTAACCCTAGCCCGAACCCTAACCCTAACCCTTCCCTGAAGCCTGACCCTCACCCGTCCCCAATCCTAACCCGTACGCTGACACTAACCCGCGCCCTCACACGTACGCTCCCCCTAAAGCGTTGTCGTACCCTCACCTGGACCCTAAACCGTCCCCGTCCCCTAACCCTAACCCTAGCCCGAACCCTAACCCTAACCCTTCCCCGAAGCCTGACCCTCACCCGTCCCCTACTCCTAAACCGTACGCTGACACTAACCCGCGCCCTCACACGTACGCTCCCCCTAAAGCGTTGTCGTACCCTCACCTGGACCCTAAACCGTCCCCGTCCCCTAACCCTAACCCTAGCCCGAACCCTAACCCTAACCCTTCCCCGAAGCCTGACCCTCACCCGTCCCCTAATCCTAACCAGTACGCTGACACTAACCCGCGACCTCACACGTACGCTCCCCCTAAAGCGTTGTCGTACCCTCACCTGGACCCTAAACCGTCCCCGTCCCCTAACCCTAACCCTAGCCCGAACCCTAACCCTAACCCTTCCACAAGCCTGACCCTCACCCGTCCCCTAATCCTAACCCATACGCTGACACTAACCCGCGCCCTCACACGTACGCTCCCCCTAAAGCGTTGTCCTACCCTCACCTGGACCCTAAACCGTCCCCGTCCCCTAAACCTTACCCTAGCCCGAACCCTAACCCTAACTCTTCCCCGAAGCCTGACCCTCACCCGTCCCCTAATCCTAACCCGTACGCTGACACTAACCCGCGCCCTCACACGTACGCTCCCCCTAAAGCGTTGTCGTACCCTCACCTGGACCCTAAACCGTCCCCGTCCCCTAACCCTAACCCTAGCCCGAACCGTAACCGTAACCCTTCCCCGAAGCCTGACCCTCACCCGTCCCCTAATCCTAACCCGTACGCTGACACTAACCCGCGCCCTCACACGTACGCTCCCCCTAAAGCGTTGTCCTATCCTCACCTGGACCCTAAACCGTCCCCGTCCCCTAACCCTAAACCTAGCCCGAACCCTAACCCTAACCCTTCCCCGAAGCCTGACCCTCACCCGTCCCCTAATCCTAACCCGTACGCTGACACTAACCCGCGCCCTCACACGTACGCTCCCCCTAAAGCGTTGTCGTACCCTCACCTGGACCCTAAACCGTCCCCGTCCCCTAACCCTAACCCTAGCCCGAACCCTAACCCTAACCCTTCCCCGAAGCCTGACCCTCACCCGTCCCCTAATCCTAACCCGTACGCTGACACTAACCCGCGCCCTCACACGTACGCTCCCCCTAAAGCGTTGTCCTACCCTCACCTGGACCCTAAACCGTCCCCGTCCCCTAACCCTAACCGTAGCCCGAACCCTAACCCTAACCCTTCCCCGAAGCCTGACACTCACCCATCCCCTAATCCTAACCCGTACGCTGACACTAACCCGCGCCCTCACACGTACGCTCCCCCTAAAGCGTTGTCGTACCCTCACCTGGACCCTAAACCGTCCCCGTCCCCTAACCCTAACCCTAGCCCGAACCCTAACCCTAACACTTCCCCGAAGCCTGACCCTCACCCGTCCCCTAATCCTAACCCGTACGCTGACACTAACCCGCGCCCTCACACGTACGCTCCCCCTAAAGCGTTGTCGTACCCTCACCTGGACCCTAAACCGTCCCCGTCCCCTAACCCTAACCCTAGCCCGAACCCTAACCCTAACCCTTCCCCGAAGCCTGACCCTCACCCGTCCCCTAATCCTAACCCGTACGCTGACACTAACCCGCGCCCTCACACGTACGCTCCCCCTAAAGCGTTGTCGTACCCTCACCTGGACCCTAAACCGTCCCCGTCCCCTAACCCTAACCCTAGCCCGAACCCTAACCCTAACCCTTCCCCGAAGCCTGACCCTCACCCGTCCCCTAATCCTAACCCGTACGCTGACACTAACCCGCGCCCTCACACGTACGCTCCCCCTAAAGCGTTGTCGTACCCTCACCTGGACCCTAAACCTTCCCCGTCCCCTAACCCTAACCCTAGACCGAACCCTAACCCTAACCCTTCCCCGAAGCCTGACCCTCACCCGTCCCCTAATCCTAACCCGTACGCTGACACTAACCCGTGCCCTCACACGTACGCTCCCCCTAAACCGTTGTCGTACCCTCACCTGGACCCTAAACCGTCCCCGTCCCCTAACCCTAACCCTAGCCCGAACCCTAACCCTAACCCTTCCCCGAAGCCTGACCCTCACCCGTCCCCTAATCCTAACCCGTACGCTGACACTAACCCGCGCCCTCACACGTACGCTCCCCCTAAAGCGTTGTCGTACCCTCACCTGGACCCTAAACCGTCCCCGTCCCCTAACCCTAACCCTAGCCCGAACCCTAACCCTAACCCTTCCCCGAAGCCTGACCCTCACCCGTCCCCTAATCCTAACCCGTACGCTGACACTAACCCGCGCCCTCACACGTACGCTCCCCCTAAAGCGTTGTCGTACCCTCACCTGGACCCTAAACCTTCCCCGTCCCCTAACCCTAACCCTAGACCGAACCCTAACCCTAACCCTTCCCCGAAGCCTGACCCTCACCCGTCCCCTAATCCTAACCCGTACGCTGACACTAACCCGCGCCCTCACACGTACGCTCCCCCTAAAGCGTTGTCGTACCCTCACCTGGACCCTAAACCGTCCCCGTCCCCTAACCCTAACCCTAGCCCGAACCCTAACCCTAACCCTTCCCCAAGCCTGACCCTCACCCGTCCCCTAATCCTAACCCGTACGCTGACACTAACCCGCGCCCTCACACGTACGCTCCCCCTAAAGCGTTGTCCTACCCTCACCTGGACCCTAAACCGTCCCCGTCCCCTAACCCTAACCCTAGCCCGAACCCTAACCCTAACCCTTCCCCGAAGCCTGACCCTCACCCGTCCCCTAATCCTAACCCGTACGCTGACACTAACCCGCGCCCTCACACGTACGCTCCCCCTAAAGCGTTGTCGTACCCTCACCTGGACCCTAAACCGTCCCCGTCCCCTAACCCTAACCCTAGCCCGAACCCTAACCCTAACCCTTCCCCGAAGCCTGACCCTCACCCGTCCCCTAATCCTAACCCGTACGCTGACACTAACCCGCGCCCTCACACGTACGCTCCCCCTAAAGCGTTGTCGTACCCTCACCTGGACCCTAAACCGTCCCCGTCCCCTAACCCTAACCCTAGCCCGAACCCTAACCCTAAC
Organism: Globicephala melas; assembly: GCF_963455315.2. Taxonomy (NCBI): domain Eukaryota; kingdom Metazoa; phylum Chordata; class Mammalia; order Artiodactyla; family Delphinidae; genus Globicephala; species Globicephala melas. The sequence continues at coordinate 111,974 of NW_027207400.1, forward strand.
CCTTCCCCGAAGCCTGACCCTCACCCGTCCCCTAATCCTAACCCGTACGCTGACACTAACCCGCGCCCTCACACGTACGCTCCCCCTAAAGCATTGTCGTACCCTCACCTGGACCCTAAACCGTCCCCGTCCCCTAACCATAACCCTAGCCCGAACCTTAACCCTAACCCTTCCCCGAAGCCTGAACCTCACCCGTCCCCTAATCCTAACCCGTACGCTGACACTAACCCGCGCCCTCACACGTACGCTCCCCCTAAAGCGTTGTCGTACCCTCACCTGGACCCTAAACCGTCCCCGTCCCCTAACCCTAACCCTAGCCCGAACCCTAACCCTAACCCTTCCCCGAAGCCTGACCCTCACCCGTCCCCTAATCCTAACCCGTACGCTGACACTAACCCGCGCCCTCACACGTACGCTCCCCCTAAAGCGTTGTCGTACCCTCACCTGGACCCTAAACCGTCCCCGTTTCCTAACCCTAACCCTAGCCCGAACCCTAACCCTAACACTTCCCCGAAGCCTGACCCTCACCAGTCCCCTAATCCTAACTCGTACGCTGAAACTAACCCGCGCCCTCACACGTACGCTCCCCCTAAAGCGTTGTCGTACCCTCACCTGGACCCTAAACCTTCCCCGTCCCCTAACCCTAACCCTAGCCCAAACCCTAACCCTAACACTTCCCCGAAGCCTGACCCTCACCCGTCCCCTAATCCTAACCCGTACGCTGACACTAACCCGCGCCCTCACACGTACGCTCCCCCTAAAGCGTTGTCGTACCCTCAACTGGACCCTAAACCTTCCCCGTCCCCTAACCCTAACCCTAGACCGAACCCTAACCCTAACACTTCCCCGAAGCCTGACCCTCACCCGTCCCCTAATCCTAACCCGTACGCTGACACTAACCCGCGCCCTCACACGTACGCTCCCCCTACAGCGTTGTCGTACCCTCACCTGGACCCTAAACCGTCCCCGTCCCCTAACCCTAACCCTAGCCCGAACCCTAACCCTAACCCTTCCCCGAAGCCTGACCCTCACACGTCCCCTATTCCTAACCCGTACGCTGACACTAACCCGCGCCCTCACACGTACGCTCCCCCTAAAGCGTTGTCGTACCCTCACCTGGACCCTAAACCGTCCCCGTCCCCTAACCCTAACCCTAGCCCGAACCCTAACCCTAACCCTTCCCCGAAGCCTGACCCTCAGCCGTCCCCTAATCCTAACCCGTACGCTGACACTAACCCGCGCCCTCACACGTACGCTCTCCCTAAAGCGTTGTCGTACCCTCACCTGGACCCTAAACCGTCCCCGTCCCCTAACCCTAACCCTAGCCCGAACCCTAACCCTAACCCTTCCCCGAAGCCTCACCCTCACCCGTCCCCTAATCCTAACCCGTACGCTGACACTAACCCGCGCCCTCACACGTACGCTCCCCCTAAAGCGTTGTCGTACCCTCACCTGAACCCTAAACCGTCCCCGTCCCCTAACCCTAACCCTAGCCAGAACCCTAACCCTAACCCTTCCCCGAAGCCTGACCCTCACCCGTCCCCTAATCCTAACCCGTACGCTGACACTAACCCGCGCCCTCACACGTACGCTCCCCCTAAAGCGTTGTCGTACCCTCACCTGGACCCTAAACCGTCCCCGTCCCCTAACCCTAACCCTAGCCCGAACCCTAACCCTAACACTTCCCCGAAGCCTGACCCTCACCCGTCCCCTAATCCTAACCCGTACGCTGACACTAACCCGCGCCCTCACACGTACGCTCCCCCTAAAGCGTTGTCGTACCCTCACCTGGACCCTAAACCGTCCCCGTCCCCTAACCCTAACCCTAGCCCGAACCCTAACCCTAACCCTTCCCCGAAGCCTGACCCTCACCCGTCCCCTAATCCTAACCCGTACGCTGACACTAACCCGCGCCCTCACACGTACGCTCCCCCTAAAGCGTTGTCGTACCCTCACCTGGACCCTAAACCGTCCGCGTCCCCTAACCCTAACCCTAGCCCGAACCCTAACCCTAACCCTTCCCCGAAGCCTGACCCTCACCCGTCCCCTAATCCTAACCCGTACGCTGACACTAACCCACGCCCTCACACGTACGCTCCCCCTAAAGCGTTGTCGTACCCTCACCTGGACCCTAAACCGTCCCCGTCCCCTAACCCTAACCCTAGCCCGAACCCTAACCCTAACCCTTCCCCGAAGCCTGACCCTCACCCGTCCCCTAATCCTAACCCGTACGCTGACACTAACCTGCGCCCTCACACGTACGCTCCCCCTAAAGCGTTGTCGTACCCTCACCTGGACCCTAAACCGTCCCCGTCCCCTAACCCTAACCCTAGCCCGAACCCTAACCCTAACCCTTCCCCGAAGCCTGACCCTCACCCGTCCCCTAATCCTAACCCGTACGCTGACACTAACCCGCGCCCTCACACGTACGCTCCCCGTAAAGCGTTGTCGTACCCTCACCTGGACCCTAAACCGTCCCCGTCCCCTAACCCTAACCCTAGCCCGAACCCTAACCCTAACCCTTCCCCGAAGCCTGACCCTCACCCGTCCCCTAATCCTAACCCGTACGCTGACACTAACCCGCGCCCTCACACGTACGCTCCCCCTAAAGCGTTGTCGTACCCTCACCTGGACCCTAAACCGTCCCCGTTTCCTAACCCTAACCCTAGCCCGAACCCTAACCCTAACCCTTCCCCGAAGCCTGACCCTCACCAGTCCCCTAATCCTAACTCGTACGCTGACACTAACCCGCGCCCTCACACGTACGCTCCCCCTAAAGCGTTGTCGTACCCTCACCTGGACCCTAAACCTTCCCCGTCCCCTAACACTAACCCTAGCCCAAACCCTAACCCTAACACTTCCCCGAAGCCTGACCCTCACCCGTCCCCTAATCCTAACCCGTACGCTGACACTAACCCGCGCCCTCACACGTACGCTCCCCCTAAAGCGTTGTCGTACCCTCAACTGGACCCTAAACCTTCCCCGTCCCCTAACCCTAACCCTAGACCGAACCCTAACCCTAACACTTCCCCGAAGCCTGACACTCACCCGTCCCCTAATCCTAACCCGTACGCTGACACTAACCCGCGCCCTCACACGTACGCTCCCCCTACAGCGTTGTCGTACCCTCACCTGGACCCTAAACCGTCCCCGTCCCCTAACCCTAACCCTAGCCCGAACCCTAACCCTAACCCTTCCCCGAAGCCTGACCCTCACCCGTCCCCTAATCCTAACCCGTACGCTGACACTAACCCGCGCCCTCACACGTACGCTCTCCCTAAAGCGTTGTCGTACCCTCACCTGGACCCTAAACCGTCCCCGTCCCCTAACCCTAACCCTAGCCCGAACCCTAACCCTAACCCTTCCCCGAAGCCTCACCCTCACCCGTCCCCTAATCCTAACCCGTACGCTGACACTAACCCGCGCCCTCACACGTACGCTCCCCCTAAAGCGTTGTCGTACCCTCACCTGAACCCTAAACCGTCCCCGTCCCCTAACCCTAACCCTAGCCAGAACCCTAACCCTAACCCTTCCCCGAAGCCTGACCCTCACCCGTCCCCTAATCCTAACCCGTACGCTGACACTAACCCGCGCCCTCACACGTACGCTCCCCCTAAAGCGTTGTCGTACCCTCACCTGGACCCTAAACCGTCCCCGTCCCCTAACCCTAACCCTAGCCCGAACCCTAACCCTAACACTTCCCCGAAGCCTGACCCTCACCCGTCCCCTAATCCTAACCCGTACGCTGACACTAACCCGCGCCCTCACACGTACGCTCCCCCTAAAGCGTTGTCGTACCCTCACCTGGACCCTAAACCGTCCCCGTCCCCTAACCCTAACCCTAGCCCGAACCCTAACCCTAACCCTTCCCCGAAGCCTGACCCTCACCCGTCCCCTAATCCTAACCCGTACACTGACACTAACCCGCGCCCTCACACGTACGCTCCCCCTAAAGCGTTGTCGTACCCTCACCTGGACCCTAAACCGTCCGCGTCCCCTAACCCTAACCCTAGCCCGAACCCTAACCCTAACCCTTCCCCGAAGCCTGACCCTCACCCGTCCCCTAATCCTAACCCGTACGCTGACACTAACCCGCGCCCTCACACGTACGCTCCCCCTAAAGCGTTGTCGTACCCTCACCTGGACCCTAAACCGTCCCCGTCCCCTAACCCTAACCCTAGCCCGAAACCTAACCCTAACCCTTCCCCGAAGCCTGACCCTCACCCGTCCCATAATCCTAACCCGTACGCTGACACTAACCCGCGCCCTCACACGTACGCTCCCCCTAAAGCGTTGTCGTACCCTCACCTGGACCCTAAACCGTCCCCGTCCCCTAACCCTAACCCTAGCCCGAACCCTAACCCTAACCCTTCCGCGAAGCCTGACCCTCACCCTTCCCCTAATCCTAACCCGTACGCTGACACTAACCCGCGCCCTCACACGTACGCTCCCCCTAAAGCGTTGTCGTACCCTCACCTGGACCCTAAACCGTCCCCGTCCCCTAACCCTAACCCTAGCCCGAACCCTAACCCTAACCCTTCCCCGAAGCCTGACCCTCACCCGTCCCCTAATCCTAACCCGTACGCTGACACTAACCTGCGCCCTCACACGTACGCTCCCCCTAAAGCGTTGTCGTACCCTCACCTGGACCCTAAACCGTCCCCGTCCCCTAACCCTAACCCTAGCCCGAACCCTAACCCTAACCCTTCCCCGAAGCCTGACCCTCACCCGTCCCCTAATCCTAACCCGTACGCTGACACTAACCCGCGCCCTCACACGTACGCTCCCCGTAAAGCGTTGTCGTACCCTCACCTGGACCCTAAACCGTCCCCGTCCCCTAACCCTAACCCTAGCCCGAACCCTAACCCTAACCCTTCCCCGAAGCCTGACCCTCACCCGTCCCCTAATCCTAACCCGTACGCTGACACTAACCCGCGCCCTCACACGTACGCTCCCCCTAAAGCGTTGTCGTACCCTCACCTGGACCCTAAACCGTCCCCGTCCCCTAACCCTAACCCTAGCCCGAACCCTAACCCTAACCCTTCCCCGAAGCCTGACCCTCACCCGTCCCCTAATCCTAACCCGTACGCTGACACTAACCCGCGCCCTCACACGTACGCTCCCCCTAAAGCGTTGTCGTACCCTCAACTGGACCCTAAACCGTCCCCGTCCCCTAACCCTAACCCTAGCCCGAACCCTAACCCTAACCCTTCCCCGAAGCCTGACCCTCACCCGTCCCCTAATCCTAACCCGTACGCTGACACTAACCCGCGCCCTCACACGTACGCTCTCCCTAAAGCGTTGTCGTACCCTCACCTGGACCCTAAACCGTCCCCGTCCCCTAACCCTAACCCTAGCCCGAACCCTAACCCTAACCCTTCCCCGAAGCCTCACCCTCACCCGTCCCCTAATCCTAACCCGTACGCTGACACTAACCCGCGCCCTCACACGTACGCTCCCCCTAAAGCGTTGTCGTTCCCTCACCTGAACCCTAAACCGTCCCCGTCCCCTAACCCTAACCCTAGCCAGAACCCTAACCCTAACCCTTCCCCGAAGCCTGACCCTCACCCGTCCCCTAATCCTAACCCGTACGCTGACACTAACCCGCGCCCTCACACGTACGCTCCCCCTAAAGCGTTGTCGTACCCTCACCTGGACCATAAACCGTCCCCGTCCCCTAACCCTAACCCTAGCCCGAACCCTAACCCTAACACTTCCCCGAAGCCTGACCCTCACCCGTCCCCTAATCCTAACCCGTACGCTGACACTAACCCGCGCCCTCACACGTACGCTCCCCCTAAAGCGTTGTCGTACCCTCACCTGGACCCTAAACCGTCCCCGTCCCCTAACCCTAACCCTAGCCCGAACCCTAACCCTAACCCTTCCCCGAAGCCTGACCCTCACCCGTCCCCTAATCCTAACCCGTACGCTGACACTAACCCGCGCCCTCACACGTACGCTCCCCCTAAAGCGTTGTCGTACCCTCACCTGGACCCTAAACCGTCCGCGTCCCCTAACCCTAACCCTAGCCCGAACCCTAACCCTAACCCTTCCCCGAAGCCTGACCCTCACCCGTCCCCTAATCCTAACCCGTACGCTGACACTAACCCGCGCCCTCACACGTACGCTCCCCCTAAAGCGTTGTCGTACCCTCACCTGGACCCTAAACCGTCCCGGTCCCCTAACCCTAACCCTAGCCCGAACCCTAACCCTAACCCTTCCCCGAAGCCTGACCCTCACCCGTCCCATAATCCTAACCCGTACGCTGACACTAACCCGCGCCCTCACACGTACGCTCCCCCTAAAGCGTTGTCGTACCCTCACCTGGACCCTAAACCGTCCCCGTCCCCTAACCCTAACCCTAGCCCGAACCCTAACCCTAACCCTTCCGCGAAGCCTGACCCTCACCCTTCCCCTAATCCTAACCCGTACGCTGACACTAACAAGCGCCCTCACACGTACGCTCCCCCTAAAGCGTTGTCGTACCCTCACCTGGACCCTAAACCGTCCCCGTCCCCTAACCCTAACCCTAGCCCGAACCCTAACCCTAACCCTTCCCCGAAGCCTGACCCTCACCCGTCCCCTAATCCTAACCCGTACGCTGACACTAACCTGCGCCCTCACACGTACGCTCCCCCTAAAGCGTTGTCGTACCCTCACCTGGACCCTAAACCGTCCCCGTCCCCTAACCCTAACCCTAGCCCGAACCCTAACCCTAACCCTTCCCCGAAGCCTCACCCTCACCCGTCCCCTAATCCTAACCCGTACGCTGACACTAACCCGCGCCCTCACACGTACGCTCCCCGTAAAGCGTTGTCGTACCCTCACCTGGACCCTAAACCGTCCCCGTCCCCTAACCCTAACCCTAGCCCGAACCCTAACCCTAACCCTTCCCCGAAGCCTGACCCTCACCCGTCCCCTAATCCTAACCCGTACGCTGACACTAACCCGCGCCCTCACACGTACGCTCCCCCTAAAGCGTTGTCGTACCCTCACCTGGACCCTAAACCGTCCCCGTCCCCTAACCCTAACCCTAGCCCGAACCCTAACCCTAACCCTTCCCCGAAGCCTGACCCTCACCCGTCCCCTAATCCTAACCCGTACGCTGACACTAACCCGCGCCCTCACACGTACGCTCCCCCTAAAGCGTTGTCGTACCCTCACCTGGACCCTAAACCATCCCCGTCCCCTAACCCTAACCTTAGCCCGAACCCTAACCCTAACCCTTCCCCGAAGCCTGACCCTCAACCGTCCCCTAATCCTAACCCGTACGCTGACACTAACCCGCGCCCTCACACGTACGCTCCCCCTAAAGCGTTGTCGTACCCTCACCTGGACCCTAAACCGTCCCCGTCCCCTAACCCTAACCCTAGCCCGAACCGTAACCGTAACCCTTCCCCGAAGCCTGACCCTCACCCGTCCCCTAATCCTAACCCGTACGCTGACACTAACCCGCGCCCTCACACGTACGCTCCCCCTAAAGCGTTGTCGTACCCTCACCTGGACCCTAAACCTTCCCCGTCCCCTAACCCTAACCCTAGACCGAACCCTAACCCTAACCCTTCCCCGAAGCCTGACCCTCACCCGTCCCCTAATCCTAACCCGTACGCTGACACTAACCTGCGCCCTCACACGTACGCTCCCCCTAAAGCGTTGTCGTACCCTCACCTGGACCCTAAACTGTCCCCGTTTCCTAACCCTAACCCTACCCCGAACCCTAACCCTAACCCTTCCCCAAGCCTGACCCTCACCCGTCCCCTAATCCTAACCCGTACGCTGACACTAACCCGCGCCCTCACATGTACGCTCCCCCTAAAGCGTTGTCCTACCCTCACCTGGACCCTAAACCGTCCCCGTCCCCTAACCCTAACCGTAGCCCGAACCCTAACCCTAACCCTTACCCGAAGCCTGACACTCACCCGTCCCCTAATCCTAACCCGTACGCTGACACTAACCCGCGCCCTCACACGTACGCTCCCCCTAAAGCGTTGTCGTACCCTCACCTGGACCCTAAAGCGTCCCGTCCCCTAACCCTAACCCTAGCCCGAACCCTAACCCTAACCCTTCCCCGAAGCCTGACCCTCACCCGTCCCCTAATCCTAACCCGTACGCTGACACTAACCCGCGCCCTCACACGTACGCTCCCCCTAAAGCGTTGTCGTACCCTCACCTGGACCCTAAACCGTCCCCGTCCCCTAACCCTAACCCTAGCCCGAACCCTAACCCTAACCCTTCCCTGAAGCCTGACCCTCACCCGTCCCCAATCCTAACCCGTACGCTGACACTAACCCGCGCCCTCACACGTACGCTCCCCCTAAAGCGTTGTCGTACCCTCACCTGGACCCTAAACCGTCCCCGTCCCCTAACCCTAACCCTAGCCCGAACCCTAACCCTAACCCTTCCCCGAAGCCTGACCCTCACCCGTCCCCTACTCCTAAACCGTACGCTGACACTAACCCGCGCCCTCACACGTACGCTCCCCCTAAAGCGTTGTCGTACCCTCACCTGGACCCTAAACCGTCCCCGTCCCCTAACCCTAACCCTAGCCCGAACCCTAACCCTAACCCTTCCCCGAAGCCTGACCCTCACCCGTCCCCTAATCCTAACCGGTACGCTGACACTAACCCGCGCCCTCACACGTACGCTCCCCCTAAAGCGTTGTCGTACCCTCACCTGGACCCTAAACCTTCCCCGTCCCCTAACCCTAACCCTAGACCGAACCCTAACCCTAACCCTTCCCCGAAGCCTGACCCTCACCCGTCCCCTAATCCTAACCCGTACGCTGACACTAACCCGCGACCTCACACGTACGCTCCCCCTAAAGCGTTGTCGTACCCTCACCTGGACCCTAAACCGTCCCCGTCCCCTAACCCTAACCCTAGCCCGAACCCTAACCCTAACCCTTCCCCAAGCCTGACCCTCACCCGTCCCCTAATCGTAACCCATACGCTGACACTAACCCGCGCCCTCACACGTACGCTCCCCCTAAAGCGTTGTCCTACCCTCACCTGGACCCTAAACCGTCCCCGTCCCCTAACCCTAAACCTAGCCCGAACCCTAACCCTAACCCTTCCCCGAAGCCTGACCCTCACCCGTCCCCTAATCCTAACCCGTACGCTGACACTAACCCGCGCCCTCACACGTACGCTCCCCCTAAAGCGTTGTCGTACCCTCACCTGGACCCTAAACCGTCCCCGTCCCCTAACCCTAACCCTAGCCCGAACCCTAACCCTAACCCTTCCCCGAAGCCTGACCCTCACCCGTCCCCTAATCCTAACCCGTACGCTGACACTAACCCGCGCCCTCACACGTACGCTCCCCCTAAAGCGTTGTCCTACCCTCACCTGGACCCTAAACCGTCCCCGTCCCCTAACCCTAACCGTAGCCCGAACCCTAACCCTAACCCTTCCCCGAAGCCTGACACTCACCCGTCCCCTAATCCTAACCCGTACGCTGACACTAACCCGCGCCCTCACACGTACGCTCCCCCTAAAGCGTTGTCGTACCCTCACCTGGACCCTAAACCGTCCCCGTCCCCTAACCCTAACCCTAGCCCGAACCCTAACCCTAACCCTTCCCCGAAGCCTGACCCTCACCCGTCCCCTAATCCTAACCCGTACGCTGACACTAACCCGCGCCCTCACACGTACGCTCCCCCTAAAGCGTTGTCGTACCCTCACCTGGACCCTAAACCGTCCCCGTCCCCTAACCCTAACCCTAGCCCGAACCCTAACCCTAACCCTTCCCCGAAGCCTGACCCTCACCCGTCCCCTAATCCTAACCCGTACGCTGACACTAACCCGCGCCCTCACACGTACGCTCCCCCTAAAGCGTTGTCGTACCCTCACCTGGACCCTAAACCGTCCCCGTCCCCTAACCCTAACCCTAGCCCGAACCCTAACCCTAACCCTTCCCCGAAGCCTGACCCTCACCCGTCCCCTAATCCTAACCCGTACGCTGACACTAACCCGCGCCCTCACACGTACGCTCCCCCTAAAGCGTTGTCGTACCCTCACCTGGACCCTAAACCTTCCCCGTCCCCTAACCCTAACCCTAGACCGAACCCTAACCCTAACCCTTCCCCGAAGCCTGACCCTCACCCGTCCCCTAATCCTAACCCGTACGCTGACACTAACCCGTGCCCTCACACGTACGCTCCCCCTAAAGCGTTGTCGTACCCTCACCTGGACCCTAAACCGTCCCCGTCCCCTAACCCTAACCCTAGCCCGAACCCTAACCCTAACCCTTCCCCAAGCCTGACCCTCACCCGTCCCCTAATCCTAACCCGTACGCTGACACTAACCCGCGCCCTCACACGTACGCTCCCCCTAAAGCGTTGTCCTACCCTCACCTGGACCCTAAACCGTCCCCGTCCCCTAACCCTAACCCTAGCCCGAACCCTAACCCTAACCCTTCCCCGAAGCCTGACCCTCACCCGTCCCCTAATCCTAACCCGTACGCTGACACTAACCCGCGCCCTCACACGTACGCTCCCCCTAAAGCGTTGTCGTACCCTCACCTGGACCCTAAACCGTCCCCGTCCCCTAACCCTAACCCTAGACCAAACCCTAACCCTAACCCTTCCCCGAAGCCTGACCCTCAGCCGTCCCCTAATCCTAACCCGTACGCTGACACTAACCCGCGCCCTCACACGTACGCTCCCCCTAAAGCGTTGTCGTACCCTCACCTGGACCCTAAACCGTCCCCGTCCCCTAACCCTAACCCTAGCCCGAACCCTAACCCTAACCCTTCCCCAAGCCTGACCCTCACCCGTCCCCTAATCCTAACCCGTACGCTGACACTAACCCGCGCCCTCACACGTACGCTCCCCCTAAAGCGTTGTCGTACCCTCACCTGGACCCTAAACCGTCCCCGTCCCCTAACCATAACCCTAGCCCGAACCTTAACCCTAACCCTTCCCCGAAGCCTGACCCTCACCCGTCCCCTAATCCTAACCCGTACGCTGACACTAACCTGCGCCCTCACACGTACGCTCCCCCTAAAGCGTTGTCGTACCCTCACCTGGACCCTAAACCGTCCCCGTCCCCTAACCCTAACCCTAGCCCGAACCCTAACCCTAACCCTTCCCCGAAGCCTGACCCTCACCCGTCCCCTAATCCTAACCCGTACGCTGACACTAACCCGCGCCCTCACACGTACGCTCCCCGTAAAGCGTTGTCGTACCCTCACCTGGACCCTAAACCGTCCCCGTCCCCTAACCCTAACCCTAGCCCGAACCCTAACCCTAACCCTTCCCCGAAGCCTGACCCTCACCCGTCCCCTAATCCTAACCCGTACGCTGACACTAACCCGCGCCCTCACACGTACGCTCCCCCTAAAGCGTTGTCGTACCCTCACCTGGACCCTAAACCATCCCCGTCCCCTAACCCTAACCCTAGCCCGAACCCTAACCCTTCCCCGAAGCCTGACCCTCACCCGTCCCCTAATCCTAACCCGTACGCTGACACTAACCCGCGCCCTCACACGTACGCTCCCCCTAAAGCGTTGTCGTACCCTCACCTGGACCCTAAACCATCCCCGTCCCCTAACCCTAACCCTAGCCCGAACCCTAACCCTAACCCTTCCCCGAAGCCTGACCCTCACCCGTCCCCTAATCCTAACCCGTACGCTGACACTAACCCGCGCCCTCACACGTACGCTCCCCCTAAAGCGTTGTCGTACCCTCACCTGGACCCTAAACCGTCCCCGTCCCCTAACCCTAACCCTAGCCCGAACCGTAACCGTAACCCTTCCCCGAAGCCTGACCCTCACCCGTCCCCTAATCCTAACCCGTACGCTGACACTAACCCACGCCCTCACACGTACGCTCCCCCTAAAGCGTTGTCGTACCCTCACCTGGACCCTAAACCTTCCCCGTCCCCTAACCCTAACCCTAGACCGAACCCTAACCCTAACCCTTCCCCGAAGCCTGACCCTCACCCGTCCCCTAATCCTAACCCGTACGCTGACACTAACCCGCGCCCTCACACGTACGCGCCCCCTAAAGCGTTGTCGTACCCTCACCTGGACCCTAAACCGTCCCCGTTTCCTAACCCTAACCCTACCCCGAACCCTAACCCTAACCCTTCCCCAAGCCTGACCCTCACCCGTCCCCTAATCCTAACCCGTACGCTGACACTAACCCGCGCCCTCACATGTACGCTCCCCCTAAAGCGTTGTCCTACCCTCACCTGGACCCTAAACCGTCCCCGTCCCCTAACCCTAACCGTAGCCCGAACCCTAACCCTAACCCTTACCCGAAGCCTGATCCTCACCCGTGCCCTAATCCTAACCCGTACGCTGACACTAACCCGCGCCCTCACACGTACGCTCCCCCTAAAGCGTTGTCGTACCCTCACCTGGACCCTAAAGCGTCCCGTCCCCTAACCCTAACCCTAGCCCGAACCCTAACCCTAACCCTTCCCCGAAGCCTGACCCTCACCCGTCCCCTAATCCTAACCCGTACGCTGACACTAACCCGCGCCCTCACACGTACGCTCCCCCTAAAGCGTTGTCGTACCCTCACCTGGACCCTAAACCGTCCCCGTCCCCTAACCCTAACCCTAGCCCGAACCCTAACCCTAACCCTTCCCTGAAGCCTGACCCTCACCCGTCCCCAATCCTAACCCGTACGCTGACACTAACCCGCGCCCTCACACGTACGCTCCCCCTAAAGCGTTGTCGTACCCTCACCTGGACCCTAAACCGTCCCCGTCCCCTAACCCTAACCCTAGCCCGAACCCTAACCCTAACCCTTCCCCGAAGCCTGACCCTCACCCGTCCCCTACTCCTAAACCGTACGCTGACACTAACCCGCGCCCTCACACGTACGCTCCCCCTAAAGCGTTGTCGTACCCTCACCTGGACCCTAAACCGTCCCCGTCCCCTAACCCTAACCCTAGCCCGAACCCTAACCCTAACCCTTCCCCGAAGCCTGACCCTCACCCGTCCCCTAATCCTAACCCGTACGCTGACACTAACCCGCGCCCTCACACGTACGCTCCCCCTAAAGCGTTGTCGTACCCTCACCTGGACCCTAAACCTTCCCCGTCCCCTAACCCTAACCCTAGACCGAACCCTAACCCTAACCCTTCCCCGAAGCCTGACCCTCACCCGTCCCCTAATCCTAACCCGTACGCTGACACTAACCCGCGACCTCACACGTACGCTCCCCCTAAAGCGTTGTCGTACCCTCACCTGGACCCTAAACCGTCCCCATCCCCTAACCCTAACCCTAGCCCGAACCCTAACCCTAACCCTTCCCCAAGCCTGACCCTCACCCGTCCCCTAATCCTAACCCATACGCTGACACTAACCCGCGCCCTCACACGTACGCTCCCCCTAAAGCGTTGTCCTACCCTCACCTGGACCCTAAACCGTCCCCGTCCCCTAAACCTTACCCTAGCCCGAACCCTAACCCTAACCCTTCCCCGAAGCCTGACCCTCACCCGTCCCCTAATCCTAACCCGTACGCTGACACTAACCCGCGCCCTCACACGTACGCTCCCCCTAAAGCGTTGTCGTACCCTCACCTGGACCCTAAACCGTCCCCGTCCCCTAACCCTAACCCTAGCCCGAACCGTAACCGTAACCCTTCCCCGAAGCCTGACCCTCACCCGTCCCCTAATCCTAACCCGTACGCTGACACTAACCCGCGCCCTCACACGTACGCTCCCCCTAAAGCGTTGTCCTACCCTCACCTGGACCCTAAACCGTCCCCGTCCCCTAACCCTAAACCTAGCCCGAACCCTAACCCTAACCCTTCCCCGAAGCCTGACCCTCACCCGTCCCCTAATCCTAACCCGTACGCTGACACTAACCCGCGCCCTCACACGTACGCTCCCCCTAAAGCGTTGTCGTACCCTCACCTGGACCCTAAACCGTCCCCGTCCCCTAACCCTAACCCTAGCCCGAACCCTAACCCTAACCCTTCCCCGAAGCCTGACCCTCACCCGTCCCCTAATCCTAACCCGTACGCTGACACTAACCCGCGCCCTCACACGTACGCTCCCCCTAAAGCGTTGTCCTACCCTCACCTGGACCCTAAACCGTCCCCGTCCCCTAACCCTAACCGTAGCCCGAACCCTAACCCTAACCCTTCCCCGAAGCCTGACACTCACCCGTCCCCTAATCCTAAACCGTACGCTGACACTAACACGCGCCCTCACACGTACGCTCCCCCTAAAGCGTTGTCGTACCCTCACCTGGACCCTAAACCGTCCCCGTCCCCTAACCCTAACCCTAGCCCGAACCCTAACCCTAACCCTTCCCCGAAGCCTGACCCTCACCCGTCCCCTAATCCTAACCCGTACGCTGACACTAACCCGCGCCCTCACACGTACGCTCCCCCTAAAGCGTTGTCGTACCCTCACCTGGACCCTAAACCGTCCCCGTCCCCTAACCCTAACCCTAGCCCGAACCCTAACCCTAACCCTTCCCCGAAGCCTGACCCTCACCCGTCCCCTAATCCTAACCCGTACGCTGACACTAACCCGCGCCCTCACACGTACGCTCCCCCTAAAGCGTTGTCGTACCCTCACCTGGACCCTAAACCGTCCCCGTCCCCTAACCCTAACCCTAGCCCGAACCCTAACCCTAACCCTTCCCCGAAGCCTGACCCTCACCCGTCCCCTAATCCTAACCCGTACGCTGACACTAACCCGCGCCCTCACACGTACGCTCCCCCTAAAGCGTTGTCGTACCCTCACCTGGACCCTAAACCTTCCCCGTCCCCTAACCCTAACCCTAGACCGAACCCTAACCCTAACCCTTCCCCGAAGCCTGACCCTCACCCGTCCCCTAATCCTAACCCGTACGCTGACACTAACCCGTGCCCTCACACGTACGCTCCCCCTAAAGCGTTGTCGTACCCTCACCTGGACCCTAAACCGTCCCCGTCCCCTAACCCTAACCCTAGCCCGAACCCTAACCCTAACCCTTCCCCAAGCCTGACCCTCACCCGTCCCCTAATCCTAACCCGTACGCTGACACTAACCCGCGCCCTCACACGTACGCTCCCCCTAAAGCGTTGTCCTACCCTCACCTGGACCCTAAACCGTCCCCGTCCCCTAACCCTAACCCTAGCCCGAACCCTAACCCTAACCCTTCCCCGAAGCCTGACCCTCACCCGTCCCCTAATCCTAACCCGTACGCTGACACTAACCCGCGCCCTCACACGTACGCTCCCCCTAAAGCGTTGTCGTACCCTCACCTGGACCCTAAACCGTCCCCGTCCCCTAACCCTAACCCTAGCCCGAACCCTAACCCTAACCCTTCCCCGAAGCCTGACCCTCACCCGTCCCCTAATCCTAACCCGTACGCTGACACTAACCCGCGCCCTCACACGTACGCTCCCCCTAAAGCGTTGTCGTACCCTCACCTGGACCCTAAACCGTCCCCGTCCCCTAACCCTAAACCTAGCCCGAACCCTAACCCTAACCCTTCCCCGAAGCCTGACCCTCACCCGTCCCCTAATCCTAACCCGTACGCTGACACTAACCCGTGCCCTCACACGTACGCTCCCCCTAAAGCGTTGTCGTACCCTCACCTGGACCCTAAACCGTCCCCGTCCCCTAACCCTAACCCTAGCCCGAACCCTAACCCTAACCCTTCCCTGAAGCCTGACCCTCACCCGTCCCCTAATCCTAACCCGTACGCTGACACTAACCCGCGCCCTCACACGTACGCTCCCCCTAAACCGTTGTCGTACCCTCACCTGGACCCTAAACCGTCCCCGTCCCCTAACCCTAACCCTAGCCCGAACCCTAACCCTAACCCTTCCCCGAAGCCTGACCCTCACCCGTCCCCTAATCCTAACCCGTACGCTGACACTAACCCGCGCCCTCACACGTACGCTCCCCCTAAAGCGTTGTCGTACCCTCACCTGGACCCTAAACCTTCCCCGTCCCCTAACCCTAACCCTAGACCAAACCCTAACCCTAACCCTTCCCCGAAGCCTGACCCTCAGCCGTCCCCTAATCCTAACCCGTACGCTGACACTAACCCGCGCCCTCACACGTACGCTCCCCCTAAAGCGTTGTCGTACCCTCACCTGGACCCTAAACCGTCCCCGTCCCCTAACCCTAACCCTAGCCCGAACCCTAACCCTAACCCTTCCCCAAGCCTGACCCTCACCCGTCCCCTAATCCTAACCCGTACGCTGACACTAACCCGCGCCCTCACACGTACGCTCCCCCTAAAGCGTTGTCCTACCCTCACCTGGACCCTAAACCGTCCCCGTCCCCTAACCCTAACCCTAGCCCGAACCCTAACCCTAACCCTTCCCCGAAGCCTGACCCTCACCCGTCCCCTAATCCTAACCCGTACGCTGACACTAACCCGCGCCCTCACACGTACGCTCCCCCTAAAGCGTTGTCGTACCCTCACCTGGACCCTAAACCGTCCCCGTCCCCTAACCCTAACCCTAGCCCGAACCCTAACCCTAACCCTTCCCCGAAGCCTGACCCTCACCCGTCCCCTAATCCTAACCCGTACGCTGACACTAACCCGCGCCCTCACACGTACGCTCCCCCTAAAGCGTTGTCGTACCCTCACCTGGACCCTAAACCGTCCCCGTCCCCTAACCCTAACCCTAGCCCGAACCCTAACCCTAACCCTTCCCCGAAGCCTGACCCTCACCCGTCCCCTAATCCTAACCCGTACGCTGACACTAACCCGCGCCCTCACACGTACGCTCCCCCTAAAGCGTTGTCGTACCCTCACCTGGACTCTAAACCGTCCCCGTCCCCTAACCCTAACCCTAGCCCGAACCCTAACCCTAACCCTTCCCCGAAGCCTGACCCTCACCCGTCCCCTAATCCTAACCCGTACGCTGACACTAACCCGCGCCCTCACACGTACGCTCCCCCTAAAGCGTTGTCGTACCCTCACCTGGACCCTAAACCGTCCTCGTCCCCTAACCCTAACCCTAGCCCGAACCCTAACCCTAACCCTTCCCCGAAGCCTGACCCTCACCCGTCCCCTAATCCTAACCCGTACGCTGACACTAACCCGCGCCCTCACACGTACGCTCCCCCTAAAGCGTTGTCGTACCCTCACCTGGACCCTAAACCGTCCCCGTCCCCTAACCCTAACCCTAACCCGAACCCTAACCCTAACCCTTCCCCGAAGCCTGACCCTCACCCGTCCCCTAATCCTAACCCGTACGCTGACACTAAGCCGCGCCCTCACACGTACGCTCCCCCTAAAGCGTTGTCGTACCCTCACCTGGACCCTAAACCGTCCCCGTCCCCTAACCCTAACCCTAGACCGAACCGTAACCCTAACCCTTCCCCGAAGCCTGACCCTCATCCGTCCCCTAATCCTAACCCGTACGCTGACACTAACCCGCGCCCTCACACGTACGCTCCCCCTAAACCGTTGTCGTACCCTCACCTGGACCCTAAACCGTCCCCGTCCCCTAACCCTAACCCTAGCCCGAACCCTAACCCTAACCCTTCCCCGAAGCCTGACCCTCACCCGTCCCCTAATCCTAACCCGTACGCTGACACTAACCCGCGCCCTCACACGTACGCTCCCCCTAAAGCGTTGTCGTACACTCACCTGGACCCTAAACCGTCCCCGTTTCCTAACCCTAACCCTAGCCCGAACCCTAACCCTAACCCTTCCCCGAAGCCTGACCCTCACCAGTCCCCTAATCCTAACTCGTACGCTGACACTAACCCGCGCCCTCACACGTACGCTCCCCCTAAAGCGTTGTCGTACCCTCACCTGGACCCTAAACCTTCCCCGTCCCCTAACCCTAACCCTAGCCCAAACCCTAACCCTAACACTTCCCCGAAGCCTGACCCTCACCCGTCCCCTAATCCTAACCCGTACGCTGACACTAACCCGCGCCCTCACACGTACGCTCCCCCTAAAGCGTTGTCGTACCCTCACCTGGACCCTAAACCGTCCCCGTCCCCTAAACCTAACCCTAGCCCGAACCCTAACCCTAACACTTCCCCGAAGCCTGACCCTCACCCGTCCCCTAATCCTAACCCGTACGCTGACACTAACCCGCGCCCTCACACGTACGCTCCCCCTAAAGCGTTGTCGTACCCTCACCTGGACCCTAAACCGTCCCCGTCCCCTAACCCTAACCCTAGCCCGAACCCTAACCCTAACCCTTCCCCGAAGCCTGACCCTCACCCGTCCCCTAATCCTAACCCGTACGCTGACACTAACCCGCGCCCTCACACGTACGCTCCCCCTAAAGCGTTGTCGTACCCTCACCTGGACCCTAAACCGTCCCCGTCCCCTAACCCTAACCCTAGCCCGAACCCTAACCCTAACCCTTCCCCGAAGCCTGACCCTCACCCGTCCCCTAATCCTAACCCGTACGCTGACACTAACCCGCGCCCTCACACGTACGCTCCCCCTAAAGCGTTGTCGTACCCTCACCTGGACCCTAAACCGTCCCCGTCCCCTAACCCTAACCCTAGCCCGAACCCTAACCCTAACCCTTCCCCGAAGCCTGACCCTCAACCGTCCCCTAATCCTAACCCGTACGCTGACACTAACCCGCGCCCTCACACGTACGCTCCCCCTAAAGCGTTGTCGTACCCTCACCTGGACCCTAAACCGTCCCCGTCCCCTAACCCTAACCCTAGCCCGAACCCTAACCCTAACCCTTCCCCGAAGCCTGACCCTCACCCGTCCCCTAATCCTAACCCGTACGCTGACACTAACCCGCGCCCTCACACGTACGCTCCCCCTAAAGCGTTGTCGTACCCTCACCTGGACCCTAAACCGTCCCCATCCCCTAACCATAACCCTAGCCCGAACCCTAACCCTAACCCTTCCCCGAAGCCTGACCCTCACCCGTCCCCTAATCCTAACCCGTACGCTGACACTAACCCGCGCCCTCACACGTACGCTCCCCCTAAAGCGTTGTCGTACCCTCACCTGGACCCTAAACCGTCCCCGTCCCCTAACCCTAACCCTAGCCCGAACCCTAACCCTAACCCTTCCCCGAAGCCTGACCCTCAGCCGTCCCCTAATCCTAACCCGTACGCTGACACTAACCTGCGCCCTCACACGTACGCTCCCCCTAAAGCGTTGTCGTACCCTCACCTGGACCCTAAACCGTCCCCGTCCCCTAACCCTAACCCTAGCCCGAACCCTAACCCTAACACTTCCCCGAAGCCTGACACTCACCCGTGCCCTAATCCTAACCCGTACGCTGACACTAACCCGCGCCCTCACACGTACGCTCCCCCTAAAGTGTTGTCGTACCCTCACCTGGACCCTAAACCGTCCCCGTCTCCTAACCCTAACCCTAGCCCGAACCCTAAACCTAACCCTTCCCCGAAGCCTGACCCTCACCCTTCCCCTAATCCTAACCCGTACGCTGACACTAACCCGCGCCCTCACACGTACGCTCCCCCTAAAGCGTTGTCGTACCCTCACCTGCACCCTAAACCGTCCCCGTCCCCTAACCCTAACCCTAGCCCGAACCCTAACCCTAACCCTTCCCCGAAGCCTGACCCTCACCCGTCCCCTAATCCTAACCCGTACGCTGACACTAACCCGCGCCCTCACACGTACGCTCCCCCTAAAGCGTTGTCGTACCCTCACCTGGACCCTAAACCGTCCCCGTCCCCTAACCCTAACCCTAGCCCGAACCCTAACCCTAACCCTTCCCCGAAGCCTGACCCTCACCCGTCCCCTAATCCTAACCCGTATGCTGACACTAACCCGCGCCCTCACACGTACGCTCCCCCTAAAGCGTTGTCGTACCCTCACCTGGACCCTAAACCGTCCCCGTCCACTAACCCTAACCCTAGCCCGAATCCTAACCCTAACCCTTCCGCGAAGCCTGACCCTCACCCCTCCCCTAATCCTAACCCGTACGCTGACAGTAACCCGCGCCCTCACACGTACGCTCCCCCTAAAGCGTTGTCGTACCCTCACCTGGACCCTAAACCGTCCCCGTCCCCTAACCCTAACCCTAGCCCGAACCCTAACCCTAACCCTTCCCCGAAGCCTGACCCTCACCCGTCCCCTAATCCTAACCCGTACGCTGACACTAACCCGCGGCCTCACACGTACGCTCCCCCTAAAGCGTTGTCGTACCCTCACCTGGACCCTAAACCGTCCCCGTCCCCTAACCCTAACCCTAGCCCGAACCCTAACCCTAAACCTTCCCCGAAGCCTGACCCTCACCCGTCCCCTAATCCTAACCCGTACGCTGACACTAACCCGCGCACTCACACGTACGCTCCCCCTAAAGCGTTGTCGTACCCTCACCTGGACCCTAAACCTTCCCCGTCCCTTAACCCTAACCCTAGACCGAACCCTAACCCTAACCCTTCCCCGAAGCCTGACCCTCACCCGTCCCCTAATCCTAACCCGTACGCTGACACTAACCCGTGCCCTCACACGTACGCTCCCCCTAAGGCGTTGTCGTACCCTCACCTGGACCCTAAACCGTCCCCGTCCCCTAACCCTAACCCTAGCCCGAACCCTAACCCTAACCCTTCCCCAAGCCTGACCCTCACCCGTCCCCTAATCCTAACCCGTACGCTGACACTAACCCGCGCCCTCACACGTACGCTCCCCCTAAAGCGTTGTCCTACCCTCACCTGGACCCTAAACCGTCCCCGTCCCCTAACCCTAACCCTAGCCCGAACCCTAACCCTAACCCTTCCCCGAAGCCTGACCCTCACCCGTCCCCTAATCCTAACCCGTACGCTGACACTAACCCGCGCCCTCACACGTACGCTCCCCCTAAAGCGTTGTCGTACCCTCACCTGGACCCTAAACCGTCCCCGTCCCCTAACCCTAACCCTAGCCCGAACCCTAACCCTAACCCTTCCCCGAAGCCTGACCCTCACCCGTCCCCTAATCCTAACCCGTACGCTGACACTAACCCGCGCCCTCACACGTACGCTCCCCCTAAAGCGTTGTCGTACCCTCACCTGGACCCTAAACCGTCCCCGTCCCCTAACCCTAACCCTAGCCCGAACCCTAACCCTAACCCTTCCCCGAAGCCTGACCCTCACCCGTCCCCTAATCCTAACCCGTACGCTGACACTAAACCGCGCCCTCACACGTACGCTCCCCCTAAAGCGTTGTCGTACCCTCACCTGGACCCTAAACCGTCCCCGTCCCCTAACCCTAACCCTAGCCCGAACCCTAACCCTAACCCTTCCCCGAAGCCTGACCCTCACCTGTCCCCTAATCCTAAACCGTACGCTGACACTAACCCGCGCCCTCACACGTACGCTCCCCCTAAAGCGTTGTCGTACCCTCACCTGGACCCTAAACCGTCCCCGTCCCCTAACCCTAACCCTAGCCCGAACCCTAACCCTAACCCTTCCCCGAAGCCTGACCCTCACCCGTCCCCTAATCCTAACCCGTACGCTGACACTAACCCGCGCCCTCACACGTACGCTCCCCCTAAAGCGTTGTCGTACCCTCACCTGGACCCTAAACCGTCCCCGTCCCCTAACCCTAACCCTAGCCCGAACCCTAACCCTAACCCTTCCCCGAAGCCTGACCCTCACCCGTCCCCTAATCCTAACCCGTACGCTGACACTAAGCCGCGCCCTCACACGTACGCTCCCCCTAAAGCGTTGTCTCACCCTCACCTGGACCCTAAACCGTCCCCGTCCCCTAACCCTAACCCTAGCCCGAACCGTAACCCTAACCCTTCCCCGAAGCCTGAACCTCATCCGTCCCCTAATCCTACCCCGTACGCTGACACTAACCCGCGCCCTCACACGTACGCTCCCCCTAAACCGTTGTCGTACCCTCACCTGGACCCTAAACCGTCCCCGTCCCCTAACCCTAACCCTAGCCCGAACCCTAACCCTAACCCTTCCCCGAAGCCTGACCCTCACCCGTCCCCTAATCCTAACCCGTACGCTGACACTAACCCGCGCCCTCACACGTACGCTCCCCCTAAAGCGTTGTCGTACCCTCACCTGGACCCTAAACCGTCCCCGTCCCCTAACCCTAACCCTAGCCCGAACCCTAACCCTAACCCTTCCCCGAAGCCTGACCCTCACCCGTCCCCTAATCCTAACCCGTACGCTGACACTAAACCGCGCCCTCACACGTACGCTCCCCCTAAAGCGTTGTCGTACCCTCACCTGGACCCTAAACCGTCCCCGTCCCCTAACCCTAACCCTAGCCCGAACCCTAACCCTAACCCTTCCCCGAAGCCTGACCCTCACCCGTCCCCTAATCCTAAACCGTACGCTGACACTAACCCGCGCCCTCACACGTACGCTCCCCCTAAAGCGTTGTCGTACCCTCACCTGGACCCTAAACCGTCCCCGTCCCCTAACCCTAACCCTAGCCCGAACCCTAACCCTAACCCTTCCCCGAAGCCTGACCCTCACCCGTCCCCTAATCCTAACCCGTACGCTGACACTAACCCGCGCCCTCACACGTACGCTCCCCCTAAAGCGTTGTCGTACCCTCACCTGGACCCTAAACCGTCCCCGTCCCCTAACCCTAACCCTAGCCCGAACCCTAACCCTAACCCTTCCCCGAAGCCTGACCCTCACCCGTCCCCTAATCCTAACCCGTACGCTGACACTAAGCCGCGCCCTCACACGTACGCTCCCCCTAAAGCGTTGTCGCACCCTCACCTGGACCCTAAACCGTCCCCGTCCCCTAACCCTAACCCTAGCCCGAACCGTAACCCTAACCCTTCCCCGAAGCCTGACCCTCATCCGTCCCCTAATCCTAACCCGTACGCTGACACTAACCCGCACCCTCACACGTACGCTCCCCCTAAACCGTTGTCGTACCCTCACCTGGACCCTAAACCGTCCCCGTCCCCTAACCCTAACCCTTGCCCGAACCCTAACCCTAACCCTTCCCCGAAGCCTGACCCTCACCCGTCCCCTAATCCTAACCCGTACGCTGACACTAACCCGCGCCCTCACACGTACGCTCCCCCTAAAGCGTTGTCGTACCCTCACCTGGACCCTAAACCGTCCCCGTCCCCTAACCCTAACCCTAGCCCGAACCCTAACCCTAACCCTTCCCCGAAGCCTGACCATCACCCGTCCCCTAATCCTAACCCGTACGCTGACACTAACCCGCGCCCTCACACGTACGCTCCCCCTAAAGCGTTGTCGTACCCTCACCTGGACCCTAAACCTTCCCCGTCCCCTAACCCTAACCCTAGACCGAACCCTAACCCTAACCCTTCCCCGAAGCCTGACCCTCACCCGTCCCCTAATCCTAACCCGTACGCTGACACTAACCCGCGCCCTCACACGTACGCTCCCCCTAAGGCGTTGTCGTACCCTCACCTGGACCCTAAACCGTCCCCGTCCCCTAACCCTAACCCTAGCCCGAACCCTAACCCTAACCCTTCCCCAAGCCTGACCCTCACCCGTCCCCTAATCCTAACCCGTACGCTGACACTAACCCGCGCCCTCACACGTACGCTCCCCCTAAAGCGTTGTCCTACCCTCACCTGGACCCTAAACCGTCCCCGTCCCCTAACCCTAACCCTAGCCCGAACCCTAACCCTAACCCTTCCCCGAAGCCTGACCCTCACCCGTCCCCTAATCCTAACCCGTACGCTGACACTAACCCGCGCCCTCACACGTACGCTCCCCCTAAAGCGTTGTCGTACCCTCACCTGGACCCTAAACCGTCCCCGTCCCCTAACCCTAACCCTAGCCCGAACCGTAACCGTAACCCTTCCCCGAAGCCTGACCCTCACCCGTCCCCTAATCCTAACCCGTACGCTGACACTAACCCGCGCCCTCACACGTACGCTCCCCCTAAAGCGTTGTCGTACCCTCACCTGGACCCTAAACCGTCCCCGTCCCCTAACCCTAACCCTAGCCCGAACCCTAACCCTAACCCTTCCCCGAAGCCTGACCCTCACCCGTCCCCTAATCCTAACCCGTACGCTGACACTAAACCGCGCCCTCACACGTACGCTCCCCCTAAAGCGTTGTCGTACCCTCACCTGGACCCTAAACCGTCGCCGTCCCCTAACCCTAACCCTAGCCCGAACCCTAACCCTAACCCTTCCCCGAAGCCTGACCCTCACCCGTCCCCTAATCCTACCCCGTACGCTGACACTAACCTGCGCCCTCACACGTACGCTCCCCCTAAACCGTTGTCGTACCCTCACCTGGACCCTAAACCGTCCCCGTCCCCTAACCCTAACCCTAGCCCGAACCCTAACCCTAACCCTTCCCCGAAGCCTGACCCTCACCCGTCCCCTAATCCTAACCCGTACGCTGACACTAACCCGCGCCCTCACACGTACGCTCCCCCTAAAGCGTTGTCGTACCCTCACCTGGACCCTAAACCGTCCCCGTCCCCTAACCCTAACCCTAGCCCGAACCCTAACCCTAACCCTTCCCCGAAGCCTGACCCTCACCCGTCCCCTAATCCTAACCCGTACGCTGACACTAAACCGCGCCCTCACACGTACGCTCCCCCTAAAGCGTTGTCGTACCCTCACCTGGACCGTAAACCGTCCCCGTCCCCTAACCCTAACCCTAGCCCGAACCCTAACCCTAACCCTTCCCCGAAGCCTGACCTTCACCCGTCCCCTAATCCTAAACCGTACGCTGACACTAACCCGCGCCCTCACACGTACGCTCCCCCTAAAGCGTTGTCGTACCCTCACCTGGACCCTAAACCGTCCCCGTCCCCTAACCCTAACCCTAGCCCGAACCCTAACCCTAACCCTTCCCCGAAGCCTGACCCTCACCCGTCCCCTAATCCTAACCCGTACGCTGACACTAACCCGCGCCCTCACACGTACGCTCCCCCTAAAGCGTTGTCGTACCCTCACCTGGACCCTAAACCGTCCCCGTCCCCTAACCCTAACCCTAGCCCGAACCCTAACCCTAACCCTTCCCCGAAGCCTGACCCTCACCCGTCCCCTAATCCTAACCCGTACGCTGACACTAAGCCGCGCCCTCACACGTACGCTCCCCCTAAAGCGTTGTCGCACCCTCACCTGGACCCTAAACCGTCCCCGTCCCCTAACCCTAACCCTAGCCCGAACCGTAACCCTAACCCTTCCCCGAAGCCTGACCCTCATCCGTCCCCTAATCCTAACCCGTACGCTGACACTAACCCGCGCCCTCACACGTACGCTCCCCCTAAACCGTTGTCGTACCCTCACCTGGACCCTAAACCGTCCCCGTCCCCTAACCCTAAACCTAGCCCGAACCCTAACCCTAACCCTTCCCCGAAGCCTGACCCTCACCCGTCCCCTAATCCTAACCCGTACGCTGACACTAACCCGCGCCCTCACACGTACGCTCCCCCTAAAGCGTTGTCGTACCCTCACCTGGACCCTAAACCGTCCCCGTCCCCTAACCCTAACCCTAGCCCGAACCCTAACCCTAACCCTTCCCCGAAGCCTGACCATCACCCGTCCCCTAATCCTAACCCGTACGCTGACACTAACCCGCGCCCTCACACGTACGCTCCCCCTAAAGCGTTGTCGTACCCTCACCTGGACCCTAAACCTTCCCCGTCCCCTAACCCTAACCCTAGACCGAACCCTAACCCTAACCCTTCCCCGAAGCCTGACCCTCACCCGTCCCCTAATCCTAACCCGTACGCTGACACTAACCCGCGCCCTCACACGTACGCTCCCCCTAAGGCGTTGTCGTACCCTCACCTGGACCCTAAACCGTCCCCGTCCCCTAACCCTAACCCTAGCCCGAACCCTAACCCTAACCCTTCCCCAAGCCTGACCCTCACCCGTCCCCTAATCCTAACCCGTACGCTGACACTAACCCGTGCCCTCACACGTACGCTCCCCCTAAAGCGTTGTCCTACCCTCACCTGGACCCTAAACCGTCCCCGTCCCCTAACCCTAACCCTAGCCCGAACCCTAACCCTAACCCTTCCCCGAAGCCTGACCCTCACCCGTCCCCTAATCCTAACCCGTACGCTGACACTAACCCGCGCCCTCACACGTACGCTCCCCCTAAAGCGTTGTCGTACCCTCACCTGGACCCTAAACCGTCCCCGTCCCCTAACCCTAACCCTAGCCCGAACCCTAACCCTAACCCTTCCCCGAAGCCTGACCCTCACCCGTCCCCTAATCCTAACCCGTACGCTGACACTAACCCGCGCCCTCACACGTACGCTCCCCCTAAAGCGTTGTCGTACCCTCACCTGGACCCTAAACCGTCCCCGTCCCCTAACCCTAACCCTAGCCCGAACCCTAACCCTAACCCTTCCCCGAAGCCTGACCCTCACCCGTCCCCTAATCCTAACCCGTACGCTGACACTAAACCGCGCCCTCACACGTACGCTCCCCCTAAAGCGTTGTCGTACCCTCACCTGGACCCTAAACCGTCCCCGTCCCCTAACCCTAACCCTAGCCCGAACCCTAACCCTAACCCTTCCCCGAAGCCTGACCCTCACCCGTCCCCTAATCCTAAACCGTACGCTGACACTAACCCGCGCCCTCACACGTACGCTCCCCCTAAAGCGTTGTCGTACCCTCACCTGGACCCTAAACCGTCCCCGTCCCCTAACCCTAACCCTAGCCCGAACCCTAACCCTAACCCTTCCCCGAAGCCTGACCCTCACCCGTCCCCTAATCCTAACCCGTACGCTGACACTAACCCGCGCCCTCACACGTACGCTCCCCCTAAAGCGTTGTCGTACCCTCACCTGGACCCTAAACCGTCCCCGTCCCCTAACCCTAACCCTAGCCCGAACCCTAACCCTAACCCTTCCCCGAAGCCTGACCCTCACCCGTCCCCTAATCCTAACCCGTACGCTGACACTAAACCGCGCCCTCACACGTACGCTCCCCCTAAAGCGTTGTCGTACCCTCACCTGGACCCTAAACCGTCCCCGTCCCCTAACCCTAACCCTAGCCCGAACCCTAACCCTAACCCTTCCCCGAAGCCTGACCCTCACCCGTCCCCTAATCCTAAACCGTACGCTGACACTAACCCGCGCCCTCACACGTACGCTCCCCCTAAAGCGTTGTCGTACCCTCACCTGGACCCTAAACCGTCCCCGTCCCCTAACCCTAACCCTAGCCCGAACCCTAACCCTAACCCTTCCCCGAAGCCTGACCCTCACCCGTCCCCTAATCCTAACCCGTACGCTGACACTAACCCGCGCCCTCACACGTACGCTCCCCCTAAAGCGTTGTCGTACCCTCACCTGGACCCTAAACCGTCCCCGTCCCCTAACCCTAACCCTAGCCCGAACCCTAACCCTAACCCTTCCCCGAAGCCTGACCCTCACCCGTCCCCTAATCCTAACCCGTACGCTGACACTAAGCCGCGCCCTCACACGTACGCTCCCCCTAAAGCGTTGTCGCACCCTCACCTGGACCCTAAACCGTCCCCGTCCCCTAACCCTAACCCTAGCCCGAACCGTAACCCTAACCCTTCCCCGAAGCCTGACCCTCATCCGTCCCCTAATCCTACCCCGTACGCTGACACTAACCCGCGCCCTCACACGTACGCTCCCCCTAAACCGTTGTCGTACCCTCACCTGGACCCTAAACCGTCCCCGTCCCCTAACCCTAACCCTAGCCCGAACCCTAACCCTAACCCTTCCCCGAAGCCTGACCCTCACCCGTCCCCTAATCCTAACCCGTACGCTGACACTAACCCGCGCCCTCACACGTACGCTCCCCCTAAAGCGTTGTCGTACCCTCACCTGGACCCTAAACCGTCCCCGTCCCCTAACCCTAACCCTAGCCCGAACCCTAACCCTAACCCTTCCCCGAAGCCTGACCCTCACCCGTCCCCTAATCCTAACCCGTACGCTGACACTAAACCGCGCCCTCACACGTACGCTCCCCCTAAAGCGTTGTCGTACCCTCACCTGGACCCTAAACCGTCCCCGTCCCCTAACCCTAACCCTAGCCCGAACCCTAACCCTAACCCTTCCCCGAAGCCTGACCCTCACCCGTCCCCTAATCCTAAACCGTACGCTGACACTAACCCGCGCCCTCACACGTACGCTCCCCCTAAAGCGTTGTCGTACCCTCACCTGGACCCTAAACCGTCCCCGTCCCCTAACCCTAACCCTAGCCCGAACCCTAACCCTAACCCTTCCCCGAAGCCTGACCCTCACCCGTCCCCTAATCCTAACCCGTACGCTGACACTAACCCGCGCCCTCACACGTACGCTCCCCCTAAAGCGTTGTCGTACCCTCACCTGGACCCTAAACCGTCCCCGTCCCCTAACCCTAACCCTAGCCCGAACCCTAACCCTAACCCTTCCCCGAAGCCTGACCCTCACCCGTCCCCTAATCCTAACCCGTTCGCTGACACTAAGCCGCGCCCTCACACGTACGCTCCCCCTAAAGCGTTGTCGCACCCTCACCTGGACCCTAAACCGTCCCCGTCCCCTAACCCTAACCCTAGCCCGAACGGTAACCCTAACCCTTCCCCGAAGCCTGACCCTCATCCGTCCCCTAATCCTAACCCGTACGCTGACACTAACCCGCGCCCTCACACGTACGCTCCCCCTAAACCGTTGTCGTACCCTCACCTGGACCCTAAACCGTCCCCGTCCCCTAACCCTAACCCTAGCCCGAACCCTAACCCTAACCCTTCCCCGAAGCCTGACCCTCACCCGTCCCCTAATCCTAACCCGTACGCTGACACTAACCCGCGCCCTCACACGTACGCTCCCCCTAAAGCGTTGTCGTACCCTCACCTGGACCCTAAACCGTCCCCGTCCCCTAACCGTAACCCTAGCCCGAACCTTAACCCTAACCCTTCCCCGAAGCCTGACCCTCACCCGTCCCCTAATCCTAACCCGTACGCTGACACTAACCCGCGCCCTCACACGTACGCTCCCCCTAAAGCGTTGTCGTACCCTCACCTGGACCCTAAACCGTCCCCGTCCCCTAACCCTAACCCTAGCCCGAACCCTAACCCTAACCCTTCCCCGAAGCCTGACCCTCACCCGTCCCCTAATCCTAACCCGTACGCTGACACTAACCCGCGCCCTCACACGTACGCTCCCCCTAAAGCGTTGTCGTACCCTCACCTGGACCCTAAACCGTCCGCGTCCCCTAACCCTAACCCTAGCCCGAACCCTAACCCTAACCCTTCCCCGAAGCCTGACCCTCACCCGTCCCCTAATCCTAACCCGTACGCTGACACTAACCCGCGCCCTCACACGTACGCTCCCCCTAAAGCGTTGTCGTACCCTCACCTGGACCCTAAACCGTCCCCGTCCCCTAACCCTAACCCTAGCCCGAACCCTAACCCTAACCCTTCCCCGAAGCCTGACCCTCACCCGTCCCCTAATCCTAACCCGTACGCTGACACTAACCCGCGCCCTCACACGTACGCTCCCCCTAAAGCGTTGTCGTACCCTCACCTGGACCCTAAACCGTCCCCGTCCCCTAACCCTAACCCTAGCCCGAACCCTAACCCTAACCCTTCCGCGAAGCCTGACCCTCACCCTTCCCCTAATCCTAACCCGTACGCTGACACTAACCCGCGCCCTCACACGTACGCTCCCCCTAAAGCGTTGTCGTACCCTCACCTGGACCCTAAACCGTCCCCGTCCCCTAACCCTAACCCTAGCCCGAACCCTAACCCTAACCCTTCCCCGAAGCCTGACCCTCACCCGTCCCCTAATCCTAACCCGTACGCTGACACTAACCCGCGGCCTCACACGTACGCTCCCCCTAAAGCGTTGTCGTACCCTCACCTGGACCCTAAACCGTCCCCGTCCCCTAACCCTAACCCTAGCCCGAACCCTAACCCTAACCCTTCCCCGAAGCCTGACCCTCACCCGTCCCCTAATCCTAACCCGTACGCTGACACTAACCCGCGCCCTCACACGTACGCTCCCCCTAAAGCGTTGTCGTACCCTCACCTGGACCCTAAACCTTCCCCGTCCCCTAACCCTAACCCTAGACCGAACCCTAACCCTAACCCTTCCCCGAAGCCTGACCCTCACCCGTCCCCTAATCCTAACCCGTACGCTGACACTAACCCGCGCCCTCACACGTACGCTCCCCCTAAAGCGTTGTCGTACCCTCACCTGGACCCTAAACCGTCCCCGTCCCCTAACCCTAACCCTAGCCCGAACCCTAACCCTAACCCTTCCCCAAGCCTGACCCTCACCCGTCCCCTAATCCTAACCCGTACGCTGACACTAACCCGCGCCCTCACACGTACGCTCCCCCTAAAGCGTTGTCCTACCCTCACCTGGACCCTAAACCGTCCCCGTCCCCTAACCCTAACCCTAGCCCGAACCCTAACCCTAACCCTTCCCCGAAGCCTGACCCTCACCCGTCCCCTAATCCTAACCCGTACGCTGACACTAACCCGCGCCCTCACACGTACGCTCCCCCTAAAGCGTTGTCGTACCCTCACCTGGACCCTAAACCGTCCCCGTCCCCTAACCCTAACCTTAGCCCGAACCCTAACCCTAACCCTTCCCCGAAGCCTGACACTCACCTATCCCCTAATCCTAACCCGTACGCTGACACTAACCCGCGCCCTCACACGTACGCTCCCCCTAAAGCGTTGTCGTACCCTCACCTGGACCCTAAACCGTCCCCGTCCCCTATCCCTAACCCTAGCCCGAACCCTAACCCTAACCCTTCCCCGAAGCCTGACCCTCACCCGTCCCCTAATCCTAACCCGTACGCTGAAACTAAACCGCGCCCTCACACGTACGCTCCCCCTAAAGCGTTGTCGTACCCTCACCTGGACCCTAAACCGTCCCCGTCCCCTATCCCTAACCCTAGCCTGAACCCTAACCCTAACCCTTCCCCGAAGCCTGACCCTCACCCGTCCCCTAATCCTAAACCGTACGCTGACACTAACCCGCGCCCTCACACGTACGCTCCCCCTAAAGCGTTGTCGTACCCTCACCTGGACCCTAAACCGTCCCCGTCCCCTAACCCTAACCCTAGCCCGAACCCTAACCCTAACCCTTCCCCGAAGCCTGACCCTCACCCGTCCCCTAATCCTAACCCGTACGCTGACACTAACCAGCGCCCTCACACGTACGCTCCCCCTAAAGCGTTGTCGTACCCTCACCTGGACCCTAAACCGTCCCCGTCCCCTAACCCTAACCCTAGCCCGAACCCTAACCCTAACCCTTCCCCGAAGCCTGACCCTCACCCGTCCCCTAATCCTAACCCGTACGCTGACACTAAGCCGCGCCCTCACACGTACGCTCCCCCTAAAGTGTTGTCGCACCCTCACCTGGACCCTACACCGTCCCCGTCCCCTAACCCTAACCCTAGCCCGAACCGTAACCCTAACCCTTCCCCGAAGCCTGACCCTCATCCGTCCCCTAATCCTAACCCGTACGCTGACACTAACCCGCGCCCTCACACGTACGCTCCCCCTAAACCATTGTCGTACCCTCACCTGGACCCTAAACCGTCCCCGTCCCCTAACCCTAACCCTAGCCCGAACCCTAACCCTAACCCTTCCCCGAAGCCTGACCCTCACCCGTCCCCTAATCCTAACCCGTACGCTGACACTAACCCGCGCCCTCACACGTACGCTCCCCCTAAAGCGTTGTCGTACCCTCACCTGGACCCTAAACCGTCCCCGTCCCCTAACCATAACCCTAGCCCGAACCTTAACCCTAACCCTTCCCCGAAGCCTGAACCTCACCCGTCCCCTAATCCTAACCCGTACGCTGACACTAACCCGCGCCCTCACACGTACGCTCCCCCTAAAGCGTTGTCGTACCCTCACCTGGACCCTAAACCGTCCCCGTCCCCTAACCCTAACCCTAGCCCGAACCCTAACCCTAACCCTTCCCCGAAGCCTGACCCTCACCCGTCCCCTAATCCTAACCCGTACGCTGACACTAACCCGCGCCCTCACACGTACGCTCCCCCTAAAGCGTTGTCGTACCCTCACCTGGACCCTAAACCGTCCCCGTCCCCTATCCCTAACCCTAGCCCGAACCCTAACCCTAACCCTTCCCCGAAGCCTGACCCTCACCCGTCCCCTAATCCTAAACCGTACGCTGACACTAACCCGCGCCCTCACACGTACGCTCCCCCTAAAGCGTTGTCGTACCCTCACCTGGACCCTAAACCGTCCCCGTCCCCTAACCCTAACCCTAGCCCGAACCCTAACCCTAACCCTTCCCCGAAGCCTGACCCTCACCCGTCCCCTAATCCTAACCCGTACGCTGACACTAACCCGCGCCCTCACACGTACGCTCCCCCTAAAGCGTTGTCGTACCCTCACCTGGACCCTAAACCGTCCCCGTCCCCTAACCCTAACCCTAGCCCGAACCCTAACCCTAACCCTTCCCCGAAGCCTGACCCTCACCCGTCCCCTAATCCTAACCCGTACGCTGACACTAAGCCGCGCCCTCACACGTACGCTCCCCCTAAAGCGTTGTCGCACCCTCACCTGGACCCTAAACCGTCCCCGTCCCCTAACCCTAACCCTAGCCCGAACCGTAACCCTAACCCTTCCCCGAAGCCTGACCCTCATCCGTCCCCTAATCCTAACCCGTACGCTGACACTAACCCGCGCCCTCACACGTACGCTCCCCCTAAACCGTTGTCGTACCCTCACCTGGACCCTAAACCGTCCCCGTCCCCTAACCCTAACCCTAGCCCGAACCCTAACCCTAACCCTTCCCCGAAGCCTGACCCTCACCCGTCCCCTAATCCTAACCCGTACGCTGACACTAACCCGCGCCCTCACACGTACGCTCCCCCTAAAGCGTTGTCGTACCCTCACCTGGACCCTAAACCGTCCCCGTCCCCTAACCATAACCCTAGCCCGAACCTTAACCCTAACCCTTCCCCGAAGCCTGAACCTCACCCGTCCCCTAATCCTAACCCGTACGCTGACACTAACCCGCGCCCTCACACGTACGCTCCCCCTAAAGCGTTGTCGTACCCTCACCTGGACCCTAAACCGTCCCCGTCCCCTAACCCTAACCCTAGCCCGAACCCTAACCCTAACCCTTCCCCGAAGCCTGACCCTCACCCGTCCCCTAATCCTAACCCGTACGCTGACACTAACCCGCGCCCTCACACGTACGCTCCCCCTAAAGCGTTGTCGTACCCTCACCTGGACCCTAAACCGTCCCCGTTTCCTAACCCTAACCCTAGCCCGAACCCTAACCCTAACCCTTCCCCGAAGCCTGACCCTCACCAGTCCCCTAATCCTAACTCGTACGCTGACACTAACCCGCGCCCTCACACGTACGCTCCCCCTAAAGCGTTGTCGTACCCTCACCTGGACCCTAAACCTTCCCCGTCCCCTAACCCTAACCCTAGCCCAAACCCTAACCCTAACACTTCCCCGAAGCCTGACCCTCACCCGTCCCCTAATCCTAACCCGTACGCTGACACTAACCCGCGCCCTCACACGTACGCTCCCCCTAAAGCGTTGTCGTACCCTCACCTGGACCCTAAACCGTCCCCGTCCCCTAACCCTAACCCTAGCCCGAACCCTAACCCTAACACTTCCCCGAAGCCTGACCCTCACCCGTCCCCTAATCCTAAACCGTACGCTGACACTAACCCGCGCCCTCACACGTACGCTCCCCCTAAAGCGTTGTCGTACCCTCACCTGGACCCTAAACCGTCCCCGTCCCCTAACCCTAACCCTAGCCCGAACCCTAACCCTAACCCTTCCCCGAAGCCTGACCCTCACCCGTCCCCTAATCCTAACCCGTACGCTGACACTAACCCGCGCCCTCACACGTACGCTCCCCCTAAAGCGTTGTCGTACCCTCACCTGGACCCTAAACCGTCCCCGTCCCCTAACCCTAACCCTAGCCCGAACCCTAACCCTAACCCTTCCCCGAAGCCTGACCCTCACCCGTCACCTAATCCTAACCCGTACGCTGACACTAACCCGCGCCCTCACACGTACGCTCCCCCTAAAGCGTTGTCGTACCCTCACCTGGACCCTAAACCGTCCCCGTCCCCTAACCCTAACCCTAGCCCGAACCCTAACCCTAACCCTTCCCCGAATCCTGACCCTCAACCGTCCCCTAATCATAACCCGTACGCTGACACTAACCCGCGCCCTCACACGTACGCTCCCCCTAAAGCGTTGTCGTACCCTAACCTGGACCCTAAACCGTCCCCGTCCCCTAACCCTAACCCTAGCCCGAACCCTAACCCTAACCCTTCCCCGAAGCCTGACCCTCACCCGTCCCCTAATCCTAACCGGTACGCTGACACTAACCCGCGCCCTCACACGTACGCTCCCCCTAAAGCATTGTCGTACCCTCACCTGGACCCTAAACCGTCCCCATCCCCTAACCATAACCCTAGCCCGAACCCTAACCCTAACCCTTCCCCGAAGCCTGACCCTCACCCGTCCCCTAATCCTAACCCGTACGCTGACACTAACCCGCGCCCTCACACGTACGCTCCCCCTAAAGCGTTGTCGTACCCTCACCTGGACCCTAAACCGTCCCCGTCCCCTAACCCTAACCCTAGCCCGAACCCTAACCCTAACCCTTCCCCGAAGCCTGACCCTCAGCCGTCCCCTAATCCTAACCCGTACGCTGACACTAACCCGCGCCCTCACACGTACGCTCCCCCTAAAGCGTTGTCGTACCCTCACCTGGACCCTAAACCGTCCCCGTCCCCTAACCCTAACCCTAGCCCGAACCCTAACCCTAACACTTCCCCGAAGCCTGACCCTCACCCGTGCCCTAATCCTAACCCGTACGCTGACACTAACCCGCGCCCTCACACGTACGCTCCCCCTAAAGCGTTGTCGTACCCTCACCTGGACCCTAAACCGTCCCCGTCCCCTAACCCTAACCCTAGCCCGAACCCTAAACCTAACCCTTCCCCGAAGCCTGACCCTCACCCTTCCCCTAATCCTAACCCGTACGCTGACACTAACCCGCGCCCTCACACGTACGCTCCCCCTAAAGCGTTGTCGTACCCTCACCTGCACCCTAAACCGTCCCCGTCCCCTAACCCTAACCCTAGCCCGAACCCTAACCCTAACCCTTCCCCGAAGCCTGACCCTCACCCGTCCCCTAATCCTAACCCGTACACTGACACTAACCCGCGCCCTCACACGTACGCTCCCCCTAAAGCGTTGTCGTACCCTCACCTGAACCCTAAACCGTCCCCGTCCCCTAACCGTAACCCTAGCCCGAACCCTAACCCTAACCCTTCCCCGAAGCCTGACCCTCACCCGTCCCCTAATCCTAACCCGTACGCTGACACTAACCGGCGCCCTCACACGTACGCTCCCCCTAAAGCGTTGTCGTACCCTCACCTGGACCCTAAACCGTCCCCGTCCCCTAACCCTAACCCTAGCCCGAACCCTAACCCTAACCCTTCCCCGAAGCCTGACCCTCACCCGTCCCCTAATCCTAACCCGTACGCTGACACTAACCCGCGCCCTCACACGTACGCTCCCCCTAAAGCGTTGTCGTACCCTCACCTGGACCCTAAACCGTCCGCGTCCCCTAACCCTAACCCTAGCCCGAACCCTAACCCTAACCCTTCCCCGAAGCCTGACACTCACCCGTCCCCTAATCCTAACCCGTACGCTGACACTAACCCGCGCCCTCACACGTACGCTCCCCATAAAGCGTTGTCGTACCCTCACCTGGACCCTAAACCGTCCCCGTCCCCTAACCCTAACCCTAGCCCGAACCCTAACCCTAACCCTTCCGCGAAGCCTGACCCTCACCCGTCCCCTAATCCTAACCCGTACGCTGACACTAACCCGCGCCCTCACACGTACGCTCCCCCTAAAGCGTTGTCGTACCCTCACCTGGACCCTAAACGGTCCCCGTCCCCTAAACCTAACCCTAGCCCGAACCCTAACCCTAACCCTTCCGCGAAGCCTGACCCTCACCCTTCCCCTAATCCTAACCCGTACGCTGACACTAACCCGCGCCCTCACACGTACGCTCCCCCTAAAGCGTTGTCGTACCCTCACCTGGACCCTAAACCGTCCCCGTCCCCTAACCCTAACCCTAGCCCGAACCCTAACCCTAACCCTTCCCCGAAGCCTGACCCTCACCCGTCCCCTAATCCTAACCCGTACGCTGACACTAACCCGCGCCCTCACACGTACGCTCCCCCTAAAGCGTTGTCGTACCCTCACCTGGACCCTAAACCGTCCCCGTCCCCTAACCCTAACCCTAGCCCGAACCCTAACCCTAACCCTTCCCCGAAGCCTGACCCTCACCCGTCCCCTAATCCTAACCCGTACGCTGACACTAACCCGCGCCCTCACACGTACGCTCCCCGTAAAGCGTTGTCGTACCCTCACCTGGACCCTAAACCGTCCCCGTCCCCTAACCCTAACCCTAGCCCGAACCCTAACCCTAACCCTTCCCCGAAGCCTGACCCTCACCCGTCCCCTAATCCTAACCCGTTCGCTGACACTAACCCGCGCCCTCACACGTACGCTCCCCCTAAAGCGTTGTCGTACCCTCACCTGGACCCTAAACCGTCCCCGTCCCCTAACCCTAACCCTAGCCCGAACCCTAACCCTAACCCTTCCCCGAAGCCTGACCCTCACCCGTCCCCTAATCCTAACCCGTACGCTGACACTAACCCGCGCCCTCACACGTACGCTCCCCCTAAAGCGTTGTCGTACCCTCACCTGGACCCTAAACCATCCCCGTCCCCTAACCCTAACCCTAGCCCGAACCCTAACCCTAACCCTTCCCCGAAGCCTGACCCTCACCCGTCCCCTAATCCTAACCCGTACGCTGACACTAACCCGCGCCCTCACACGTACGCTCCCCCTAAAGCGTTGTCGTACCCTCACCTGGACCCTAAACCGTCCCCGTCCCCTAACCCTAACCCTAGCCCGAACCGTAACCGTAACCCTTCCCCGAAGCCTGACCCTCACCCGTCCCCTAATCCTAACCCGTACGCTGACACTAACCCGCGCCCTCACACGTACGCTCCCCCTAAAGCGTTGTCGTACCCTCACCTGGACCCTAAACCTTCCCCGTCCCCTAACCCTAACCCTAGACCGAACCCTAACCCTAACCCTTCCCCGAAGCCTGACCCTCACCCGTCCCCTAATCCTAACCCGTACGCTGACACTAACCCGCGCCCTCACACGTGCGCTCCCCCTAAAGCGTTGTCGTACCCTCACCTGGACCCTAAACCGTCCCCGTTTCCTAACCCTAACCCTAGCCCGAACCCTAACCCTAACCCTTCCCCAAGCCTGACCCTCACCCGTCCCCTAATCCTAACCCGTACGCTGACACTAACCCGCGCCCTCACACGTACGCTCCCCCTAAAGCGTTGTCGTACCCTCAACTGGACCCTAAACCGTCCCCGTCCCCTAACCCTAACCCTAGCCCGAACCCTAACCCTAACCCTTCCCCGAAGCCTGACCCTCACCCGTCCCCTAATCCTAACCCGTACGCTGACACTAACCCGCGCCCTCACACGTACGCTCCCCCTAAAGCGTTGTCGTACCCTCACCTGGACCCTAAACCGTCCCCGTCCCCTAACCCTAAACCTAGCCCGAACCCTAACCCTAACCCTTCCCCGAAGCCTGACCCTCACCCGTCCCCTAATCCTAACCCGTACGCTGACACTAACCCGCGCCCTCACACGTACGCTCCCCCTAAAGCGTTGTCGTACCCTCACCTGGACCCTAAACCGTCCCCGTCCCCTAACCCTAACCCTAGCCCGAACCCTAACCCTAACCCTTCCCCGAAGCCTGACCCTCACCCGTCCCCTAATCCTAACCCGTACGCTGACACTAACCCGCGCCCTCACACGTACGCTCCCCCTAAAGCGTTGTCGTACCCTCACCTGGACCCTAAACCGTCCCCGTCCCCTAACCCTAACCCTAGCCCGAACCCTAACCCTAACCCTTCCCCGAAGCCTGACCCTCACCCGTCCCCTAATCCTAACCCGTACGCTGACACTAACCCGCGCCCTCACACGTACGCTCCCCCTAAAGCGTTGTCGTACCCTCACCTGGACCCTAAACCTTCCCCGTCCCCTAACCCTAACCCTAGACCGAACCCTAACCCTAACCCTTCCCCGAAGCCTGACCCTCACCCGTCCCCTAATCCTAACCCGTACGCTGACACTAACCCGCGCCCTCACACGTACGCTCCCCCTAAAGCGTTGTCGTACCCTCACCTGGACCCTAAACCGTCCCCGTCCCCTAACCCTAACCCTAGCCCGAACCCTAACCCTAACCCTTCCCCAAGCCTGACCCTCACCCGTCCCCTAATCCTAACCCGTACGCTGACACTAACCCGCGCCCTCACACGTACGCTCCCCCTAAAGCGTTGTCCTACCCTCACCTGGACCCTAAACCGTCCCCGTCCCCTAACCCTAACCCTAGCCCGAACCCTAACCCTAACCCTTCCCCGAAGCCTGACCCTCACCCGTCCCCTAATCCTAACCCGTACGCTGACACTAACCCGCGCCCTCACACGTACGCTCCCCCTAAAGCGTTGTCGTACCCTCACCTGGACCCTAAACCGTCCCCGTCCCCTAACCCTAACCCTAGCCCGAACCCTAACCCTAACCCTTCCCCGAAGCCTGACCCTCACCCGTCCCCTAATCCTAACCCGTACGCTGACACTAACCCGCGCCCTCACACGTACGCTCCCCCTAAAGCGTTGTCCTAACCTCACCTGGACCCTAAACCGTCCCCGTCCCCTAACCCTAACCCTAGCCCGAACCCTAACCCTAACCCTTCCCCGAAGCCTGACCCTCACCCGTCCCCTAATCCTAACCCGTACGCTGACACTAAACCGCGCCCTCACACGTACGCTCCCCCTAAAGCGTTGTCGTACCCTCACCTGGACCCTAAACCGTCCCCGTCCCCTAACCCTAACCCTAGCCCGAACCCTAACCCTAACCCTTCCCCGAAGCCTGACCCTCACCCGTCCCCTAATCCTAACCCGTACGCTGACACTAACCCGCGCCCTCACACGTACGCTCCCCCTAAAGCGTTGTCGTACCCTCACCTGGACCCTAAACCGTCCCCGTCCCCTAACCCTAACCCTAGCCCGAACCCTAACCCTAACCCTTCCCCGAAGCCTGACCCTCACCCGTCCCCTAATCCTAACCCGTACGCTGACACTAAACCGCGCCCTCACACGTACGCTCCCCCTAAAGCGTTGTCGTACCCTCACCTGGACCCTAAACCGTCCCCGTCCTCTAACCCTAACCCTAGCCCGAACCCTAACCCTAACCCTTCCCCGAAGCCTGACCCTCACCCGTCCCCTAATCCTAACCCGTACGCTGACACTAACCCGCGCCCTCACACGTACGCTCCCCCTAAAGCGTTGTCGTACCCTCACCTGGACCCTAAACCTTCCCCGTCCCCTAACCCTAACCCTAGACCGAACCCTAACCCTAACCCTTCCCCGAAGCCTGACCCTCACCCGTCCCCTAATCCTAACCCGTACGCTGACACTAACCCGCGCCCTCACACGTACGCTCCCCCTAAAGCGTTGTCGTACCCTCACCTGGACCCTAAACCGTCCCCGTCCCCTAACCCTAACCCTAGCCCGAACCCTAACCCTAACCCTTCCCCAAGCTTGACCGTCACCCGTCCCCTAATCCTAACCCGTACGCTGACACTAACCCGCGCCCTCACACGTACGCTCCCCCTAAAGCGTTGTCCTACCCTCACCTGGACCCTAAACCGTCCCCGTTCCCTAACCCTAACCCTAGCCCGAACCCTAACCCTAACCCTTCCCCGAAGCCTGACCCTCACCCGTCCCCTAATCCTAACCCGTACGCTGACACTAACCCGCGCCCTCACACGTACGCTCCCCCTAAAGCGTTGTCGTACCCTCACCTGGACCCTAAACCGTCCCCGTCCCCTAACCCTAACCCTAGCCCGAACCCTAACCCTAACCCTTCCCCGAAGCCTGACCCTCACCCGTCCCCTAATCCTAACCCGTACGCTGACACTAACCCGCGCCCTCACACGTACGCTCCCCCTAAAGCGTTGTCCTACCCTCACCTGGACCCTAAACCGTCCCCGTCCCCTAAACCTAACCTTAGCCCGAACCCTAACCCTAACCCTTCCCCGAAGCCTGACCCTCACCCGTCCCCTAATCCTAACCCGTACGCTGACACTAACCCGCGCCCTCACACGTACGCTCCCCCTAAAGCGTTGTCGTACCCTCACCTGGACCCTAAACCGTCCCCGTCCCCTAACCCTAACCCTAGCCCGAACCCTAACCCTAACCCTTCCCCGAAGCCTGACCCTCACCCGTCCCCTAATCCTAACCCGTACGCTGACACTAACCCGCGCCCTCACACGTACGCTCCCCCTAAAGCGTTGTCGTACCCTCACCTGGACCCTAAACCGTCCGCGTCCCCTAACCCTAACCCTAGCCCGAACCCTAACCCTAACCCTTCCCCGAAGCCTGACCCTCACCCTTCCCCTAATCCTAACCCGTACGCTGACACTAAGCCGCGCCCTCACATGTACGCTCCCCCTAAAGCGTTGTCGTACCCTCACCTGGACCCTAAACCGTCCCCGTCCCCTAACCCTAACCCTAGCCCGAACCCTAACCCTAACCCTTCCGCGAAGCCTGACCCTCACCCGTCCCCTAATCCTAACCCGTACGCTGACACTAACCCGCGCCCTCACACGTACGCTCCCCCTAAAGCGTTGTCGTACCCTCACCTGGACCCTAAACCGTCCCCATCCCCTAACCCTAACCCTAGCCCGAACCCTAACCCTAACTCTTCCGCGAAGCCTGACCCTCACCCTTCCCCTAATCCTAACCCGTACGCTGACACTAACCCGCGCCCTCACACGTACGCTCCCCCTAAAGCGTTGTCGTACCCTCACCTGGACCCTAAACCGTCCCCGTCCCCTAACCCTAACCCTAGCCCGAACCCTAACCCTAACCCTTCCCCGAAGCCTGACCCTCACCCGTCCCCTAATCCTAACCCGTACGCTGACACTAACCCGCGCCCTCACACGTACGCTCCCCCTAAAGCGTTGTCGTACCCTCACCTGGATCCTAAACCTTCCCCGTCCCCTAACCCTAACCCTAGACCGAACCCTAACCCTAACCCTTCCCCGAAGCCTGACCCTCACCCGTCCCCTAATCCTAACCCGTACGCTGACACTAACCCGCGCCCTCACACGTACGCTCCCCCTAAAGCGTTGTCGTACCCTCACCTGGACCCTAAACCGTCCCCGTCCCCTAACCCTAACCCTAGCCCGAACCCTAACCCTAACCCTTCCCCAAGCCTGACCCTCACCCGTCCCCTAATCCTAACCCGTACGCTGACACTAACCCGCGCCCTCACACGTACGCTCCCCCTAAAGCGTTGTCCTACCCTCACCTGGACCCTAAACCGTCCCCGTCCCCTAACCCTAACCCTAGCCCGAACCCTAACCCTAACCCTTCCCCGAAGCCTGACCCTCACCCGTCCCCTAATCCTAACCCGTACGCTGACACTAACCCGCGCCCTCACACGTACGCTCCCCCTAAAGCGTTGTCGTACCCTCACCTGGACCCTAAACCGTCCCCGTCCCCTAACCCTAACCCTAGCCCGAACCCTAACCCTAACCCTTCCCCGAAGCCTGACCCTCACCCGTCCCCTAATCCTAACCCGTACGCTGACACTAACCCGCGCCCTCACACGTACGCTCCCCCTAAAGCGTTGTCCTAACCTCACCTGGACCCTAAACCGTCCCCGTCCCCTAACCCTAACCCTAGCCCGAACCCTAACCCTAACCCTTCCCCGAAGCCTGACCCTCACCCGTCCCCTAATCCTAACCCGTACGCTGACACTAAACCGCGCCCTCACACGTACGCTCCCCCTAAAGCGTTGTCGTACCCTCACCTGGACCCTAAACCGTCCCCGTCCCCTAACCCTAACCCTAGCCCGAACCCTAACCCTAACCCTTCCCCGAAGCCTGACCCTCACCCGTCCCCTAATCCTAACCCGTACGCTGACACTAACCCGCGCCCTCACACGTACGCTCCCCCTAAAGCGTTGTCGTACCCTCACCTGGACCCTAAACCGTCCCCGTCCCCTAACCCTAACCCTAGCCCGAACCCTAACCCTAACCCTTCCCCGAAGCCTGACCCTCACCCGTCCCCTAATCCTAACCCGT
This sequence comes from Globicephala melas, assembly GCF_963455315.2. Taxonomy (NCBI): domain Eukaryota; kingdom Metazoa; phylum Chordata; class Mammalia; order Artiodactyla; family Delphinidae; genus Globicephala; species Globicephala melas. The sequence continues at coordinate 153,994 of NW_027207400.1, forward strand.
ACGCTGACACTAAACCGCGCCCTCACACGTACGCTCCCCCTAAAGCGTTGTCGTACCCTCACCTGGACCCTAAACCGTCCCCGTCCCCTAACCCTAACCCTAGCCCGAACCCTAACCCTAACCCTTCCCCGAAGCCTGACCCTCACCCGTCCCCTAATCCTAACCCGTACGCTGACACTAACCCGCGCCCTCACACGTACGCTCCCCCTAAAGCGTTGTCGTACCCTCACCTGGACCCTAAACCTTCCCCGTCCCCTAACCCTAACCCTAGACCGAACCCTAACCCTAACCCTTCCCCGAAGCCTGACCCTCACCCGTCCCCTAATCCTAACCCGTACGCTGACACTAACCCGCGCCCTCACACGTACGCTCCCCCTAAAGCGTTGTCGTACCCTCACCTGGACCCTAAACCGTCCCCGTCCCCTAACCCTAACCCTAGCCCGAACCCTAACCCTAACCCTTCCCCAAGCTTGACCGTCACCCGTCCCCTAATCCTAACCCGTACGCTGACACTAACCCGCGCCCTCACACGTACGCTCCCCCTAAAGCGTTGTCCTACCCTCACCTGGACCCTAAACCGTCCCCGTCCCCTAACCCTAACCCTAGCCCGAACCCTAACCCTAACCCTTCCCCGAAGCCTGACCCTCACCCGTCCCCTAATCCTAACCCGTACGCTGACACTAACCCGCGCCCTCACACGTACGCTCCCCCTAAAGCGTTGTCGTACCCTCACCTGGACCCTAAACCGTCCCCGTCCCCTAACCCTAACCCTAGCCCGAACCCTAACCCTAACCCTTCCCCGAAGCCTGACCCTCACCCGTCCCCTAATCCTAACCCGTACGCTGACACTAACCCGCGCCCTCACACGTACGCTCCCCCTAAAGCGTTGTCCTACCCTCACCTGGACCCTAAACCGTCCCCGTCCCCTAAACCTAACCTTAGCCCGAACCCTAACCCTAACCCTTCCCCGAAGCCTGACCCTCACCCGTCCCCTAATCCTAACCCGTACGCTGACACTAACCCGCGCCCTCACACGTACGCTCCCCCTAAAGCGTTGTCGTACCCTCACCTGGACCCTAAACCGTCCCCGTCCCCTAACCCTAACCCTAGCCCGAACCCTAACCCTAACCCTTCCCCGAAGCCTGACCCTCACCCGTCCCCTAATCCTAACCCGTACGCTGACACTAACCCGCGCCCTCACACGTACGCTCCCCCTAAAGCGTTGTCGTACCCTCACCTGGACCCTAAACCGTCCGCGTCCCCTAACCCTAACCCTAGCCCGAACCCTAACCCTAACCCTTCCCCGAAGCCTGACCCTCACCCTTCCCCTAATCCTAACCCGTACGCTGACACTAAGCCGCGCCCTCACATGTACGCTCCCCCTAAAGCGTTGTCGTACCCTCACCTGGACCCTAAACCGTCCCCGTCCCCTAACCCTAACCCTAGCCCGAACCCTAACCCTAACCCTTCCGCGAAGCCTGACCCTCACCCGTCCCCTAATCCTAACCCGTACGCTGACACTAACCCGCGCCCTCACACGTACGCTCCCCCTAAAGCGTTGTCGTACCCTCACCTGGACCCTAAACCGTCCCCATCCCCTAACCCTAACCCTAGCCCGAACCCTAACCCTAACCCTTCCCCAAGCCTGACCCTCACCCGTCCCCTAATCCTAACCCGTACGCTGACACTAACCCGCGCCCTCACACGTACGCTCCCCCTAAAGCGTTGTCGTACCCTCAACTGGACCCTAAACCGTCCCCGTCCCCTAACCCTAACCCTAGCCCGAACCCTAACCCTAACCCTTCCCCGAAGCCTGACCCTCACCCGTCCCCTAATCCTAACCCGTACGCTGACACTAACCCGCGCCCTCACACGTACGCTCCCCCTAAAGCGTTGTCGTACCCTCACCTGGACCCTAAACCGTCCCCGTCCCCTAACCCTAAACCTAGCCCGAACCCTAACCCTAACCCTTCCCCGAAGCCTGACCCTCACCCGTCCCCTAATCCTAACCCGTACGCTGACACTAACCCGCGCCCTCACACGTACGCTCCCCCTAAAGCGTTGTCGTACCCTCACCTGGACCCTAAACCGTCCCCGTCCCCTAACCCTAACCCTAGCCCGAACCCTAACCCTAACCCTTCCCCGAAGCCGGACCCTCACCCGTCCCCTAATCCTAACCCGTACGCTGACACTAACCCGCGCCCTCACACGTACGCTCCCCCTAAAGCGTTGTCGTACCCTCACCTGGACCCTAAACCGTCCCCGTCCCCTAACCCTAACCCTAGCCCGAACCCTAACCCTAACCCTTCCCCGAAGCCTGACCCTCACCCGTCCCCTAATCCTAACCCGTACGCTGACACTAACCCGCGCCCTCACACGTACGCTCCCCCTAAAGCGTTGTCGTACCCTCACCTGGACCCTAAACCTTCCCCGTCCCCTAACCCTAACCCTAGACCGAACCCTAACCCTAACCCTTCCCCGAAGCCTGACCCTCACCCGTCCCCTAATCCTAACCCGTACGCTGACACTAACCCGCGCCCTCACACGTACGCTCCCCCTAAAGCGTTGTCGTACCCTCACCTGGACCCTAAACCGTCCCCGTCCCCTAACCCTAACCCTAGCCCGAACCCTAACCCTAACCCTTCCCCAAGCCTGACCCTCACCCGTCCCCTAATCCTAACCCGTACGCTGACACTAACCCGCGCCCTCACACGTACGCTCCCCCTAAAGCGTTGTCCTACCCTCACCTGGACCCTAAACCGTCCCCGTCCCCTAACCCTAACCCTAGCCCGAACCCTAACCCTAACCCTTCCCCGAAGCCTGACCCTCACCCGTCCCCTAATCCTAACCCGTACGCTGACACTAACCCGCGCCCTCACACGTACGCTCCCCCTAAAGCGTTGTCGTACCCTCACCTGGACCCTAAACCGTCCCCGTCCCCTAACCCTAACCCTAGCCCGAACCCTAACCCTAACCCTTCCCCGAAGCCTGACCCTCACCCGTCCCCTAATCCTAACCCGTACGCTGACACTAACCCGCGCCCTCACACGTACGCTCCCCCTAAAGCGTTGTCCTACCCTCACCTGGACCCTAAACCGTCCCCGTCCCCTAAACCTAACCTTAGCCCGAACCCTAACCCTAACCCTTCCCCGAAGCCTGACCCTCACCCGTCCCCTAATCCTAACCCGTACGCTGACACTAACCCGCGCCCTCACACGTACGCTCCCCCTAAAGCGTTGTCGTACCCTCACCTGGACCCTAAACCGTCCCCGTCCCCTAACCCTAACCCTAGCCCGAACCCTAACCCTAACCCTTCCCCGAAGCCTGACCCTCACCCGTCCCCTAATCCTAACCCGTACGCTGACACTAACCCGCGCCCTCACACGTACGCTCCCCCTAAAGCGTTGTCGTACCCTCACCTGGACCCTAAACCGTCCGCGTCCCCTAACCCTAACCCTAGCCCGAACCCTAACCCTAACCCTTCCCCGAAGCCTGACCCTCACCCTTCCCCTAATCCTAACCCGTACGCTGACACTAAGCCGCGCCCTCACATGTACGCTCCCCCTAAAGCGTTGTCGTACCCTCACCTGGACCCTAAACCGTCCCCGTCCCCTAACCCTAACCCTAGCCCGAACCCTAACCCTAACCCTTCCGCGAAGCCTGACCCTCACCCGTCCCCTAATCCTAACCCGTACGCTGACACTAACCCGCGCCCTCACACGTACGCTCCCCCTAAAGCGTTGTCGTACCCTCACCTGGACCCTAAACCGTCCCCATCCCCTAACCCTAACCCTAGCCCGAACCCTAACCCTAACTCTTCCGCGAAGCCTGACCCTCACCCTTCCCCTAATCCTAACCCGTACGCTGACACTAACCCGCGCCCTCACACGTACGCTCCCCCTAAAGCGTTGTCGTACCCTCACCTGGACCCTAAACCGTCCCCGTCCCCTAACCCTAACCCTAGCCCGAACCCTAACCCTAACCCTTCCCCGAAGCCTGACCCTCACCCGTCCCCTAATCCTAACCAGTACGCTGACACTAACCCGCGCCCTCACACGTACGCTCCCCCTAAAGCGTTGTCGTACCCTCACCTGGATCCTAAACCTTCCCCGTCCCCTAACCCTAACCCTAGACCGAACCCTAACCCTAACCCTTCCCCGAAGCCTGACCCTCACCCGTCCCCTAATCCTAACCCGTACGCTGACACTAACCCGCGCCCTCACACGTACGCTCCCCCTAAAGCGTTGTCGTACCCTCACCTGGACCCTAAACCGTCCCCGTCCCCTAACCCTAACCCTAGCCCGAACCCTAACCCTAACCCTTCCCCAAGCCTGACCCTCACCCGTCCCCTAATCCTAACCCGTACGCTGACACTAACCCGCGCCCTCACACGTACGCTCCCCCTAAAGCGTTGTCCTACCCTCACCTGGACCCTAAACCGTCCCCGTCCCCTAACCCTAACCCTAGCCCGAACCCTAACCCTAACCCTTCCCCGAAGCCTGACCCTCACCCGTCCCCTAATCCTAACCCGTACGCTGACACTAACCCGCGCCCTCACACGTACGCTCCCCCTAAAGCGTTGTCGTACCCTCACCTGGACCCTAAACCGTCCCCGTCCCCTAACCCTAACCCTAGCCCGAACCCTAACCCTAACCCTTCCCCGAAGCCTGACCCTCACCCGTCCCCTAATCCTAACCCGTACGCTGACACTAACCCGCGCCCTCACACGTACGCTCCCCCTAAAGCGTTGTCCTAACCTCACCTGGACCCTAAACCGTCCCCGTCCCCTAACCCTAACCCTAGCCCGAACCCTAACCCTAACCCTTCCCCGAAGCCTGACCCTCACCCGTCCCCTAATCCTAACCCGTACGCTGACACTAAACCGCGCCCTCACACGTACGCTCCCCCTAAAGCGTTGTCGTACCCTCACCTGGACCCTAAACCGTCCCCGTCCCCTAACCCTAACCCTAGCCCGAACCCTAACCCTAACCCTTCCCCGAAGCCTGACCCTCACCCGTCCCCTAATCCTAACCCGTACGCTGACACTAACCCGCGCCCTCACACGTACGCTCCCCCTAAAGCGTTGTCGTACCCTCACCTGGACCCTAAACCGTCCCCGTCCCCTAACCCTAACCCTAGCCCGAACCCTAACCCTAACCCTTCCCCGAAGCCTGACCCTCACCCGTCCCCTAATCCTAACCCGTACGCTGACACTAAACCGCGCCCTCACACGTACGCTCCCCCTAAAGCGTTGTCGTACCCTCACCTGGACCCTAAACCGTCCCCGTCCCCTAACCCTAACCCTAGCCCGAACCCTAACCCTAACCCTTCCCCGAAGCCTGACCCTCACCCGTCCCCTAATCCTAACCCGTACGCTGACACTAACCCGCGCCCTCACACGTACGCTCCCCCTAAAGCGTTGTCGTACCCTCACCTGGACCCTAAACCTTCCCCGTCCCCTAACCCTAACCCTAGACCGAACCCTAACCCTAACCCTTCCCCGAAGCCTGACCCTCACCCGTCCCCTAATCCTAACCCGTACGCTGACACTAACCCGCGCCCTCACAGGTACGCTCCCCCTAAAGCGTTGTCGTACCCTCACCTGGACCCTAAACCGTCCCCGTCCCCTAACCCTAACCCTAGCCCGAACCCTAACCCTAACCCTTCCCCAAGCTTGACCGTCACCCGTCCCCTAATCCTAACCCGTACGCTGACACTAACCCGCGCCCTCACACGTACGCTCCCCCTAAAGCGTTGTCCTACCCTCACCTGGACCCTAAACCGTCCCCGTCCCCTAACCCTAACCCTAGCCCGAACCCTAACCCTAACCCTTCCCCGAAGCCTGACCCTCACCCGTCCCCTAATCCTAACCCGTACGCTGACACTAACCCGCGCCCTCACACGTACGCTCCCCCTAAAGCGTTGTCGTACCCTCACCTGGACCCTAAACCGTCCCCGTCCCCTAACCCTAACCCTAGCCCGAACCCTAACCCTAACCCTTCCCCGAAGCCTGACCCTCACCCGTCCCCTAATCCTAACCCGTACGCTGACACTAACCCGCGCCCTCACACGTACGCTCCCCCTAAAGCGTTGTCCTACCCTCACCTGGACCCTAAACCGTCCCCGTCCCCTAAACCTAACCTTAGCCCGAACCCTAACCCTAACCCTTCCCCGAAGCCTGACCCTCACCCGTCCCCTAATCCTAACCCGTACGCTGACACTAACCCGCGCCCTCACACGTACGCTCCCCCTAAAGCGTTGTCGTACCCTCACCTGGACCCTAAACCGTCCCCGTCCCCTAACCCTAACCCTAGCCCGAACCCTAACCCTAACCCTTCCCCGAAGCCTGACCCTCACCCGTCCCCTAATCCTAACCCGTACGCTGACACTAACCCGCGCCCTCACACGTACGCTCCCCCTAAAGCGTTGTCGTACCCTCACCTGGACCCTAAACCGTCCGCGTCCCCTAACCCTAACCCTAGCCCGAACCCTAACCCTAACCCTTCCCCGAAGCCTGACCCTCACCCTTCCCCTAATCCTAACCCGTACGCTGACACTAAGCCGCGCCCTCACATGTACGCTCCCCCTAAAGCGTTGTCGTACCCTCACCTGGACCCTAAACCGTCCCCGTCCCCTAACCCTAACCCTAGCCCGAACCCTAACCCTAACCCTTCCGCGAAGCCTGACCCTCACCCGTCCCCTAATCCTAACCCGTACGCTGACACTAACCCGCGCCCTCACACGTACGCTCCCCCTAAAGCGTTGTCGTACCCTCACCTGGACCCTAAACCGTCCCCATCCCCTAACCCTAACCCTAGCCCGAACCCTAACCCTAACTCTTCCGCGAAGCCTGACCCTCACCCTTCCCCTAATCCTAACCCGTACGCTGACACTAACCCGCGCCCTCACACGTACGCTCCCCCTAAAGCGTTGTCGTACCCTCACCTGGACCCTAAACCGTCCCCGTCCCCTAACCCTAACCCTAGCCCGAACCCTAACCCTATCCCTTCCCAGAAGCCTGACCCTCACCCGTCCCCTAATCCTAACCCGTACGCTGACACTAACCCGCGCCCTCACACGTACGCTCCCCCTAAAGCGTTGTCGTACCCTCACCTGGACCCTAAACCGTCCCCGTCCCCTAACCCTAACCCTAGCCCGAACCCTAACCCTAACCCTTCCCCAAGCTTGACCGTCACCCGTCCCCTAATCCTAACCCGTACGCTGACACTAACCCGCGCCCTCACACGTACGCTCCCCCTAAAGCGTTGTCCTACCCTCACCTGGACCCTAAACCGTCCCCGTCCCCTAACCCTAACCCTAGCCCGAACCCTAACCCTAACCCTTCCCCGAAGCCTGACCCTCACCCGTCCCCTAATCCTAACCCGTACGCTGACACTAACCCGCGCCCTCACACGTACGCTCCCCCTAAAGCGTTGTCGTACCCTCACCTGGATCCTAAACCGTCCACGTCCCCTAACCCTAACCCTAGCCCGAACCCTAACCCTAACCCTTCCCCGAAGCCTGACCCACACCCGTCCCCTAATCCTAACCCGTACGCTGACACTAACCCGCGCCCTCACACGTACGCTCCCCCTAAAGCGTTGTCGTACCCTCACCTGGACCCTAAACCGTCCCCGTCCCCTAACCCTAACCCTAGCCCGAACCCTAACCCTAACCCTTCCCCGAAGCCTGACCCTCACCCGTCCCCTAATCCTAACCCGTACGCTGACACTAACCCGCGCCCTCACACGTACGCTCCCCCTAAAGCGTTGTCGTACCCTCACCTGGACCCTAAACCATCCCCGTCCCCTAACCCTAACCCTAGCCCGAACCCTAACCCTAACCCTTCCCCGAAGCCTGACCCTCACCCGTCCCCTAATCCTAACCCGTACGCTGACACTAACCCGCGCCCTCACACGTACGCTCCCCCTAAAGCGTTGTCGTACCCTCACCTGGACCCTAAACCGTCCCCGTCCCCTAACCCTAACCCTAGCCCGAACCGTAACCGTAACCCTTCCCCGAAGCCTGACCCTCACCCGTCCCCTAATCCTAACCCGTACGCTGACACTAACCCGCGCCCTCACACGTACGCTCCCCCTAAAGCGTTGTCGTACCCTCACCTGGACCCTAAACCTTCCCCGTCCCCTAACCCTAACCCTAGACCGAACCCTAACCCTAACCCTTCCCCGAAGCCTGACCCTCACCCGTCCCCTAATCCTAACCCGTACGCTGACACTAACCCGCGCCCTCACACGTACGCTCCCCCTAAAGCGTTGTCGTACCCTCACCTGGACCCTAAACCGTCCCCGTTTCCTAACCCTAACCCTAGCCCGAACCCTAACCCTAACCCTTCCCCAAGCCTGACCCTCACCCGTCCCCTAATCCTAACCCGTACGCTGACACTAACCCGCGCCCTCACACGTACGCTCCCCCTAAAGCGTTGTCCTACCCTCACCTGGACCCTAAACCGTCCCCGTCCCCTAACCCTAACCGTAGCCCGAACCCTAACCCTAACCCTTCCCCGAAGCCTGACACTCACCCGTCCCCTAATCCTAACCCGTACGCTGACACTAACCCGCGCCCTCACACGTACGCTCCCCCTAAAGCGTTGTCGTACCCTCACCTGGACCCTAAACCGTCCCCGTCCCCTAACCCTAACCCTAGCCCGAACCCTAACCCTAACCCTTCCCCGAAGCCTGACCCTCACCCGTCCCCTAATCCTAACCCGTACGCTGACACTAACCCGCGCCCTCACACGTACGCTCCCCCTAAAGCGTTGTCGTACCCTCACCTGGACCCTAAACCGTCCCCGTCCCCTAACCCTAACCCTAGCCCGAACCCTAACCCTAACCCTTCCCCGAAGCCTGACCCTCACCCGTCCCCTAATCCTAACCCGTACGCTGACACTAACCCGCGCCCTCACACGTACGCTCCCCCTAAAGCGTTGTCGTACCCTCACCTGGACCCTAAACCGTCCCCGTCCCCTAACCCTAACCCTAGCCCGAACCCTAACCCTAAACCTTCCCCGAAGCCTGACCCTCACCCGTCACCTAATCCTAACCCGTACGCTGACACTAACCCGCGCCCTCACACGTACGCTCCCCCTAAAGCGTTGTCGTACCCTCACCTGGACCCTAAACCGTCCCCGTCCCCTAACCCTAACCCTAGCCCGAACCCTAACCCTAACCCTTCCCCGAAGCCTGACCCTCACCCGTCCCCTAATCCTAACCCGTACGCTGACACTAACCCGCGCCCTCACACGTACGCTCCCCCTAAAGCGTTGTCGTACCCTCACCTGGACCCTAAACCTTCCCCGTCCCCTAACCCTAACCCTAGACCGAACCCTAACCCTAACCCTTCCCCGAAGCCTGACCCTCACCCGTCCCCTAATCCTAACCCGTACGCTGACACTAACCCGCGCCCTCACACGTACGCTCCCCCTAAAGCGTTGTCGTACCCTCACCTGGACCCTAAACCTTCCCCGTCCCCTAACCCTAACCCTAGACCGAACCCTAACCCTAACCCTTCCCCGAAGCCTGACCCTCACCCGTCCCCTAATCCTAACCCGTACGCTGACACTAACCCGCGCCCTCACACGTACGCTCCCCCTAAAGCGTTGTCGTACCCTCACCTGGACCCTAAACCGTCCCCGTACCCTAACACTAACCCTAGCCCGAACCCTAACCCTAACCCTTCCCCGAAGCCTGACCCTCACCCGTCCCCTAATCCTAACCCGTACGCTGACACTAACCCGCGCCCTCACACGTACGCTCCCCCTAAAGCGTTGTCGTACCCTCACCTGGACCGTAAACCTTCCCCGTCCCCTAACCCTAACCCTAGCCCGAACCCTAACCCTAACCCTTCCCCGAAGCCTGACCCTCACCCGTCCCCTAATCCTAACCCGTACGCTGACACTAAGCCGCGCCCTCACACGTACGCTCCCCCTAAAGCGTTGTCGTACCCTCACCTGGACCCTAAACCGTCCCCGTCCCCTAACCCTAACCCTAGCCTGAACCCTAACCCTAACCCTTCCCCGAAGCCTGACACTCACCCTTCCCCTAATCCTAACCCGTACGCTGACACTAACCCGCGCCCTCACACGTACGTTCCCCCTAAAGCGTTGTCGTACCCTCACCTGGACCCTAAACCGTCCCCGTCCCCTAACCCTAACCCTAGCCCGAACCTTAACCCTAACCCTTCCCCGAAGCCTGACCCTCACCCGTCCCCTAATCCTAACCCGTACGCTGACACTAACCCGTGCCCTCACACGTACGCTCCACCTAGAGCGTTGTCGTACCCTCACCTGGACCCTAAACCGTCCCCGTCCCCTAACCCTAACCCTAGCCCGAACCCTAACCCTAACCCTTCCCCGAAACCTGACCCTCACCCGTCCCCTAATCCTAACCCGTACGCTGACACTAACCCATGCCCTCACACGTACGCTCCCCCTACAACGTTGTCGTACCCTCACCTGGACCCTAAACCGTCCCCGTTTCCTAACCCTAACCCTAGCCCGAACCCTAACCCTAACCCTTCCCCGAAGCCTGACCCTCACCCGTCCCCTAATCCTAACCCGTACGCTGACACTAAGCCGCGCCCTCACACGTACGCTCCCCCTAAAGCGTTGTCGTACCCTCACCTGGACCCTAAACCGTCCCCGTCCCCTAACCCTAACCCTAGCCTGAACCCTAACCCTAACCCTTCCCCGAAGCCTGACACTCACCCTTCCCCTAATCCTAACCCGTACGCTGACACTAACCCGCGCCCTCACACGTACGTTCCCCCTAAAGCGTTGTCGTACCCTCACCTGGACCCTAAACCGTCCCCGTCCCCTAACCCTAACCTTAGCCCGAACCCTAACCCTAACCCTTCCGCGAAGCCTGACCCTCACCCTTCCCCTAATCCTAACCCGTACGCTGACACTAACCCGCGCCCTCACACGTACGCTCCCCCTAGAGCGTTGTCGTACCCTCACCTGGACCCTAAACCGTCCCCGTCCCCTAACCCTAACCCTAGCCCGAACCTTAACCCTAACCCTTCCCCGAAGCCTGACCCTCACCCGTCCCCTAATCCTAACCCGTACGCTGACACTAACCCGTGCCCTCACACGTACGCTCCACCTAGAGCGTTGTCGTACCCTCACCTGGACCCTAAACCGTCCCCGTCCCCTAACCCTAACCCTAGCCCGAACCCTAACCCTAACCCTTCCCCGAAGCCTGACCCTCACCCGTCCCCTAATCCTAACCCGTACGCTGACACTAACCCATGCCCTCACACGTACGCTCCCCCTACAACGTTGTCGTACCCTCACCTGGACCCTAAACCGTCCCCGTTTCCTAACCCTAACCCTAGCCCGAACCCTAACCCTAACCCTTCCCCGAAGCCTGACCCTCACCCGTCCCCTAATCCTAACCCGTACGCTGACACTAACCCGCGCCCTCACACGTACGCTCCCCCTAAAGCGTTGTCGTACCCTCACCTGGACCCTAAACCGTCCCCGTCCCCTAACCCTAACCCTAGCCCGAACCCTAACCCTAACCCTTCCCCGAAGCCTGACCCTCACCCGTCCCCTAATCCTAACCCGTACGCGGACACTAACCCGCGCCCTCACACGTACGCTCCCCCTAAAGCGTTGTCGTACCCTCACCTGGACCCTAAACCGTCCCCGTCCCCTAACCCTAACCCTAGCCCGAACCCTAACCCTAACCCTTCCCCGAAGCCTGACCCTCACCCGTCCCCTAATCCTAACCCGTACGCTGACACTAACCCGCGCCCTCACACGTACGCTCCCCCTATAGCGTTGTCGTACCCTCACCTGGACCCTAAACCGTCCCCGTCCCCTAACCCTAACCCTAGCCCGAACCCTAACCCTAACCCTTCCCCGAAGCCTGAACCTCACCCGTCCCCTAATCCTAACCCGTACGCTGACACTAACCCGCGCCCTCACACGTACGCTCCCCCTAGAGCGTTGTCGTACCCTCACCTGGACCCTAAACCGTCCCCGTCCCCTAACCCTAACCCTAGCCCGAACCTTAACCCTAACCCTTCCCCGAAGCCTGACACTCACCCGTCCCCTAATCCTAACCCGTACGCTGACACTAACCCGCGCCCTCACACGTACGCTCCCCCTAAAGCGTTGTCGTACCCTCACCTGGACCCTAAACCGTCCCCGTCCCCTAACCCTAACCCTAGCCCGAACCCTAACCCTAACCCTTCCCCGAAGCCTGACCCTCACCCGTCCCCTAATCCTAATCCGTAAGCTGACACTAACCCGCCCCCTCACACGTACGTTCCCCCTAAAGCGTTGTCGTACCCTCACCTGGACCCTAAACCGTCCCCGTCACCTAACCCTAACCCTAGCCCTAACCCTAACCCTAACACTTCCCCGAAGCCTGACCCTCAGCCGTCCCCTAATCCTAACCCGTACGCTGACACTAACCCGCGCCCTCACACGTACGCTCCCCCTAAAGCGTTTTCGTACCCTCACCTGGACCCTAAACCGTCCCCGTCCCCTAACCCTAACCCTAGCCCGAACCCTAACCCTAACCCTTCCCCGAAGCCTGACCCTCACCCGTCCCGTAATCCTAACCCGTACGCTGACACTAACCCGCGCCCTCACACGTACGCTCCCCCTAGAGCGTTGTCGTACCCTCACCTGGACCCTAAACCGTCCCCGTCCCCTAACCCTAACCCTAGCCCGAACCCTAACCCTAACCCTTCCCCGAAGCCTGACCCTCACCCGTCCCCGAATCCTAAACCGTACGCTGACACTAACCCGCGCCCTCACACGTACGCTCCCCCTAAAGCGTTGTCATACCCTCACCTGGACCCTAAACCGTCCCCGTCCCCTAACCCTAACCCTAGCCCGAACCCTAACCCTAACCCTTCCCCGAAGCCTGACCCTCACCCGTCCCCTAATCCTAACCCGTACGCTGACACTAACCCACGCCCTCACACGTACGCTCCCCCTAAAGCGTTGTCGTGCCCTCACCTGGACCCTAAACCGTCCCCGTCCCCTAACCCTAACCCTAGACCGAACCCTAACCCTAACCCTTCCCCGAAGCCTGACCCTCACCCGTCCCCTAATCCTAACCCGTACGCTGACACTAACCCGCTCCCTCACACGTACGCTCCCCCTAAAGCGTTGTCGTACGCTCACCTGGACCCTAAACCGTCCCCGTCCCCTAACCCTAACCCTAGCCCGAACCCTAACCCTAACCCTTCCCCGAAGCCTGACCCTCACCCATCCCCTAATCCTAACCCGTACGCTGACACTAAGCCGCGCCCTCACACCTACGCTCCCCCTAAAGCGTTGTCGTACCCTCACCTGGACCCTAAACCGTCTCCGTCCCCTAACCCTAACCCTAGCCCGAACCGTAACCCTAACCCTTCCCCGAAGCCTGACCCTCATCCGTCCCCTAATCCTAACCCGTACGCTGACACTAACCCACGCCCTCACACGTACGCTCCCCCTAAACCGTTGTCGTACCCTCACCTGGACCCTAAACCGTCCCCGTCCCCTAACCCTAACCCTAGCCCGAACCCTAACCCTAACCCTTCCCCGAAGCCTGACCCTCACCCGTCCCCTAATCCTAACCCGTACGCTGACACTAACCCGCGCCCTCACACGTACGCTCCCCCTAAAGCGTTGTCGTACCCTCACCTGGACCCTAAACCTTCCCCGTCCCCTAACCCTAACCCTAGCCCGAACCCTAACCCTAACACTTCCCCGAAGCCTGACCCTCACCCGTCCCCTAATCCTAACCCGTACGCTGACACTAACCCGCGCCCTCACACGTACGCTCCCCCTAAAGCGTTGTCGTACCCTCACCTGGACCCTAAACCGTCCCCGTCCCCTAACCCTAACCCTAGCCCGAACCCTAACCCTAACCCTTCCCCGAAGCCTGACCCTCACCCATCCCCTAATCCTAACCCGTACGCTGACACTAACCCGCGCCCTCACACGTACGCTCCCCCTAAAGCGTTGTCGTACCCGCACCTGGACCCTAAACCGTCCCCGTCCCCTAACCCTAACCCTAGCCCGAACCCTAACCCTAACCCTTCCCCGAAGCCTGACCCTCACCCGTCCCCTAATCCTAACCCGTACGCTGACACTAACCCGCGCCCTCACACGTACGCTCCCCCTAAAGCGTTGTCGTACCCTCACCTGGACCCTAAACCGTCCCCGTCCCCTAACCCTAACCCTAGCCCGAACCCTAACCCTAACCCTTCCCCGAAGCCTGACCCTCACCCGTCCCCTAATCCTAACCCGTACGCTGACACTAACCCGCGCCCTCACACGTACGCTCCCCCTAAAGCGTTGTCGTACCCTCACCTGGACCCTAAACCGTCCCCGTCCCCTAACCCTAACCCTAGCCCGAACCCTAACCCTAACCCTTCCCCGAAGCCTGACACTCACCCGTCCCCTAATCCTAACCCGTACGCTGACACTAACCCGCGCCCTCACACGTACGCTCCCCCTAAAGCGTTGTCGTACCCTCACCTGGACCCTAAACCGTCCCCGTCCCCTAACCCTAACCCTAGCCCGAACCCTAACCCTAACCCTTCCCCGAAGCCTGACCCTCACCCGTCCCCTAATCCTAACCCGTACGCTGACACTAACCCGCGCCCTCACACGTACGCTCCCCCTAAAGCGTTGTCGTACCCTCACCTGGACCCTAAACCGTCCCCATCCCCTAACCCTAACCCTAGCCCGAACCCTAACCCTAACACTTCCCCGAATCCTGACCCTCACCCGTCCCCTAATCCTAACCCGTACGCTGACACTAACCCGCGCCCTCACACGTACGCTCCCCCTAAAGCGTTGTCGAACCCTCACCTGGACCCTAAATCGTCCCCGTCCCCTAACCCTAACCCTAGCCCGAACCCTAACCCTAACCCTTCCCCGAAGCCTGACCCTCACCCGTCCCCTAATCTTAACCCGTACGCTGACACTAACCCGCGCCCTCACACGTACGCTCCCCCTAAAGCGTTGTCGTACCCTCACCTGGACCCTAAACCGTCCCCGTCCCCTAACCCTAACCCTAGCCCGAACCCTAACCCTAACCCTTCCCCGAAGCCTGACCCTCACCCGTCCCCTAATCCTAACCCGTACGCTGACACTAACCCACGCCCTCACACGTATGCTCCCCCTAAAGCGTTGTCGTACCCTCACCTGGACCCTAAACCGTCCCCGTCCCCTAACCCTAACCCTAGCCCGAACCCTAACCCTAACCCTTTCCCGAAGCCTGACCCTCACCCGTCCCCTAATCCTAACCCGTACGCTGACACTAACCCGCGCCCTCACACGTACGCTCCCCCTAAAGCGTTTTCGTACCCTCACCTGGACCCTAAACCGTCCCCGTCCCCTAACCCTAACCCTAGCCCGAACCCTAACCCTAACCCTTCCCCGAAGCCTGACCCTCACCCGTCCCGTAATCCTAACCCGTACGCTGACACTAACCCGCGCCCTCACACGTACGCTCCCCCTAGAGCGTTGCCGTACCCTCACCTGGACCCTAAACCTTCCCCGTCCCCTAACCCTAACCCTAGACCGAACCCTAACCCTAACCCTTCCCCGAAGCCTGACCCTCACCCGTCCCCTAATCCTAACCCGTACGCTGACACTAACCCGCGCCCTCACACGTACGCTCCCCCTAGAGCGTTGTCGTACCCTCACCTGGACCCTAAACCGTCCCCGTCCCCTAACCCTAACCCTAGCCCGAACCCTAACCCTAACCCTTCCCCGAAGCCTGACCCTCACCCGTCCCCGAATCCTAAACCGTACGCTGACACTAACCCGCGCCCTCACACGTACGCTCCCCCTAAAGCGTTGTCATACCCTCACCTGGACCCTAAACCGTCCCCGTCCCCTAACCCTAACCCTAGCCCGAACCCTAACCCTAACCCTTCCCCGAAGCCTGACCCTCACCCGTCCCCTAATCCTAACCCGTACGCTGACACTAACCCACGCCCTCACACGTACGCTCCCCCTAAAGCGTTGTCGTGCCCTCACCTGGACCCTAAACCGTCCCCGTCCCCTAACCCTAACCCTAGACCGAACCCTAACCCTAACCCTTCCCCGAAGCCTGACCCTCACCCGTCCCCTAATCCTAACCCGTACGCTGACACTAACCCGCGCCCTCACACGTACGCTCCCCCTAAAGCGTTGTCGTACGCTCACCTGGACCCTAAACCGTCCCCGTCCCCTAACCCTAACCCTAGCCCGAACCCTAACCCTAACCCTTCCCCGAAGCCTGACCCTCACCCATCCCCTAATCCTAACCCGTACGCTGACACTAAGCCGCGCCCTCACACCTACGCTCCCCCTAAAGCGTTGTCGTACCCTCACCTGGACCCTAAACCTTCCCCGTCCCCTAACCCTAACCCTAGCCCGAACCCTAACCCTAACCCTTCCCCGAAGCCTGACCCTCACCCGTCCCCTAATCCTAACCCGTACGCTGACACTAACCCGCGCCCTCACACGTACGCTCCCCCTAAAGCGTTGTCGTACCCTCACCTGGACCCTAAACCGTCCCCGTCCCCTAACCCTAACCCTAGCCCAAACCCTAACCCTAACACTTCCCCGAAGCCTGACCCTCACCCGTGCCCTAATCCTAACCCGTACGCTGACACTAACCCGCGCCCTCACACGTACGCTCCCCCTAAAGCGTTGTCGTACCCTCACCTGGACCCTAAACCGTCCCCGTCCCCTAACCCTAACCCTAGCCCGAACCCTAACCCTAACCCTTCCCCGAAGCCTGACACTCACCCGTCCCTTAATCCTAACCCGTACGCTGACACTAACCCGCGCCCTCACACGTACGCTCCCCCTAAAGCGTTGTCGTACACTCACCTGGACCCTAAACCTTCCCCGTCGCCTAACCCTAACCCTAGACCGAACCCTAAACCTAACCCTTCCCCGAAGCCTGACCCTCACCCGTCCCCTAATCCTAACCCGTACGCTGACACTAACCCGCGCCCTCACACGTACGCTCCCCCTAAAGCGTTGTCGTACCCTCACCTGGACCCTAAACCGTCCCCGTCCCCTAACCCTAACCCTAGCCCGAACCCTAAACCTAACCCTTCCCCGAAGCCTGACCCTCACCCGTCCCCTAATCCTAACCCGTACGCTGACACTAACCCGCGCCCTCACACGAACGCTCCCCCTAAAGCGTTGTCGTACCCTCACCTGGACCCTAAACCGTCCCCGTCCCCTAACCCTAACCCTAGCCCGAACCCTAACCCTAACCCTTCCCCGAAGCCTGACCCTCACCCGTCCCCTAATCCTAACCCGTACGCTGACACTAACCCGCGCCCTCACACGTACGCTCCCCCTAAAGCGTTGTCGTACCCTCACCTGGACCCTAAACCGTCCCCGTCCCCTAACCTTAACCCTAGCCCGAACCCTAACCCTAACCCTTCCCCGAAGCCTGACCCTCACCCGTCCCCTAATCCTAACCCGTACGCTGACACTAACCCGCGCCCTCACACGTACGCTCCCCCTAAAGCGTTGTCGTACCCTCACCTGGACCCTAAACCGTCCCCGTTTCCTAACCCTAACCCTAGCCCGAACCCTAACCCTAACCCTTCCCCGAAGCCTGACCCTCACCCGTACCCTAATCCTAACCCATACGCTGACACTAACCCGCGCCCTCACACGTACGCTCCCCCTAAAGCGTTGTCGTACCCTCACCTGGACCCTAAACCGTCCCCGTCCCCTAACCCTAACCCTAGCCCGAACCCTAACCCTAACACTTCCCCGAAGCCTGACCCTCACCCGTCCCCTAATCCTAACCCGTACGCTGACACTAACCCGCGCCCTCACACGTACGCTCCCCCTAAAGCGTTGTCGTACCCTCAACTGGACCCTAAACCTTCCCCGTCCCCTAACCCTAACCCTAGACCGAACCCTAACCCTAACACTTCCCCGAAGCCTGACCCTCACCCGTCCCCTAATCCTAACCCGTACGCTGACACTAACCCGCGCCCTCACACGTACGCTCCCCCTACAGCGTTGTCGTACCCTCACCTGGACCCTAAACCGTCCCCGTCCCCTAACCCTAACCCTAGCCCGAACCCTAACCCTAACCCTTCCCCGAAGCCTGACCCTCACCCGTCCCCTAATCCTAACCCGTACGCTGACACTAACCCGCGCCCTCACACGTACGCTCCCCCTAAAGCGTTGTCGTACCCTCACCTGGACCCTAAACCGTCCCCGTCCCCTAACCCTAACCCTAGCCCGAACCCTAACCCTAACCCTTCCCCGAAGCCTGACCCTCACCCGTCCCCTAATCCTAACCCGTACGCTGACACTAACCCATGCCCTCACACGTACGCTCCCCCTACAACGTTGTCGTACCCTCACCTGGACCCTAAACCGTCCCCGTTTCCTAACCCTAACCCTAGCCCGAACCCTAACCCTAACCCTTCCCCGAAGCCTGACCCTCACCCGTCCCCTAATCCTAACCCGTACGCTGACACTAACCCGCGCCCTCACACGTACGCTCCCCCTAAAGCGTTGTCGTACCCTCACCTGGACCCTAAACCGTCCCCGTCCCCTAACCCTAACCCTAGCCCGAACCCTAACCCTAACCCTTCCCCGAAGCCTGACCCTCACCCGTCCCCTAATCCTAACCCGTACGCGGACACTAACCCGCGCCCTCACACGTACGCTCCCCCTAAAGCGTTGTCGTACCCTCACCTGGACCCTAAACCGTCCCCGTCCCCTAACCCTAACCCTAGCCCGAACCCTAACCCTAACCCTTCCCCGAAGCCTGACCCTCACCCGTCCCCTAATCCTAACCCGTACGCTGACACTAACCCGCGCCCTCACACGTACGCTCCCCCTAAAGCGTTGTCGTACCCTCACCTGGACCCTAAACCGTCCCCGTCCCCTAACCCTAACCCTAGCCCGAACCCTAACCCTAACCCTTCCCCGAAGCCTGACCCTCACCCGTCCCCTAATCCTAACCCGTACGCTGACACTAACCCGCGCCCTCACACGTACGCTCCCCCTAGAGCGTTGTCGTACCCTCACCTGGACCCTAAACCGTCCCCGTCCCCTAACCCTAACCCTAGCCCGAACCTTAACCCTAACCCTTCCCCGAAGCCTGACACTCACCCGTCCCCTAATCCTAACCCGTACGCTGACACTAACCCGCGCCCTCACACGTACGCTCCCCCTAAAGCGTTGTCGTACCCTCACCTGGACCCTAAACCGTCCCCGTCCCCTAACCCTAACCCTAGCCCGAACCCTAACCCTAACCCTTCCCCGAAGCCTGACCCTCACCCGTCCCCTAATCCTAATCCGTAAGCTGACACTAACCCGCCCCCTCACACGTACGTTCCCCCTAAAGCGTTGTCGTACCCTCACCTGGACCCTAAACCGTCCCCGTCACCTAACCCTAACCCTAGCCCGAACCCTAACCCTAACCCTTCCCCGAAGCCTGACCCTCACCCGTCCCCTAATCCTAACCCGTACGCTGACACTAACCCACGCCCTCACACGTATGCTCCCCCTAAAGCGTTGTCGTACCCTCACCTGGACCCTAAACCGTCCCCGTCCCCTAACCCTAACCCTAGCCCGAACCCTAACCCTAACCCTTTCCCGAAGCCTGACCCTCACCCGTCCCCTAATCCTAACCCGTACGCTGACACTAACCCGCGCCCTCACACGTACGCTCCCCCTAAAGCGTTGTCGTACCCTCACCTGGACCCTAAACCGTCCCCGTCCCCTAACCCTAACCATAGCCCGAACCCTAACCCTAACCCTTCCCCGAAGCCTGACCCTCACCCGTCCCCTAATCCTAACCCGTACGCTGACACTAACCCGCGCCCTCACACGTACGCTCCCCCTAAAGCGTTGTCGTACCCTCACCTGGACCGTAAACCGTCCCCGTCCCCTAACCCTAACCCTAGCCCGAACCCTAACCCTAACCCTTCCCCGAAGCCTGACCCTCACCCGTCCCCTAATCCTAACCCGTACGCTGACACTAACCCGCGCCCTCACACGTACGCTCCCCCTAAAGCGTTGTCGTACCCTCACCTGGACCGTAAACCGTCCCCGTCCCCTAACCCTAACCCTAGCCCGAACCCTAACCCTAACCCTTCCCCGAAGCCTGACCCTCAACCGTCCCCTAATCCTAACCCGTACGCTGACACTAACCCGCGCCCTCACACGTACGCTCCCCCTAAAGCGTTGTCGTACCCTCACCTGGACCCTAAACCGTCCCCGTCCCCTAACCCTAACCCTAGCCCGAACCCTAACCCTAACCCTTCCCCGAAGCCTGACCCTCACCCGTCCCCTAATCCTAACCCGTACGCTGACACTAACCCGCGCCCTCACACGTACGCTCCCCCTAAAGCGTTGTCGTACCCTCACCTGGACCCTAAACCGTCCCCGTCCCCTAACCCTAACCCTAGCCCGAACCCTAACCCTAACACTTCCCCGAAGCCTGACTCTCACCCGTCCCCTAATCCTAACCCGTACACTGACACTAAGCCGCGCCCTCACACGTACGCTCCCCCTAAAGCGTTGTCGTACCCTCACCTGGACCCTAAACCGTCCCCGTCCCCTAACCCTAACCCTAGCCTGAACCCTAACCCTAACCCTTCCCCGAAGCCTGACACTCACCCTTCCCCTAATCCTAACCCGTACGCTGACACTAACCCGCGCCCTCACACGTACGTTCCCCCTAAAGCGTTGTCGTACCCTCACCTGGACCCTAAACCTTCCCCGTCCCCTAACCCTAACCTTAGCCCGAACCCTAACCCTAACCCTTCCGCGAAGCCTGACCCTCACCCTTCCCCTAATCCTAACCCGTACGCTGACACTAACCCGCGCCCTCACACGTACGCTCCCCCTAGAGCGTTTTCGTACCCTCACCTGGACCCTAAACCGTCCCCGTCCCCTAACCCTAACCCTAGCCCGAACCTTAACCCTAACCCTTCCCCGAAGCCTGACCCTCACCCGTCCCCTAATCCTAACCCGTACGCTGACACTAACCCGCGCCCTCACACGTACGCTCCCCCTAGAGCGTTGTCGTACCCTCACCTGGACCCTAAACCGTTCCCGTCCCCTAACCCTAACCCTAGCCCGAACCCTAACCCTAACCCTTCCCCGAAGCCTGACCCTCACCCGTCCCCTAATCCTAACCCGTACGCTGACACTAACCCATGCCCTCACACGTACGCTCCCCCTACAACGTTGTCGTACCCTCACCTGGACCCTAAACCGTCCCCGTTTCCTAACCCTAACCCTAGCCCGAACCCTAACCCTAACCCTTCCCCGAAGCCTGACCCTCACCCGTCCCCTAATCCTAACCCGTACGCTGACACTAACCCGCGCCCTCACACGTACGCTCCCCCTAAAGCGTTGTCGTACCCTCACCTGGACCCTAAACCGTCCCCGTCCCCTAACCCTAACCCTAGCCCGAACCCTAACCCTAACCCTTCCCCGAAGCCTGACCCTCACCCGTCCCCTAATCCTAACCCGTACGCTGACACTAACCCGCGCCCTCACACGTACGCTCCCCCTAAAGCGTTGTCGTACCCTCACCTGGACCCTAAACCGTCCCCGTCCCCTAACCCTAACCCTAGCCCGAACCCTAACCCTAACCCTTCCCCGAAGCCTGACCCTCACCCGTCCCCTAATCCTAACCCGTACGCTGACACTAACCCGCGCCCTCACACGTACGCTCCCCCTAAAGCGTTGTCGTACCCTCACCTGGACCCTAAACCGTCCCCGTCCCCTAACCGTAACCCTAGCCCGAACCCTAACCCTAACCCTTCCCCGAAGCCTGACCCTCACCCGTCCCCTAATCCTAACCCGTACGCTGACACTAACCCGCGCCCTCACACGTACGCTCCCCCTAAAGCGTTGTCGTACCCTCACCTGGACCCTAAACCGTCCCCGTTTCCTAACCCTAACCCTAGCCCGAACCCTAACCCTAACCCTTCCCCGAAGCCTGACCCTCACCCGTACCCTAATCCTAACCCATACGCTGACACTAACCCGCGCCCTCACACGTACGCTCCCCCTAAAGCGTTGTCGTACCCTCACCTGGACCCTAAACCGTCCCCGTCCCCTAACCCTAACCCTAGCCCGAACCCTAACCCTAACACTTCCCCGAAGCCTGACCCTCACCCGTCCCCTAATCCTAACCCGTACGCTGACACTAACCCGCGCCCTCACACGTACGCTCCCCCTAAAGCGTTGTCGTACCCTCAACTGGACCCTAAACCTTCCCCGTCCCCTAACCCTAACCCTAGACCGAACCCTAACCCTAACACTTCCCCGAAGCCTGACCCTCACCCGTCCCCTAATCCTAACCCGTACGCTGACACTAACCCGCGCCCTCACACGTACGCTCCCCCTACAGCGTTGTCGTACCCTCACCTGGACCCTAAACCGTCCCCGTCCCCTAACCCTAACCCTAGCCCGAACCCTAACCCTAACCCTTCCCCGAAGCCTGACCCTCACCCGTCCCCTAATCCTAACCCGTACGCTGACACTAACCCGCGCCCTCACACGTACGCTCCCCCTAAAGCGTTGTCGTACCCTCACCTGGACCCTAAACCGTCCCCGTCCCCTAACCCTAACCCTAGCCCGAACCCTAACCCTAACCCTTCCCCGAAGCCTGACCCTCACCCGTCCCCTAATCCTAACCCGTACGCTGACACTAACCCATGCCCTCACACGTACGCTCCCCCTACAACGTTGTCGTACCCTCACCTGGACCCTAAACCGTCCCCGTTTCCTAACCCTAACCCTAGCCCGAACCCTAACCCTAACCCTTCCCCGAAGCCTGACCCTCACCCGTCCCCTAATCCTAACCCGTACGCTGACACTAACCCGCGCCCTCACACGTACGCTCCCCCTAAAGCGTTGTCGTACCCTCACCTGGACCCTAAACCGTCCCCGTCCCCTAACCCTAACCCTAGCCCGAACCCTAACCCTAACCCTTCCCCGAAGCCTGACCCTCACCCGTCCCCTAATCCTAACCCGTACGCGGACACTAACCCGCGCCCTCACACGTACGCTCCCCCTAAAGCGTTGTCGTACCCTCACCTGGACCCTAAACCGTCCCCGTCCCCTAACCCTAACCCTAGCCCGAACCCTAACCCTAACCCTTCCCCGAAGCCTGACCCTCACCCGTCCCCTAATCCTAACCCGTACGCTGACACTAACCCGCGCCCTCACACGTACGCTCCCCCTAAAGCGTTGTCGTACCCTCACCTGGACCCTAAACCGTCCCCGTCCCCTAACCCTAACCCTAGCCCGAACCCTAACCCTAACCCTTCCCCGAAGCCTGACCCTCACCCGTCCCCTAATCCTAACCCGTACGCTGACACTAACCCGCGCCCTCACACGTACGCTCCCCCTAGAGCGTTGTCGTACCCTCACCTGGACCCTAAACCGTCCCCGTCCCCTAACCCTAACCCTAGCCCGAACCTTAACCCTAACCCTTCCCCGAAGCCTGACACTCACCCGTCCCCTAATCCTAACCCGTACGCTGACACTAACCCGCGCCCTCACACGTACGCTCCCCCTAAAGCGTTGTCGTACCCTCACCTGGACCCTAAACCGTCCCCGTCCCCTAACCCTAACCCTAGCCCGAACCCTAACCCTAACCCTTCCCCGAAGCCTGACCCTCACCCGTCCCCTAATCCTAATCCGTAAGCTGACACTAACCCGCCCCCTCACACGTACGTTCCCCCTAAAGCGTTGTCGTACCCTCACCTGGACCCTAAACCGTCCCCGTCACCTAACCCTAACCCTAGCCCGAACCCTAACCCTAACCCTTCCCCGAAGCCTGACCCTCACCCGTCCCCTAATCCTAACCCGTACGCTGACACTAACCCACGCCCTCACACGTATGCTCCCCCTAAAGCGTTGTCGTACCCTCACCTGGACCCTAAACCGTCCCCGTCCCCTAACCCTAACCCTAGCCCGAACCCTAACCCTAACCCTTTCCCGAAGCCTGACCCTCACCCGTCCCCTAATCCTAACCCGTACGCTGACACTAACCCGCGCCCTCACACGTACGCTCCCCCTAAAGCGTTGTCGTACCCTCACCTGGACCCTAAACCGTCCCCGTCCCCTAACCCTAACCATAGCCCGAACCCTAACCCTAACCCTTCCCCGAAGCCTGACCCTCACCCGTCCCCTAATCCTAACCCGTACGCTGACACTAACCCGCGCCCTCACACGTACGCTCCCCCTAAAGCGTTGTCGTACCCTCACCTGGACCGTAAACCGTCCCCGTCCCCTAACCCTAACCCTAGCCCGAACCCTAACCCTAACCCTTCCCCGAAGCCTGACCCTCACCCGTCCCCTAATCCTAACCCGTACGCTGACACTAACCCGCGCCCTCACACGTACGCTCCCCCTAAAGCGTTGTCGTACCCTCACCTGGACCGTAAACCGTCCCCGTCCCCTAACCCTAACCCTAGCCCGAACCCTAACCCTAACCCTTCCCCGAAGCCTGACCCTCAACCGTCCCCTAATCCTAACCCGTACGCTGACACTAACCCGCGCCCTCACACGTACGCTCCCCCTAAAGCGTTGTCGTACCCTCACCTGGACCCTAAACCGTCCCCGTCCCCTAACCCTAACCCTAGCCCGAACCCTAACCCTAACCCTTCCCCGAAGCCTGACCCTCACCCGTCCCCTAATCCTAACCCGTACGCTGACACTAACCCGCGCCCTCACACGTACGCTCCCCCTAAAGCGTTGTCGTACCCTCACCTGGACCCTAAACCGTCCCCGTCCCCTAACCCTAACCCTAGCCCGAACCCTAACCCTAACACTTCCCCGAAGCCTGACTCTCACCCGTCCCCTAATCCTAACCCGTACACTGACACTAAGCCGCGCCCTCACACGTACGCTCCCCCTAAAGCGTTGTCGTACCCTCACCTGGACCCTAAACCGTCCCCGTCCCCTAACCCTAACCCTAGCCTGAACCCTAACCCTAACCCTTCCCCGAAGCCTGACACTCACCCTTCCCCTAATCCTAACCCGTACGGTGACACTAACCCGCGCCCTCACACGTACGTTCCCCCTAAAGCGTTGTCGTACCCTCACCTGGACCCTAAACCTTCCCCGTCCCCTAACCCTAACCTTAGCCCGAACCCTAACCCTAACCCTTCCGCGAAGCCTGACCCTCACCCTTCCCCTAATCCTAACCCGTACGCTGACACTAACCCGCGCCCTCACACGTACGCTCCCCCTAGAGCGTTGTCGTACCCTCACCTGGACCCTAAACCGTCCCCGTCCCCTAACCCTAACCCTAGCCCGAACCTTAACCCTAACCCTTCCCCGAAGCCTGACCCTCACCCGTCCCCTAATCCTAACCCGTACGCTGACACTAACCCGCGCCCTCACACGTACGCTCCCCCTAAAGCGTTGTCGTACCCTCACCTGGACCCTAAACCGTCCCCGTCCCCTAACCCTAACCCTAGCCCGAACCCTAACCCTAACCCTTCCCCGAAGCCTGACCCTCACCCGTCCCCTAATCCTAACCCGTACGCTGACACTAACCCGCGCCCTCACACGTACGCTCCCCCTAAAGCGTTGTCGTACCCTCACCTGGACCCTAAACCGTCCCCGTCCCCTAACCCTAACCCTAGCCCGAACCCTAACCCTAACCCTTCCCCGAAGCCTGACCCTCACCCGTCCCCTAATCCTAACCCGTACGCTGACACTAACCCGCGCCCTCACACGTACGCTCCCCCTAAAGCGTTGTCGTACCCTCACCTGGACCCTAAACCGTCCCCGTCCCCTAACCGTAACCCTAGCCCGAACCCTAACCCTAACCCTTCCCCGAAGCCTGACCCTCACCCGTCCCCTAATCCTAACCCGTACGCTGACACTAACCCGCGCCCTCACACGTACGCTCCCCCTAAAGCGTTGTCGTACCCTCACCTGGACCCTAAACCGTCCCCGTTTCCTAACCCTAACCCTAGCCCGAACCCTAACCCTAACCCTTCCCCGAAGCCTGACCCTCACCCGTACCCTAATCCTAACCCATACGCTGACACTAACCCGCGCCCTCACACGTACGCTCCCCCTAAAGCGTTGTCGTACCCTCACCTGGACCCTAAACCGTCCCCGTCCCCTAACCCTAACCCTAGCCCGAACCCTAACCCTAACACTTCCCCGAAGCCTGACCCTCACCCGTCCCCTAATCCTAACCCGTACGCTGACACTAACCCGCGCCCTCACACGTACGCTCCCCCTAAAGCGTTGTCGTACCCTCAACTGGACCCTAAACCTTCCCCGTCCCCTAACCCTAACCCTAGACCGAACCCTAACCCTAACACTTCCCCGAAGCCTGACCCTCACCCGTCCCCTAATCCTAACCCGTACGCTGACACTAACCCGCGCCCTCACACGTACGCTCCCCCTACAGCGTTGTCGTACCCTCACCTGGACCCTAAACCGTCCCCGTCCCCTAACCCTAACCCTAGCCCGAACCCTAACCCTAACCCTTCCCCGAAGCCTGACCCTCACCCGTCCCCTAATCCTAACCCGTACGCTGACACTAACCCGCGCCCTCACACGTACGCTCCCCCTAAAGCGTTGTCGTACCCTCACCTGGACCCTAAACCGTCCCCGTCCCCTAACCCTAACCCTAGCCCGAACCCTAACCCTAACCCTTCCCCGAAGCCTGACCCTCACCCGTCCCCTAATCCTAACCCGTACGCTGACACTAACCCATGCCCTCACACGTACGCTCCCCCTACAACGTTGTCGTACCCTCACCTGGACCCTAAACCGTCCCCGTTTCCTAACCCTAACCCTAGCCCGAACCCTAACCCTAACCCTTCCCCGAAGCCTGACCCTCACCCGTCCCCTAATCCTAACCCGTACGCTGACACTAACCCGCGCCCTCACACGTACGCTCCCCCTAAAGCGTTGTCGTACCCTCACCTGGACCCTAAACCGTCCCCGTCCCCTAACCCTAACCCTAGCCCGAACCCTAACCCTAACCCTTCCCCGAAGCCTGACCCTCACCCGTCCCCTAATCCTAACCCGTACGCGGACACTAACCCGCGCCCTCACACGTACGCTCCCCCTAAAGCGTTGTCGTACCCTCACCTGGACCCTAAACCGTCCCCGTCCCCTAACCCTAACCCTAGCCCGAACCCTAACCCTAACCCTTCCCCGAAGCCTGACCCTCACCCGTCCCCTAATCCTAACCCGTACGCTGACACTAACCCGCGCCCTCACACGTACGCTCCCCCTAAAGCGTTGTCGTACCCTCACCTGGACCCTAAACCGTCCCCGTCCCCTAACCCTAACCCTAGCCCGAACCCTAACCCTAACCCTTCCCCGAAGCCTGACCCTCACCCGTCCCCTAATCCTAACCCGTACGCTGACACTAACCCGCGCCCTCACACGTACGCTCCCCCTAGAGCGTTGTCGTACCCTCACCTGGACCCTAAACCGTCCCCGTCCCCTAACCCTAACCCTAGCCCGAACCTTAACCCTAACCCTTCCCCGAAGCCTGACACTCACCCGTCCCCTAATCCTAACCCGTACGCTGACACTAACCCGCGCCCTCACACGTACGCTCCCCCTAAAGCGTTGTCGTACCCTCACCTGGACCCTAAACCGTCCCCGTCCCCTAACCCTAACCCTAGCCCGAACCCTAACCCTAACCCTTCCCCGAAGCCTGACCCTCACCCGTCCCCTAATCCTAATCCGTAAGCTGACACTAACCCGCCCCCTCACACGTACGTTCCCCCTAAAGCGTTGTCGTACCCTCACCTGGACCCTAAACCGTCCCCGTCACCTAACCCTAACCCTAGCCCGAACCCTAACCCTAACCCTTCCCCGAAGCCTGACCCTCACCCGTCCCCTAATCCTAACCCGTACGCTGACACTAACCCACGCCCTCACACGTATGCTCCCCCTAAAGCGTTGTCGTACCCTCACCTGGACCCTAAACCGTCCCCGTCCCCTAACCCTAACCCTAGCCCGAACCCTAACCCTAACCCTTTCCCGAAGCCTGACCCTCACCCGTCCCCTAATCCTAACCCGTACGCTGACACTAACCCGCGCCCTCACACGTACGCTCCCCCTAAAGCGTTGTCGTACCCTCACCTGGACCCTAAACCGTCCCCGTCCCCTAACCCTAACCATAGCCCGAACCCTAACCCTAACCCTTCCCCGAAGCCTGACCCTCACCCGTCCCCTAATCCTAACCCGTACGCTGACACTAACCCGCGCCCTCACACGTACGCTCCCCCTAAAGCGTTGTCGTACCCTCACCTGGACCGTAAACCGTCCCCGTCCCCTAACCCTAACCCTAGCCCGAACCCTAACCCTAACCCTTCCCCGAAGCCTGACCCTCACCCGTCCCCTAATCCTAACCCGTACGCTGACACTAACCCGCGCCCTCACACGTACGCTCCCCCTAAAGCGTTGTCGTACCCTCACCTGGACCGTAAACCGTCCCCGTCCCCTAACCCTAACCCTAGCCCGAACCCTAACCCTAACCCTTCCCCGAAGCCTGACCCTCAACCGTCCCCTAATCCTAACCCGTACGCTGACACTAACCCGCGCCCTCACACGTACGCTCCCCCTAAAGCGTTGTCGTACCCTCACCTGGACCCTAAACCGTCCCCGTCCCCTAACCCTAACCCTAGCCCGAACCCTAACCCTAACCCTTCCCCGAAGCCTGACCCTCACCCGTCCCCTAATCCTAACCCGTACGCTGACACTAACCCGCGCCCTCACACGTACGCTCCCCCTAAAGCGTTGTCGTACCCTCACCTGGACCCTAAACCGTCCCCGTCCCCTAACCCTAACCCTAGCCCGAACCCTAACCCTAACACTTCCCCGAAGCCTGACTCTCACCCGTCCCCTAATCCTAACCCGTACACTGACACTAAGCCGCGCCCTCACACGTACGCTCCCCCTAAAGCGTTGTCGTACCCTCACCTGGACCCTAAACCGTCCCCGTCCCCTAACCCTAACCCTAGCCTGAACCCTAACCCTAACCCTTCCCCGAAGCCTGACACTCACCCTTCCCCTAATCCTAACCCGTACGCTGACACTAACCCGCGCCCTCACACGTACGTTCCCCCTAAAGCGTTGTCGTACCCTCACCTGGACCCTAAACCTTCCCCGTCCCCTAACCCTAACCTTAGCCCGAACCCTAACCCTAACCCTTCCGCGAAGCCTGACCCTCACCCTTCCCCTAATCCTAACCCGTACGCTGACACTAACCCGCGCCCTCACACGTACGCTCCCCCTAGAGCGTTGTCGTACCCTCACCTGGACCCTAAACCGTCCCCGTCCCCTAACCCTAACCCTAGCCCGAACCTTAACCCTAACCCTTCCCCGAAGCCTGACCCTCACCCGTCCCCTAATCCTAACCCGTACGCTGACACTAACCCGCGCCCTCACACGTACGCTCCCCCTAGAGCGTTGTCGTACCCTCACCTGGACCCTAAACCGTTCCCGTCCCCTAACCCTAACCCTAGCCCGAACCCTAACCCTAACCCTTCCCCGAAGCCTGACCCTCACCCGTCCCCTAATCCTAACCCGTACGCTGACACTAACCCATGCCCTCACACGTACGCTCCCCCTACAACGTTGTCGTACCCTCACCTGGACCCTAAACCGTCCCCGTTTCCTAACCCTAACCCTAGCCCGAACCCTAACCCTAACCCTTCCCCGAAGCCTGACCCTCACCCGTCCCCTAATCCTAACCCGTACGCTGACACTAACCCGCGCCCTCACACGTACGCTCCCCCTAAAGCGTTGTCGTACCCTCACCTGGACCCTAAACCGTCCCCGTCCCCTAACCCTAACCCTAGCCCGAACCCTAACCCTAACCCTTCCCCGAAGCCTGACCCTCACCCGTCCCCTAATCCTAACCCGTACGCTGACACTAACCCGCGCCCTCACACGTACGCTCCCCCTAAAGCGTTGTTGTACCCTCACCTGGACCCTAAACCTTCCCCGTCCCCTAACCCTAACCCTAGACCGAACCCTAACCCTAACCCTTCCCCGAAGCCTGACCCTCACCCGTCCCCTAATCCTAACCCGTACGCTGACACTAACCCGCGCCCTCACACGTACGCTCCCCCTAAAGCGTTGTCGTACCCTCACCTGGACCCTAAACCGTCCCCGTCCCCTAACACTAACCCTAGCCCGAACCCTAACCCTAACCCTTCCCCGAAGCCTGACCCTCACCCGTCCCCTAATCCTAACCCGTACGCTGACACTAACCCGCGCCCTCACACGTACGCTCCCCCTAAAGCGTTGTCGTACCCTCACCTGGACCGTAAACCTTCCCCGTCCCCTAACCCTAACCCTAGCCCGAACCCTAACCCTAACCCTTCCCCGAAGCCTGACCCTCACCCGTCCCCTAATCCTAACCCGTACGCTGACACTAAGCCGCGCCCTCACACGTACGCTCCCCCTAAAGCGTTGTCGTACCCTCACCTGGACCCTAAACCGTCCCCGTCCCCTAACCCTAACCCTAGCCCGAACCCTAACCCTAACCCTTCCCCGAAGCCTGACCCTCACCCGTCCCCTAATCCTAACCCGTACGCTGACACTAACCCGCGCCCTCACACGTACGCTCCCGCTAAAGCGTTGTCGTACCCTCACCTGGACCCTAAACCGTCCCCGTCCCCTAACCCTAACCCTAGCCCGAACCCTAACCCTAACCCCTTCCCCGAAGCCTGACCCTCACCCGTCCCCTAATCCTAACCCGTACGCTGACACTAACCCGCGCCCTCACACGTACGCTCCCCCTAAAGCGTTGTCGTACACTCACCTGGACCCTAAACCTTCCCCGTCCCCTAACCCTAACCCTAGCCCGAACCCTAACCCTAACACTTCCCCGAAGCCTGACCCTCACCCGTCCCCTAATCCTAACCCGTACGCTGACACTAACCCGCGCCCTCACACGTACGCTCCCCCTAAAGCGTTGTCGTACCCTCACCTGGACCCTAAACCGTCCCCGTCCCCTAACCCTAACCCTAGCCCGAACCCTAACCCTAACACTTCCCCGAAGCCTGACCCTCACCCGTCCCCTAATCCTAACCCGTACGCTGACACTAACCCGCGCCCTCACACGTACGCTCCCCCTAAAGCGTTGTCGTACCCTCACCTGGACCCTAAAGCGTCCCCGTCCCCTAACCCTAACCCTAGCCCGAACCCTAACCCTAACCCTTCCCCGAAGCCTGACCCTCACCCGTCCCCTAATCCTAACCCGTACGCTGACACTAACCCGCGCCCTCACACGTACGCTCCCCCTAAAGCGTTGTCGTACCCTCACCTGGACCCTAAACCGTCCCCGTCCCCTAACCCTAACCCTAGCCCGAACCCTAACCCGAACCCTTCCCCGAAGCCTGACCCTCACCCGTCCCCTACTCCTAACCCGTACGCTGACACTAACCCGCGCCCTCACACGTACGCTCCCCCTAAAGCGTTGTCGTACCCTCACCTGGACCCTAAACCGTCCCCGTCCCCTAACCCTAACCCTAGCCCGAACCCTAACCCTAACCCTTCCCCGAAGCCTGACCCTCACCCGTCCCCTAATCCTAACCCGTACGCTGACACTAACCCGCGCCCTCACACGTACGCTCCCCCTAAAGCGTTGTCGTACCCTCACCTGGACCCTAAACCGTCCCCGTGCCCTAACCCTAACCCTAGCCCGAACCCTAACCCTAACCCTTCCCCGAAGCCTGACCCTCACCCGTCCCCTAATCCTAACCCGTACGCTGACACTAACCCGCGCCCTCACACGTACGCTCCCCCTAAAGCGTTGTCGTACCCTCACCTGGACCCTAAACCGTCCCCGTCCTCTAACCATATCCCTAGCCCGAACCCTAACCCTAACCCTTCCCCGAAGCCTGACCCTCACCCGTCCCCTAATCCTAACCCGTACGCTGACACTAACCCGCGCCCTCACACGTACGCTCCCCCTAAAGCGTTGTCGTACCCTCACCGGACCCTAAACCGTCCCCGTCCCCTAACCCTAACCCTAGCCCGAACCCTAACCCTAACCCTTCCCCGAAGCCTGACCCTCACCCGTCCCCTAATCCTAACCCGTACGCTGACACTAACCCGCGCCCTCACACGTACGCTCCCCCTAAAGCGTTGTCGTACCCTCACCTGGACCCTAAACCGTCCCCGTCCCCTAACCCTAACCCTAGCCCAAACCCTAACCCTAACACTTCCCCGAAGCCTGACCCTCACCCGTGCCCTAATCCTAACCCGTACGCTGACACTAACCCGCGCCCTCACACGTACGCTCCCCCTAAAGCGTTGTCGTACCCTCACCTGGACCCTAAACCGTCCCCGTCCCCTAACCCTAACCCTAGCCCGAACCCTAACCCTAACCCTTCCCCGAAGCCTGACACTCACCCGTCCCTTAATCCTAACCCGTACGCTGACACTAACCCGCGCCCTCACACGTACGCTCCCCCTAAAGCGTTGTCGTACACTCACCTGGACCCTAAACCTTCCCCGTCGCCTAACCCTAACCCTAGACCGAACCCTAAACCTAACCCTTCCCCGAAGCCTGACCCTCACCCGTCCCCTAATCCTAACCCGTACGCTGACACTAACCCGCGCCCTCACACGTACGCTCCCCCTAAAGCGTTGTCGTACCCTCACCTGGACCCTAAACCGTCCCCGTCCCCTAACCCTAACCCTAGCCCGAACCCTAAACCTAACCCTTCCCCGAAGCCTGACCCTCACCCGTCCCCTAATCCTAACCCGTACGCTGACACTAACCCGCGCCCTCACACGAACGCTCCCCCTAAAGCGTTGTCGTACCCTCACCTGGACCCTAAACCGTCCCCGTCCCCTAACCCTAACCCTAGCCCGAACCCTAACCCTAACCCTTCCCCGAAGCCTGACCCTCACCCGTCCCCTAATCCTAACCCGTACGCTGACACTAACCCGCGCCCTCACACGTACGCTCCCCCTAAAGCGTTGTCGTACCCTCACCTGGACCCTAAACCGTCCCCGTCCCCTAACCGTAACCCTAGCCCGAACCCTAACCCTAACCCTTCCCCGAAGCCTGACCCTCACCCGTCCCCTAATCCTAACCCGTACGCTGACACTAACCCGCGCCCTCACACGTACGCTCCCCCTAAAGCGTTGTCGTACCCTCACCTGGACCCTAAACCGTCCCCGTTTCCTAACCCTAACCCTAGCCCGAACCCTAACCCTAACCCTTCCCCGAAGCCTGACCCTCACCCGTACCCTAATCCTAACCCATACGCTGACACTAACCCGCGCCCTCACACGTACGCTCCCCCTAAAGCGTTGTCGTACCCTCACCTGGACCCTAAACCGTCCCCGTCCCCTAACCCTAACCCTAGCCCGAACCCTAACCCTAACACTTCCCCGAAGCCTGACCCTCACCCGTCCCCTAATCCTAACCCGTACGCTGACACTAACCCGCGCCCTCACACGTACGCTCCCCCTAAAGCGTTGTCGTACCCTCAACTGGACCCTAAACCTTCCCCGTCCCCTAACCCTAACCCTAGACCGAACCCTAACCCTAACACTTCCCCGAAGCCTGACCCTCACACGTCCCCTAATCCTAACCCGTACGCTGACACTAACCCGCGCCCTCACACGTACGCTCCCCCTACAGCGTTGTCGTACCCTCACCTGGACCCTAAACCGTCCCCGTCCCCTAACCCTAACCCTAGCCCGAACCCTAACCCTAACCCTTCCCCGAAGCCTGACCCTCACCCGTCCCCTAATCCTAACCCGTACGCTGACACTAACCCGCGCCCTCACACGTACGCTCCCCCTAAAGCGTTGTCGTACCCTCACCTGGACCCTAAACCGTCCCCGTCCCCTAACCCTAACCCTAGCCCGAACCCTAACCCTAACCCTTCCCCGAAGCCTGACCCTCACCCGTCCCCTAATCCTAACCCGTACGCTGACACTAACCCATGCCCTCACACGTACGCTCCCCCTACAACGTTGTCGTACCCTCACCTGGACCCTAAACCGTCCCCGTTTCCTAACCCTAACCCTAGCCCGAACCCTAACCCTAACCCTTCCCCGAAGCCTGACCCTCACCCGTCCCCTAATCCTAACCCGTACGCTGACACTAACCCGCGCCCTCACACGTACGCTCCCCCTAAAGCGTTGTCGTACCCTCACCTGGACCCTAAACCGTCCCCGTCCCCTAACCCTAACCCTAGCCCGAACCCTAACCCTAACCCTTCCCCGAAGCCTGACCCTCACCCGTCCCCTAATCCTAACCCGTACGCGGACACTAACCCGCGCCCTCACACGTACGCTCCCCCTAAAGCGTTGTCGTACCCTCACCTGGACCCTAAACCGTCCCCGTCCCCTAACCCTAACCCTAGCCCGAACCCTAACCCTAACCCTTCCCCGAAGCCTGACCCTCACCCGTCCCCTAATCCTAACCCGTACGCTGACACTAACCCGCGCCCTCACACGTACGCTCCCCCTAAAGCGTTGTCGTACCCTCACCTGGACCCTAAACCGTCCCCGTCCCCTAACCCTAACCCTAGCCCGAACCCTAACCCTAACCCTTCCCCGAAGCCTGACCCTCACCCGTCCCCTAATCCTAACCCGTACGCTGACACTAACCCGCGCCCTCACACGTACGCTCCCCCTAGAGCGTTGTCGTACCCTCACCTGGACCCTAAACCGTCCCCGTCCCCTAACCCTAACCCTAGCCCGAACCTTAACCCTAACCCTTCCCCGAAGCCTGACACTC
The DNA here is from genome assembly GCF_963455315.2 of Globicephala melas. Classification (NCBI taxonomy): domain Eukaryota; kingdom Metazoa; phylum Chordata; class Mammalia; order Artiodactyla; family Delphinidae; genus Globicephala; species Globicephala melas. The sequence goes on from NW_027207400.1 coordinate 188,739, forward strand.
ACCCGTCCCCTAATCCTAACCCGTACGCTGACACTAACCCGCGCCCTCACACGTACGCTCCCCCTAAAGCGTTGTCGTACCCTCACCTGGACCCTAAACCGTCCCCGTCCCCTAACCCTAACCCTAGCCCGAACCCTAACCCTAACCCTTCCCCGAAGCCTGACCCTCACCCGTCCCCTAATCCTAATCCGTAAGCTGACACTAACCCGCCCCCTCACACGTACGTTCCCCCTAAAGCGTTGTCGTACCCTCACCTGGACCCTAAACCGTCCCCGTCACCTAACCCTAACCCTAGCCCGAACCCTAACCCTAACCCTTCCCCGAAGCCTGACCCTCACCCGTCCCCTAATCCTAACCCGTACGCTGACACTAACCCACGCCCTCACACGTATGCTCCCCCTAAAGCGTTGTCGTACCCTCACCTGGACCCTAAACCGTCCCCGTCCCCTAACCCTAACCCTAGCCCGAACCCTAACCCTAACCCTTTCCCGAAGCCTGACCCTCACCCGTCCCCTAATCCTAACCCGTACGCTGACACTAACCCGCGCCCTCACACGTACGCTCCCCCTAAAGCGTTGTCGTACCCTCACCTGGACCCTAAACCGTCCCCGTCCCCTAACCCTAACCATAGCCCGAACCCTAACCCTAACCCTTCCCCGAAGCCTGACCCTCACCCGTCCCCTAATCCTAACCCGTACGCTGACAATAACCCGCGCCCTCACACGTACGCTCCCCCTAAAGCGTTGTCGTACCCTCACCTGGACCGTAAACCGTCCCCGTCCCCTAACCCTAACCCTAGCCCGAACCCTAACCCTAACCCTTCCCCGAAGCCTGACCCTCACCCGTCCCCTAATCCTAACCCGTACGCTGACACTAACCCGCGCCCTCACACGTACGCTCCCCCTAAAGCGTTGTCGTACCCTCACCTGGACCGTAAACCGTCCCCGTCCCCTAACCCTAACCCTAGCCCGAACCCTAACCCTAACCCTTCCCCGAAGCCTGACCCTCAACCGTCCCCTAATCCTAACCCGTACGCTGACACTAACCCGCGCCCTCACACGTACGCTCCCCCTAAAGCGTTGTCGTACCCTCACCTGGACCCTAAACCGTCCCCGTCCCCTAACCCTAACCCTAGCCCGAACCCTAACCCTAACCCTTCCCCGAAGCCTGACCCTCACCCATCCCCTAATCCTAACCCGTACGCTGACACTAACCCGCGCCCTCACACGTACGCTCCCCCTAAAGCGTTGTCGTACCCTCACCTGGACCCTAAACCGTCCCCGTCCCCTAACCCTAACCCTAGCCCGAACCCTAACCCTAACACTTCCCCGAAGCCTGACTCTCACCCGTCCCCTAATCCTAACCCGTACGCTGACACTAAGCCGCGCCCTCACACGTACGCTCCCCCTAAAGCGTTGTCGTACCCTCACCTGGACCCTAAACCGTCCCCGTCCCCTAACCCTAACCCTAGCCTGAACCCTAACCCTAACCCTTCCCCGAAGCCTGACACTCACCCTTCCCCTAATCCTAACCCGTACGCTGACACTAACCCGCGCCCTCACACGTACGTTCCCCCTAAAGCGTTGTCGTACCCTCACCTGGACCCTAAACCGTCCCCGTCCCCTAACCCTAACCTTAGCCCGAACCCTAACCCTAACCCTTCCGCGAAGCCTGACCCTCACCCTTCCCCTAATCCTAACCCGTACGCTGACACTAACCCGCGCCCTCACACGTACGCTCCCCCTAGAGCGTTGTCGTACCCTCACCTGGACCCTAAACCGTCCCCGTCCCCTAACCCTAACCCTAGCCCGAACCTTAACCCTAACCCTTCCCCGAAGCCTGACCCTCACCCGTCCCCTAATCCTAACCCGTACGCTGACACTAACCCGCGCCCTCACACGTACGCTCCCCCTAGAGCGTTGTCGTACCCTCACCTGGACCCTAAACCGTTCCCGTCCCCTAACCCTAACCCTAGCCCGAACCCTAACCCTAACCCTTCCCCGAAGCCTGACCCTCACCCGTCCCCTAATCCTAACCCGTACGCTGACACTAACCCATGCCCTCACACGTACGCTCCCCCTACAACGTTGTCGTACCCTCACCTGGACCCTAAACCGTCCCCGTTTCCTAACCCTAACCCTAGCCCGAACCCTAACCCTAACCCTTCCCCGAAGCCTGACCCTCACCCGTCCCCTAATCCTAACCCGTACGCTGACACTAACCCGCGCCCTCACACGTACGCTCCCCCTAAAGCGTTGTCGTACCCTCACCTGGACCCTAAACCGTCCCCGTCCCCTAACCCTAACCCTAGCCCGAACCCTAACCCTAACCCTTCCCCGAAGCCTGACCCTCACCCGTCCCCTAATCCTAACCCGTACGCTGACACTAACCCGCGCCCTCACACGTACGCTCCCCCTAAAGCGTTGTCGTACCCTCACCTGGACCCTAAACCTTCCCCGTCCCCTAACCCTAACCCTAGACCGAACCCTAACCCTAACCCTTCCCCGAAGCCTGACCCTCACCCGTCCCCTAATCCTAACCCGTACGCTGACACTAACCCGCGCCCTCACACGTACGCTCCCCCTAAAGCGTTGTCGTACCCTCACCTGGACCCTAAACCGTCCCCGTCCCCTAACACTAACCCTAGCCCGAACCCTAACCCTAACCCTTCCCCGAAGCCTGACCCTCACCCGTCCCCTAATCCTAACCCGTACGCTGACACTAACCCGCGCCCTCACACGTACGCTCCCCCTAAAGCGTTGTCGTACCCTCACCTGGACCGTAAACCTTCCCCGTCCCCTAACCCTAACCCTAGCCCGAACCCTAACCCTAACCCTTCCCCGAAGCCTGACCCTCACCCGTCCCCTAATCCTAACCCGTACGCTGACACTAAGCCGCGCCCTCACACGTACGCTCCCCCTAAAGCGTTGTCGTACCCTCACCTGGACCCTAAACCGTCCCCGTCCCCTAACCCTAACCCTAGCCTGAACCCTAACCCTAACCCTTCCCCGAAGCCTGACACTCACCCTTCCCCTAATCCTAACCCGTACGCTGACACTAACCCGCGCCCTCACACGTACGTTCCCCCTAAAGCGTTGTCGTACCCTCACCTGGACCCTAAACCGTCCCCGTCCCCTAACCCTAACCTTAGCCCGAACCCTAACCCTAACCCTTCCGCGAAGCCTGACCCTCACCCTTCCCCTAATCCTAACCCGTACGCTGACACTAACCCGTGCCCTCACACGTACGCTCCCCCTAGAGCGTTGTCGTACCCTCACCTGGACCCTAAACCGTCCCCGTCCCCTAACCCTAACCCTAGCCCGAACCTTAACCCTAACCCTTCCCCGAAGCCTGACCCTCACCCGTCCCCTAATCCTAACCCGTACGCTGACACTAACCCGTGCCCTCACACGTACGCTCCACCTAGAGCGTTGTCGTACCCTCACCTGGACCCTAAACCGTCCCCGTCCCCTAACCCTAACCCTAGCCCGAACCCTAACCCTAACCCTTCCCCGAAGCCTGACCCTCACCCGTCCCCTAATCCTAACCCGTACGCTGACACTAACCCATGCCCTCACACGTACGCTCCCCCTACAACGTTGTCGTACCCTCACCTGGACCCTAAACCGTCCCCGTTTCCTAACCCTAACCCTAACCCGAACCCTAACCCTAACCCTTCCCCGAAGCCTGACCCTCACCCGTCCCCTAATCCTAACCCGTACGCTGACACTAACCCGCGCCCTCACACGTACGCTCCCCCTAAAGCGTTGTCGTACCCTCACCTGGACCCTAAACCGTCCCCGTCCCCTAACCCTAACCCTAGCCCGAACCCTAACCCTAACCCTTCCCCGAAGCCTGACCCTCACCCGTCCCCTAATCCTAACCCGTACGCGGACACTAACCCGCGCCCTCACACGTACGCTCCCCCTAAAGCGTTGTCGTACCCTCACCTGGACCCTAAACCGTCCCCGTCCCCTAACCCTAACCCTAGCCAGAACCCTAACCCTAACCCTTCCCCGAAGCCTGACCCTCACCCGTCCCCTAATCCTAACCCGTACGCTGACACTAACCCGCGCCCTCACACGTACGCTCCCCCTAAAGCGTTGTCGTACCCTCACCTGGACCCTAAACCGTCCCCGTCCCCTAACCCTAACCCTAGCCCGAACCCTAACCCTAACCCTTCCCCGAAGCCTGACCCTCACCCGTCCCCTAATCCTAACCCGTACGCTGACACTAACCCGCGCCCTCACACGTACGCTCCCCCTAGAGCGTTGTCGTACCCTCACCTGGACCCTAAACCGTCCCCGTCCCCTAACCCTAACCCTAGCCCGAACCTTAACCCTAACCCTTCCCCGAAGCCTGACACTCACCCGTCCCCTAATCCTAACCCGTACGCTGACACTAACCCGCGCCCTCACACGTACGCTCCCCCTAAAGCGTTGTCGTACCCTCACCTGGACCCTAAACCGTCCCCGTCCCCTAACCCTAACCCTAGCCCGAACCCTAACCCTAACCCTTCCCCGAAGCCTGACCCTCACCCGTCCCCTAATCCTAATCCGTAAGCTGACACTAACCCGCCCCCTCACACGTACGTTCCCCCTAAAGCGTTGTCGTACCCTCACCTGGACCCTAAACCGTCCCCGTCACCTAACCCTAACCCTAGCCCTAACCCTAACCCTAACACTTCCCCGAAGCCTGACCCTCAGCCGTCCCCTAATCCTAACCCGTACGCTGACACTAACCCGCGCCCTCACACGTACGCTCCCCCTAAAGCGTTTTCGTACCCTCACCTGGACCCTAAACCGTCCCCGTCCCCTAACCCTAACCCTAGCCCGAACCCTAACCCTAACCCTTCCCCGAAGCCTGACCCTCACCCGTCCCGTAATCCTAACCCGTACGCTGACACTAACCCGCGCCCTCACACGTACGCTCCCCCTAGAGCGTTGCCGTACCCTCACCTGGACCCTAAACCTTCCCCGTCCCCTAACCCTAACCCTAGACCGAACCCTAACCCTAACCCTTCCCCGAAGCCTGACCCTCACCCGTCCCCTAATCCTAACCCGTACGCTGACACTAACCCGCGCCCTCACACGTACGCTCCCCCTAGAGCGTTGTCGTACCCTCACCTGGACCCTAAACCGTCCCCGTCCCCTAACCCTAACCCTAGCCCGAACCCTAACCCTAACCCTTCCCCGAAGCCTGACCCTCACCCGTCCCCGAATCCTAAACCGTACGCTGACACTAACCCGCGCCCTCACACGTACGCTCCCCCTAAAGCGTTGTCATACCCTCACCTGGACCCTAAACCGTCCCCGTCCCCTAACCCTAACCCTAGCCCGAACCCTAACCCTAACCCTTCCCCGAAGCCTGACCCTCACCCGTCCCCTAATCCTAACCCGTACGCTGACACTAACCCACGCCCTCACACGTACGCTCCCCCTAAAGCGTTGTCGTGCCCTCACCTGGACCCTAAACCGTCCCCGTCCCCTAACCCTAACCCTAGACCGAACCCTAACCCTAACCCTTCCCCGAAGCCTGACCCTCACCCGTCCCCTAATCCTAACCCGTACGCTGACACTAACCCGCGCCCTCACACGTACGCTCCCCCTAAAGCGTTGTCGTACGCTCACCTGGACCCTAAACCGTCCCCGTCCCCTAACCCTAACCCTAGCCCGAACCCTAACCCTAACCCTTCCCCGAAGCCTGACCCTCACCCATCCCCTAATCCTAACCCGTACGCTGACACTAAGCCGCGCCCTCACACCTACGCTCCCCCTAAAGCGTTGTCGTACCCTCACCTGGACCCTAAACCGTCTCCGTCCCCTAACCCTAACCCTAGCCCGAACCGTAACCCTAACCCTTCCCCGAAGCCTGACCCTCATCCGTCCCCTAATCCTAACCCGTACGCTGACACTAACCCACGCCCTCACACGTACGCTCCCCCTAAACCGTTGTCGTACCCTCACCTGGACCCTAAACCGTCCCCGTCCCCTAACCCTAACCCTAGCCCGAACCCTAACCCTAACCCTTCCCCGAAGCCTGACCCTCACCCGTCCCCTAATCCTAACCCGTACGCTGACACTAACCTGCGCCCTCACACGTACGCTCCCCCTAAAGCGTTGTCGTACCCTCACCTGGACCCTAAACCTTCCCCGTCCCCTAACCCTAACCCTAGCCCGAACCCTAACCCTAACACTTCCCCGAAGCCTGACCCTCACCCGTCCCCTAATCCTAACCCGTACGCTGACACTAACCCGCGCCCTCACACGTACGCTCCCCCTAAAGCGTTGTCGTACCCTCACCTGGACCCTAAACCGTCCCCGTCCCCTAACCCTAACCCTAGCCCGAACCCTAACCCTAACCCTTCCCCGAAGCCTGACCCTCACCCATCCCCTAATCCTAACCCGTACGCTGACACTAACCCGCGCCCTCACACGTATGCTCCCCCTAAAGCGGTGTCGTACCCTCACCTGGACCCTAAACCGTCCCCGTCCCCTAACCCTAACCCTAGCCCGAACCCTAACCCTAACCCTTCCCCGAAGCCTGACCCTCACCCGTCCCCTAATCCTAACCCGTACGCTGACACTAACCCGCGCCCTCACACGTACGCTCCCCCTAAAGCGTTGTCGTACCCTCACCTGGACCCTAAACCGTCCCCGTCCCCTAACCCTAACCCTAGCCCGAACCCTAACCCTAACCCTTCCCCGAAGCCTGACCCTCACCCGTCCCCTAATCCTAACCCGTACGCTGACACTAACCCGCGCCCTCACACGTACGCTCCCCCTAAAGCGTTGTCGTACCCTCACCTGGACCCTAAACCGTCCCCGTCCCCTAACCCTAACCCTAGCCCGAACCCTAACCCTAACCCTTCCCCGAAGCCTGACACTCACCCGTCCCCTAATCCTAACCCGTACGCTGACACTAACCCGCGCCCTCACACGTACGCTCCCCCTAAAGCGTTGTCGTACCCTCACCTGGACCCTAAACCGTCCCCGTCCCCTAACCCTAACCCTAGCCCGAACCCTAACCCTAACCCTTCCCCGAAGCCTGACCCTCACCCGTCCCCTAATCCTAACCCGTACGCTGACACTAACCCGCGCCCTCACACGTACGCTCCCCCTAAAGCGTTGTCGTACCCTCACCTGGACCCTAAACCGTCCCCGTCCCCTAACCCTAACCCTAGCCCGAACCCTAACCCTAACACTTCCCCGAATCCTGACCCTCACCCGTCCCCTAATCCTAACCCGTACGCTGACACTAACCCGCGCCCTCACACGTACGCTCCCCCTAAAGCGTTGTCGAACCCTCACCTGGACCCTAAATCGTCCCCGTCCCCTAACCCTAACCCTAGCCCGAACCCTAACCCTAACCCTTCCCCGAAGCCTGACCCTCACCCGTCCCCTAATCTTAACCCGTACGCTGACACTAACCCGCGCCCTCACACGTACGCTCCCCCTAAAGCGTTGTCGTACCCTCACCTGGACCCTAAACCGTCCCCGTCCCCTAACCCTAACCCTAGCCCGAACCCTAACCCTAACCCTTCCCCGAAGCCTGACCCTCACCCGTCCCCTAATCCTAACCCGTACGCTGACACTAACCCACGCCCTCACACGTATGCTCCCCCTAAAGCGTTGTCGTACCCTCACCTGGACCCTAAACCGTCCCCGTCCCCTAACCCTAACCCTAGCCCGAACCCTAACCCTAACCCTTTCCCGAAGCCTGACCCTCACCCGTCCCCTAATCCTAACCCGTACGCTGACACTAACCCGCGCCCTCACACGTACGCTCCCCCTAAAGCGTTGTCGTACCCTCACCTGGACCCTAAACCGTCCCCGTCCCCTAACCCTAACCATAGCCCGAACCCTAACCCTAACCCTTCCCCGAAGCCTGACCCTCACCCGTCCCCTAATCCTAACCCGTACGCTGACACTAACCCGCGCCCTCACACGTACGCTCCCCCTAAAGCGTTGTCGTACCCTCACCTGGACCGTAAACCGTCCCCGTCCCCTAACCCTAACCCTAGCCCGAACCCTAACCCTAACCCTTCCCCGAAGCCTGAACCTCACCCGTCCCCTAATCCTAACCCGTACGCTGACACTAACCCGCGCCCTCACACGTACGCTCCCCCTAGAGCGTTGTCGTACCCTCACCTGGACCGTAAACCGTCCCCGTCCCCTAACCCTAACCCTAGCCCGAACCCTAACCCTAACCCTTCCCCGAAGCCTGACCCTCACCCGTCCCCTAATCCTAACCCGTACGCTGACACTAACCCGCGCCCTCACACGTACGCTCCCCCTAAAGCGTTGTCGTACCCTCACCTGGACCCTAAACCGTCCCCGTCCCCTAACCCTAACCCTAGCCCGAACCCTAACCCTAACCCTTCCCCGAAGCCTGACCCTCACCCGTCCCCTAATCCTAACCCGTACGCTGACACTAACCCGCGCCCTCACACGTACGCTCCCCCTAAAGCGTTGTCGTACCCTCACCTGGACCCTAAACCGTCCCCGTCCCCTAACCCTAACCCTAGCCCGAACCCTAACCCTAACACTTCCCCGAAGCCTGACTCTCACCCGTCCCCTAATCCTAACCCGTACGCTGACACTAAGCCGCGCCCTCACACGTACGCTCCCCCTAAAGCGTTGTCGTACCCTCACCTGGACCCTAAACCGTCCCCGTCCCCTAACCCTAACCCTAGCCTGAACCCTAACCCTAACCCTTCCCCGAAGCCTGACACTCACCCTTCCCCTAATCCTAACCCGTACGCTGACAGTAACCCGCGCCCTCACACGTACGTTCCCCCTAAAGCGTTGTCGTACCCTCACCTGGACCCTAAACCGTCCCCGTCCCCTAACCCTAACCTTAGCCCGAACCCTAACCCTAACCCTTCCGCGAAGCCTGACCCTCACCCTTCCCCTAATCCTAACCCGTACGCTGACACTAACCCGCGCCCTCACACGTACGCTCCCCCTAGAGCGTTGTCGTACCCTCACCTGGACCCTAAACCGTCCCCGTCCCCTAACCCTAACCCTAGCCCGAACCTTAACCCTAACCCTTCCCCGAAGCCTGACCCTCACCCGTCCCCTAATCCTAACCCGTACGCTGACACTAACCCGTGCCCTCACACGTACGCTCCCCCTAGAGCGTTGTCGTACCCTCACCTGGACCCTAAACCGTCCCCGTCCCCTAACCCTAACCCTAGCCCGAACCCTAACCCTAACCCTTCCCCGAAGCCTGACCCTCACCCGTCCCCTAATCCTAACCCGTACGCTGACACTAACCCATGCCCTCACACGTACGCTCCCCCTACAACGTTGTCGTACCCTCACCTGGACCCTAAACCGTCCCCGTTTCCTAACCCTAACCCTAGCCCGAACCCTAACCCTAACCCTTCCCCGAAGCCTGACCCTCACCCGTCCCCTAATCCTAACCCGTACGCTGACACTAACCCGCGCCCTCACACGTACGCTCCCCCTAAAGCGTTGTCGTACCCTCACCTGGACCCTAAACCGTCCCCGTCCCCTAACCCTAACCCTAGCCCGAACCCTAACCCTAACCCTTCCCCGAAGCCTGACCCTCACCCGTCCCCTAATCCTAACCCGTACGCTGACACTAACCCGCGCCCTCACACGTACGCTCCCCCTAAAGCGTTGTCGTACCCTCACCTGGACCCTAAACCGTCCCCGTCCCCTAACCCTAACCCTAGCCCGAACCCTAACCCTAACCCTTCCCCGAAGCCTGACCCTCACCCGTCCCCTAATCCTAACCCGTACGCTGACACTAACCCGCGCCCTCACACGTACGCTCCCCCTAAAGCGTTGTCGTACCCTCACCTGGACCCTAAACCGTCCCCGTCCCCTAACCCTAACCCTAGCCCGAACCCTAACCCTAACCCTTCCCCGAAGCCTGACCCTCACCCGTCCCCTAATCCTAACCCGTACGCTGACACTAACCCGCGCCCTCACACGTACGCTCCCCCTAGAGCGTTGTCGTACCCTCACCTGGACCCTAAACCGTCCCCGTCCCCTAACCCTAATCCTAGCCCGAACCTTAACCCTAACCCTTTCCCGAAGCCTGACCCTCACCCGTCCCCTAATCCTAACCCGTACGCTGACACTAACCCGCGCCCTCACACGTACGCTCCCCCTAAAGCGTTGTCGTACCCTCACCTGGACCCTAAACCGTCCCCGTCCCCTAACCCTAACCCTAGCCCGAACCCTAACCCTAACCCTTCCCCGAAGCCTGACCCTCACCCGTCCCCTAATCCTAACCCGTACGCTGACACTAACCCGCGCCCTCACACGTACGCTCCCCCTACAACGTTGTCGTACCCTCACCTGGACCCTAAACCGTCCCCGTTTCCTAACCCTAACCCTAGCCCGAACCCTAACCCTAACCCTTCCCCGAAGCCTGACCCTCACCCGTCCCCTAATCCTAACCCGTACGCTGACACTAACCCGCGCCCTCACACATACGCTCCCCCTAAAGCGTTGTCGTACCCTCACCTGGACCCTAAACCGTCCCCGTCCCCTAAACCTAACCCTAGCCCGTACCCTAACCCTAACCCTTCCCCGAAGCCTGACCCTCACCCGTCCCCTAATCCTAACCCGTACGCTGACACTAACCCGCGCCCTCACACGTACGCTCCCCCTAAAGCGTTGTCGTACCCTCACCTGGACCCTAAACCGTCCCCGTCCCCTAACCCTAACCCTAGCCCGAACCCTAACCCTAACCCTTCCCCGAAGCCTGACCCTCACCCGTCCCCTCATCCTAACCCGTACGCTGACACTAACCCGCGCCCTCACACGTACGCTCCCCCTAAAGCGTTGTCGTACCCTCACCTGGACCCTAAACCGTCCCCGTCCCCTAACCCTAACCCTAGCCCGAACCCTAACCCTAACCCTTCCCCGAAGCCTGACCCTCACCCGTCCCCTAATCCTAACCCGTACGCTGACATTAACCCGCGCCCTCACACGTACGCTCCCCCTAAAGCGTTGTCGTACCCTCACCTGGACCCTAAACCGTCCCCGTCCCCTAACCCTAACCCTAGCCCGAACCCTAACCCTTCCCCGAAGCCTGACACTCACCCGTCCCCTAATCCTAACCCGTACGCTGACACTAACCCGCGCCCTCACACGTACGCTCCCCCTAAAGCGTTGTCGTACCCTCACCTGGACCCTAAACCTTCCCCGTCCCCTAACCCTAACCCTAGCCCGAACCCTAACCCTAACCCTTCCCCGAAGCCTGACACTCACCCGTCCCCTAATCCTAACCCGTACGCTGACACTAACCCGCGCCCTCACACGTACGCTCCCCCTAAAGCGTTGTCGTACCCTCACCTGGACCCTAAACCTTCCCCGTCCCCTAACCCTAACCCTAGACCGAACCCTAACCCTAACCCTTCCCCGAAGCCTGACACTCACCCGTCCCCTAATCCTAACCCGTACGCTGACACTAACCCGCGCCCTCACACGTACGCTCCCCGTAAAGCGTTGTCGTACCCTCACCTGGACCCTAAACCTTCCCCGTCCCCTAACCCTAACCCTAGACCGAACCCTAACCCTAACCCTTCCCCGAAGCCTGACCCTCACCCGTCCCCTAATCCTAACCCGTACGCTGACACTAACCCGCGCCCTCACACGTACGCTCCCCCTAAAGCGTTGTCGTACCCTCACCTGGACCCTAAACCGTCCCCGTCCCCTAACCCTAACCCTAGCCCGAACCCTAACCCTAACCCTTCCCCGAAGCCTGACCCTCACCCGTCCCCTAATCCTAACCCGTACGCTGACACTAACCCGCGCCCTCACACGTACGCTCCCCCTAAAGCGTTGTCGTACCCTCACCTGGACCCTAAACCGTCCCCTTCTCCTAACCCTAACCCTAGCCCGAACCCTAACCCTAACACTTCCCCGAAGCCTGACCCTCACCCGTCCCCTAATCCTAACCCGTACGCTTACACTAACCCGTGCCCTCACTCGTACGCTCCCCCTAAAGCGTTGTCGTACCCTCACCTGGACCCTAAACCGTCCCCGTCCCCTAACCCTAACCCTAGCCCGAACCCTAACCCTAACCCTTCCCCGAAGCCTGACCCTCACCCGTCCCCTAATCCTAACCCGTAAGCTGACACTAACCCGCGCCCTCACACTTACGTTCCCCATAAAGCGTTGTCGTACACTCACCTGGACCCTAAACCGTCCCCGTCACCTAACCCTAACCCTAGCCCGAACCCTAACCCTAACCCTTCCCCGAAGCCTGACCCTCAGCCTTCCCCTAATCCTAACCCGTACGCTGACACTAACCCGCGCCCTCACACGTACGCTCCCCCTAAAGCGTTTTCGTACCCTCACCTGGACCCTAAACCGTCCCCGTCCCCTAACCCTAACCCTAGCCCGAACCCTAACCCTAACCCTTCCCCGAAGCCTGACCCTCACCTGTCCCCTAATCCTAACCCGTACGCTGACACTAACCCGCGCCCTCACACGTACGCTCCCCCTAGAGCGTTGCCGTACCCTCACCTGGACCCTAAACCTTCCCCGTCCCCTAACCCTAACCCTAGACCGAACCCTAACCCTAACCCTTCCCCGAAGCCTGACCCTCACCCGTCCCCTAATCCTAACCCGTACGCTGACACTAACCCGCGCCCTCACACGTACGCTCCCCCTAGAGCGTTGTCGTACCCTCACCTGGACCCTAAACCGTCCCCGTCCCCTAACCCTAACCCTAGCCCGAACCCTAACCCTAACCCTTCCCCGAAGCCTGACCCTCACCCGTCCCCTAATCCTAACCCGTACGCTGACACTAACCCGCGCCCTCTCACGTACGCTCCCCCTAAAGCGTTGTCATACCCTCACCTGGACCCTAAACCGTCCCCGTCCCCTAACCCTAACCCTAGCCCGAACCCTAACCCTAACACTTCCCCGAAGCCTGACCCTCACCCGTCCCCTAATCCTAACCCGTACGCTGACACTAACCCGCGCCCTCACACGTACGCTCCCCCTAAAGCGTTGTCGTACCCTCACCTGGACCCTAAACCGTCCCCGTCCCCTAACCCTAACCCTAGCCCGAACCGTAACCCTAACCCTTCCCCGAAGCCTGACCCTCATCCGTCCCCTAATCCTAACCCGTACGCTGACACTAACCCGCGCCCTCACACGTACGCTCCCCCTAAACCGTTGTCGTACCCTCACCTGGACCCTAAACCGTCCCCGTCCCCTAACCCTAACCCTAGCCCGAACCCTAACCCTAACCCTTCCCCGAAGCCTGACCCTCACCCGTCCCCTAATCCTAACCCGTACGCTGACACTAACCCGCGCCCTCACACGTACGCTCCCCCTAAAGCGTTGTCGTACCCTCACCTGGACCCTAAACCGTCCCCGTACCCTAACCATAACCCTAGCCCGAACCTTAACCCTAACCCTTCCCCGAAGCCTGACCCTCACCCGTCCCCTAATCCTAACCCGTACGCTGACACTAACCCGCGCCCTCACACGTACGCTCCCGCTAAAGCGTTGTCGTACCCTCACCTGGACCCTAAACCGTCCCCGTCCCCTAACCCTAACCCTAGCCCGAACCCTAACCCTAACCCCTTCCCCGAAGCCTGACCCTCACCCGTCCCCTAATCCTAACCCGTACGCTGACACTAACCCGCGCCCTCACACGTACGCTCCCCCTAAAGCGTTGTCGTACACTCACCTGGACCCTAAACCTTCCCCGTCCCCTAACCCTAACCCTAGCCCGAACCCTAACCCTAACACTTCCCCGAAGCCTGACCCTCACCCGTCCCCTAATCCTAACCCGTACGCTGACACTAACCCGCGCCCTCACACGTACGCTCCCCCTAAAGCGTTGTCGTACCCTCACCTGGACCCTAAACCGTCCCCGTCCCCTAACCCTAACCCTAGCCCGAACCCTAACCCTAACACTTCCCCGAAGCCTGACCCTCACCCGTCCCCTAATCCTAACCCGTACGCTGACACTAACCCGCGCCCTCACACGTACGCTCCCCCTAAAGCGTTGTCGTACCCTCACCTGGACCCTAAAGCGTCCCCGTCCCCTAACCCTAACCCTAGCCCGAACCCTAACCCTAACCCTTCCCCGAAGCCTGACCCTCACCCGTCCCCTAATCCTAACCCGTACGCTGACACTAACCCGCGCCCTCACACGTACGCTCCCCCTAAAGCGTTGTCGTACCCTCACCTGGACCCTAAACCGTCCCCGTCCCCTAACCCTAACCCTAGCCCGAACCCTAACCCGAACCCTTCCCCGAAGCCTGACCCTCACCCGTCCCCTACTCCTAACCCGTACGCTGACACTAACCCGCGCCCTCACACGTACGCTCCCCCTAAAGCGTTGTCGTACCCTCACCTGGACCCTAAACCGTCCCCGTCCCCTAACCCTAACCCTAGCCCGAACCCTAACCCTAACCCTTCCCCGAAGCCTGACCCTCACCCGTCCCCTAATCCTAACCCGTACGCTGACACTAACCCGCGCCCTCACACGTACGCTCCCGCTAAAGCGTTGTCGTACCCTCACCTGGACCCTAAACCGTCCCCGTCACCTAACCCTAACCCTAGCCCGAACCCTAACCCTAACCCCTTCCCCGAAGCCTGACCCTCACCCGTCCCCTAATCCTAACCCGTACGCTGACACTAACCCGCGCCCTCACACGTACGCTCCCCCTAAAGCGTTGTCGTACACTCACCTGGACCCTAAACCTTCCCCGTCCCCTAACCCTAACCCTAGCCCGAACCCTAACCCTAACACTTCCCCGAAGCCTGACCCTCACCCGTCCCCTAATCCTAACCCGTACGCTGACACTAACCCGCGCCCTCACACGTACGCTCCCCCTAAAGCGTTGTCGTACCCTCACCTGGACCCTAAACCGTCCCCGTCCCCTAACCCTAACCCTAGCCCGAACCCTAACCCTAACACTTCCCCGAAGCCTGACCCTCACCCGTCCCCTAATCCTAACCCGTACGCTGACACTAACCCGCGCCCTCACACGTACGCTCCCCCTAAAGCGTTGTCGTACCCTCACCTGGACCCTAAAGCGTCCCCGTCCCCTAACCCTAACCCTAGCCCGAACCCTAACCCTAACCCTTCCCCGAAGCCTGACCCTCACCCGTCCCCTAATCCTAACCCGTACGCTGACACTAACCCGCGCCCTCACACGTACGCTCCCCCTAAAGCGTTGTCGTACCCTCACCTGGACCCTAAACCGTCCCCGTCCCCTAACCCTAACCCTAGCCCGAACCCTAACCCGAACCCTTCCCCGAAGCCTGACCCTCACCCGTCCCCTACTCCTAACCCGTACGCTGACACTAACCCGCGCCCTCACACGTACGCTCCCCCTAAAGCGTTGTCGTACCCTCACCTGGACCCTAAACCGTCCCCGTCCCCTAACCCTAACCCTAGCCCGAACCCTAACCCTAACCCTTCCCCGAAGCCTGACCCTCACCCGTCCCCTAATCCTAACCCGTACGCTGACACTAACCCGCGCCCTCACACGTACGCTCCCCCTAAAGCGTTGTCGTACCCTCACCTGGACCCTAAACCGTCCCCGTGCCCTAACCCTAACCCTAGCCCGAACCCTAACCCTAACCCTTCCCCGAAGCCTGACCCTCACCCGTCCCCTAATCCTAACCCGTACGCTGACACTAACCCGCGCCCTCACACGTACGCTCCCCCTAAAGCGTTGTCGTACCCTCACCTGGACCCTAAACCGTCCCCGTCCTCTAACCATATCCCTAGCCCGAACCCTAACCCTAACCCTTCCCCGAAGCCTGACCCTCACCCGTCCCCTAATCCTAACCCGTACGCTGACACTAACCCGCGCCCTCACACGTACGCTCCCCCTAAAGCGTTGTCGTACCCTCACCGGACCCTAAACCGTCCCCGTCCCCTAACCCTAACCCTAGCCCGAACCCTAACCCTAACCCTTCCCCGAAGCCTGACCCTCACCCGTCCCCTAATCCTAACCCGTACGCTGACACTAACCCGCGCCCTCACACGTACGCTCCCCCTAAAGCGTTGTCGTACCCTCACCTGGACCCTAAACCGTCCCCGTCCCCTAACCCTAACCCTAGCCCAAACCCTAACCCTAACACTTCCCCGAAGCCTGACCCTCACCCGTGCCCTAATCCTAACCCGTACGCTGACACTAACCCGCGCCCTCACACGTACGCTCCCCCTAAAGCGTTGTCGTACCCTCACCTGGACCCTAAACCGTCCCCGTCCCCTAACCCTAACCCTAGCCCGAACCCTAACCCTAACCCTTCCCCGAAGCCTGACACTCACCCGTCCCTTAATCCTAACCCGTACGCTGACACTAACCCGCGCCCTCACACGTACGCTCCCCCTAAAGCGTTGTCGTACACTCACCTGGACCCTAAACCTTCCCCGTCGCCTAACCCTAACCCTAGACCGAACCCTAAACCTAACCCTTCCCCGAAGCCTGACCCTCACCCGTCCCCTAATCCTAACCCGTACGCTGACACTAACCCGCGCCCTCACACGTACGCTCCCCCTAAAGCGTTGTCGTACCCTCACCTGGACCCTAAACCGTCCCCGTCCCCTAACCCTAACCCTAGCCCGAACCCTAAACCTAACCCTTCCCCGAAGCCTGACCCTCACCCGTCCCCTAATCCTAACCCGTACGCTGACACTAACCCGCGCCCTCACACGAACGCTCCCCCTAAAGCGTTGTCGTACCCTCACCTGGACCCTAAACCGTCCCCGTCCCCTAACCCTAACCCTAGCCCGAACCCTAACCCTAACCCTTCCCCGAAGCCTGACCCTCACCCGTCCCCTAATCCTAACCCGTACGCTGACACTAACCTGCGCCCTCACACGTACGCTCCCCCTAAAGCGTTGTCGTACCCTCACCTGGACCCTAAACCTTCCCCGTCCCCTAACCCTAACCCTAGCCCGAACCCTAACCCTAACACTTCCCCGAAGCCTGACCCTCACCCGTCCCCTAATCCTAACCCGTACGCTGACACTAACCCGCGCCCTCACACGTACGCTCCCCCTAAAGCGTTGTCGTACCCTCACCTGGACCCTAAACCGTCCCCGTCCCCTAACCCTAACCCTAGCCCGAACCCTAACCCTAACCCTTCCCCGAAGCCTGACCCTCACCCATCCCCTAATCCTAACCCGTACGCTGACACTAACCCGCGCCCTCACACGTATGCTCCCCCTAAAGCGTTGTCGTACCCTCACCTGGACCCTAAACCGTCCCCGTCCCCTAACCCTAACCCTAGCCCGAACCCTAACCCTAACCCTTCCCCGAAGCCTGACCCTCACCCGTCCCCTAATCCTAACCCGTACGCTGACACTAACCCGCGCCCTCACACGTACGCTCCCCCTAAAGCGTTGTCGTACCCTCACCTGGACCCTAAACCGTCCCCGTCCCCTAACCCTAACCCTAGCCCGAACCCTAACCCTAACCCTTCCCCGAAGCCTGACCCTCACCCGTCCCCTAATCCTAACCCGTACGCTGACACTAACCCGCGCCCTCACACGTACGCTCCCCCTAAAGCGTTGTCGTACCCTCACCTGGACCCTAAACCGTCCCCGTCCTCTAACCCTAACCCTAGCCCGAACCCTAACCCTAACCCTTCCCCGAAGCCTGACACTCACCCGTCCCCTAATCCTAACCCGTACGCTGACACTAACCCGCGCCCTCACACGTACGCTCCCCCTAAAGCGTTGTCGTACCCTCACCTGGACCCTAAACCGTCCCCGTCCCCTAACCCTAACCCTAGCCCGAACCCTAACCCTAACCCTTCCTCGAAGCCTGACCCTCACCCGTCCCCTAATCCTAACCCGTACGCTGACACTAACCCGCGCCCTCACACGTACGCTCCCCCTAAAGCGTTGTCGTACCCTCACCTGGACCCTAAACCGTCCCCGTCCCCTAACCCTAACCCTAGCCCGAACCCTAACCCTAACACTTCCCCGAATCCTGACCCTCACCCGTCCCCTAATCCTAACCCGTACGCTGACACTAACCCGCGCCCTCACACGTACGCTCCCCCTAAAGCGTTGTCGAACCCTCACCTGGACCCTAAATCGTCCCCGTCCCCTAACCCTAACCCTAGCCCGAACCCTAACCCTAACCCTTCCCCGAAGCCTGACCCTCACCCGTCCCCTAATCTTAACCCGTACGCTGACACTAACCCGCGCCCTCACACGTACGCTCCCCCTAAAGCGTTGTCGTACCCTCACCTAGACCCTAAACCGTCCCCGTCCCCTAACCCTAACCCTAGCCCGAACCCTAACCCTAACCCTTCCCCGAAGCCTGACCCTCACCCGTCCCCTAATCCTAACCCGTACGCTGACACTAACCCACGCCCTCACACGTATGCTCCCCCTAAAGCGTTGTCGTACCCTCACCTGGACCCTAAACCGTCCCCGTCCCCTAACCCTAACCCTAGCCCGAACCCTAACCCTAACCCTTTCCCGAAGCCTGACCCTCACCCGTCCCCTAATCCTAACCCGTACGCTGACACTAACCCGCGCCCTCACACGTACGCTCCCCCTAAAGCGTTGTCGTACCCTCACCTGGACCCTAAACCGTCCCCGTCCCCTAACCCTAACCATAGCCCGAACCCTAACCCTAACCCTTCCCCGAAGCCTGACCCTCACCCGTCCCCTAATCCTAACCCGTACGCTGACACTAACCCGCGCCCTCACACGTACGCTCCCCCTAAAGCGTTGTCGTACCCTCACCTGGACCGTAAACCGTCCCCGTCCCCTAACCCTAACCCTAGCCCGAACCCTAACCCTAACCCTTCCCCGAAGCCTGACCCTCACCCGTCCCCTAATCCTAACCCGTACGCTGACACTAACCCGCGCCCTCACACGTACGCTCCCCCTAAAGCGTTGTCGTACCCTCACCTGGACCGTAAACCGTCCCCGTCCCCTAACCCTAACCCTAGCCCGAACCCTAACCCTAACCCTTCCCCGAAGCCTGACCCTCAACCGTCCCCTAATCCTAACCCGTACGCTGACACTAACCCGCGCCCTCACACGTACGCTCCCCCTAAAGCGTTGTCGTACCCTCACCTGGACCCTAAACCGTCCCCGTCCCCTAACCCTAACCCTAGCCCGAACCCTAACCCTAACCCTTCCCCGAAGCCTGACCCTCACCCGTCCCCTAATCCTAACCCGTACGCTGACACTAACCCGCGCCCTCACACGTACGCTCCCCCTAAAGCGTTGTCGTACCCTCACCTGGACCCTAAACCGTCCCCGTCCCCTAACCCTAACCCTAGCCCGAACCCTAACCCTAACACTTCCCCGAAGCCTGACTCTCACCCGTCCCCTAATCCTAACCCGTACGCTGACACTAAGCCGCGCCCTCACACGTACGCTCCCCCTAAAGCGTTGTCGTACCCTCACCTGGACCCTAAACCGTCCCCGTCCCCTAACCCTAACCCTAGCCTGAACCCTAACCCTAACCCTTCCCCGAAGCCTGACACTCACCCTTCCCCTAATCCTAACCCGTACGCTGACACTAACCCGCGCCCTCACACGTACGTTCCCCCTAAAGCGTTGTCGTACCCTCACCTGGACCCTAAACCGTCCCCGTCCCCTAACCCTAACCTTAGCCCGAACCCTAACCCTAACCCTTCCGCGAAGCCTGACCCTCACCCTTCCCCTAATCCTAACCCGTACGCTGACACTAACCCGCGCCCTCACACGTACGCTCCCCCTAGAGCGTTGTCGTACCCTCACCTGGACCCTAAACCGTCCCCGTCCCCTAACCCTAACCCTAGCCCGAACCTTAACCCTAACCCTTCCCCGAAGCCTGACCCTCACCCGTCCCCTAATCCTAACCCGTACGCTGACACTAACCCGTGCCCTCACACGTACGCTCCCCCTAGAGCGTTGTCGTACCCTCACCTGGACCCTAAACCGTCCCCGTCCCCTAACCCTAACCCTAGCCCGAACCCTAACCCTAACCCTTCCCCGAAGCCTGACCCTCACCCGTCCCCTAATCCTAACCCGTACGCTGACACTAACCCATGCCCTCACACGTACGCTCCCCCTACAACGTTGTCGTACCCTCACCTGGACCCTAAACCGTCCCCGTTTCCTAACCCTAACCCTAGCCCGAACCCTAACCCTAACCCTTCCCCGAAGCCTGACCCTCACCCGTCCCCTAATCCTAACCCGTACGCTGACACTAACCCGCGCCCTCACACGTACGCTCCCCCTAAAGCGTTGTCGTACCCTCACCTGGACCCTAAACCGTCCCCGTCCCCTAACCCTAACCCTAGCCCGAACCCTAACCCTAACCCTTCCCCGAAGCCTGACCCTCACCCGTCCCCTAATCCTAACCCGTACGCTGACACTAACCCGCGCCCTCACACGTACGCTCCCCCTAAAGCGTTGTCGTACCCTCACCTGGACCCTAAACCGTCCCCGTCCCCTAACCCTAACCCTAGCCCGAACCCTAACCCTAACCCTTCCCCGAAGCCTGACCCTCACCCGTCCCCTAATCCTAACCCGTACGCTGACACTAACCCGCGCCCTCACACGTACGCTCCCCCTAAAGCGTTGTCGTACCCTCACCTGGACCCTAAACCGTCCCCGTCCCCTAACCCTAACCCTAGCCCGAACCCTAACCCTAACCCTTCCCCGAAGCCTGACCCTCACCCGTCCCCTAATCCTAACCCGTACGCTGACACTAACCCGCGCCCTCACACGTACGCTCCCCCTACAACGTTGTCGTACCCTCACCTGGACCCTAAACCGTCCCCGTTTCCTAACCCTAACCCTAGCCCGAACCCTAACCCTAACCCTTCCCCGAAGCCTGACCCTCACCCGTCCCCTAATCCTAACCCGTACGCTGACACTAACCCGCGCCCTCACACATACGCTCCCCCTAAAGCGTTGTCGTACCCTCACCTGGACCCTAAACCGTCCCCGTCCCCTAAACCTAACCCTAGCCCGTACCCTAACCCTAACCCTTCCCCGAAGCCTGACCCTCACCCGTCCCCTAATCCTAACCCGTACGCTGACACTAACCCGCGCCCTCACACATACGCTCCCCCTAAAGCGTTGTCGTACCCTCACCTGGACCCTAAACCGTCCCCGTCCCCTAACCCTAACCCTAGCCCGAACCCTAACCCTTCCCCGAAGCCTGACACTCACCCGTCCCCTAATCCTAACCCGTACGCTGACACTAACCCGCGCCCTCACACGTACGCTCCCCCTAAAGCGTTGTCGTACCCTCACCTGGACCCTAAACCGTCCCCGTCCCCTAACCCTAACCCTAGCCCGAACCCTAACCCTAACCCTTCCCCGAAGCCTGACCCTCACCCGTCCCCTAATCCTAACCCGTACGCTGACACTAACCCGCGCCCTCACACGTACGCTCCCCGTAAAGCGTTGTCGTACCCTCACCTGGACCCTAAACCTTCCCCGTCCCCTAACCCTAACCCTAGACCGAACCCTAACCCTAACCCTTCCCCGAAGCCTGACCCTCACCCGTCCCCTAATCCTAACCCGTACGCTGACACTAACCCGCGCCCTCACACGTACGCTCCCCCTAAAGCGTTGTCGTACCCTCACCTGGACCCTAAACCGTCCCCGTCCCCTAACCCTAACCCTAGCCCGAACCCTAACCCTAACCCTTCCCCGAAGCCTGACCCTCACCCGTCCCCTAATCCTAACCCGTACGCTGACACTAACCCGCGACCTCACACGTACGCTCCCCCTAAAGCGTTGTCGTACCCTCACCTGGACCCTAAACCGTCCCCTTCTCCTAACCCTAACCCTAGCCCGAACCCTAACCCTAACCCTTCCCCGAAGCCTGACCCTCACCCGTCCCCTAATCCTAACCCGTAAGCTGACACTAACCCGCGCCCTCACACGTACGTTCCCCATAAAGCGTTGTCGTACCCTCACCTGGACCCTAAACCGTCCCCGTCACCTAACCCTAAC
Organism: Globicephala melas; assembly: GCF_963455315.2. NCBI lineage: Eukaryota > Metazoa > Chordata > Mammalia > Artiodactyla > Delphinidae > Globicephala > Globicephala melas. Next base: position 210,690 of record NW_027207400.1, read on the forward strand.
CCTAGCCCGAACCCTAACCCTAACCCTTCCCCGAAGCCTGACCCTCAGCCTTCCCCTAATCCTAACCCGTACGCTGACACTAACCCGCGCCCTCACACGTACGCTCCCCCTAAAGCGTTTTCGTACCCTCACCTGGACCCTAAACCGTCCCCGTCCCCTAACCCTAACCCTAGCCCGAACCCTAACCCTAACCCTTCCCCGAAGCCTGACCCTCACCTGTCCCCTAATCCTAACCCGTACGCTGACACTAACCCGCGCCCTCACACGTACGCTCCCCCTAGAGCGTTGCCGTACCCTCACCTGGACCCTAAACCTTCCCCATCCCCTAACCCTAACCCTAGACCGAACCCTAACCCTAACACTTCCCCGAAGCCTGACCCTCACCCGTCCCCTAATCCTAACCCGTACGCTGACACTAACCCGCGCCCTCACACGTACGCTCCCCCTAGAGCGTTGTCGTACCCTCACCTGGACCCTAAACCGTCCCCGTCCCCTAACCCTAACCCTAGCCCGAACCCTAACCCTAACCCTTCCCCGAAGCCTGACCCTCACCCGTCCCCTAATCCTAACCCGTACGCTGACACTAACCCGCGCCCTCTCACGTACGCTCCCCCTAAAGCGTTGTCATACCCTCACCTGGACCCTAAACCGTCCCCGTCCCCTAACCCTAACCCTAGCCCGAACCCTAACCCTAACACTTCCCCGAAGCCTGACCCTCACCCGTCCCCTAATCCTAACCCGTACGCTGACACTAACCCGCGCCCTCACACGTACGCTCCCCCTAAAGCGTTGTCGTACCCTCACCTGGACCCTAAACCGTCCCCGTCCCCTAACCCTAACCCTAGACCGAACCCTAACCCTAACCCTTCCCCGAAGCCTGACCCTCACCCGTCCCCTAATCCTAACCCGTACGCTGACACTAACCCGCGCCCTCACACGTACGCTCCCCCTAAAGCGTTGTCGTACGCTCACCTGGACCCTAAACCGTCCCCGTCCCCTAACCCTAACCCTAGCCCGAACCCTAACCCTAACCCTTCCCCGAAGCCTGACCCTCACCCATCCCCTAATCCTAACCCGTACGCTGACACTAAGCCGCGCCCTCACACCTACGCTCCCCCTAAAGCGTTGTCGTACCCTCACCTGGACCCTAAACCGTCCCCGTCCCCTAACCCTAACCCTAGCCCGAACCGTAACCCTAACCCTTCCCCGAAGCCTGACCCTCATCCGTACCCTAATCCTAACCCGTACGCTGACACTAACCCGCGCCCTCACACGTACGCTCCCCCTAAAGCGTTGTCGTACCCTCACCTGGACCCTAAACCGTCCCCGTACCCTAACCATAACCCTAGCCCGAACCTTAACCCTAACCCTTCCCCGAAGCCTGACCCTCACCCGTCCCCTAATCCTAACCCGTACGCTGACACTAACCCGCGCCCTCACACGTACGCTCCCGCTAAAGCGTTGTCGTACCCTCACCTGGACCCTAAACCGTCCCCGTCCCCTAACCCTAACCCTAGCCCGAACCCTAACCCTAACCCCTTCCCCGAAGCCTGACCCTCACCCGTCCCCTAATCCTAACCCGTACGCTGACACTAACCCGCGCCCTCACACGTACGCTCCCCCTAAAGCGTTGTCGTACACTCACCTGGACCCTAAACCTTCCCCGTCCCCTAACCCTAACCCTAGCCCGAACCCTAACCCTAACACTTCCCCGAAGCCTGACCCTCACCCGTCCCCTAATCCTAACCCGTACGCTGACACTAACCCGCGCCCTCACACGTACGCTCCCCCTAAAGCGTTGTCGTACCCTCACCTGGACCCTAAACCGTCCCCGTCCCCTAACCCTAACCCTAGCCCGAACCCTAACCCTAACACTTCCCCGAAGCCTGACCCTCACCCGTCCCCTAATCCTAACCCGTACGCTGACACTAACCCGCGCCCTCACACGTACGCTCCCCCTAAAGCGTTGTCGTACCCTCACCTGGACCCTAAAGCGTCCCCGTCCCCTAACCCTAACCCTAGCCCGAACCCTAACCCTAACCCTTCCCCGAAGCCTGACCCTCACCCGTCCCCTAATCCTAACCCGTACGCTGACACTAACCCGCGCCCTCACACGTACGCTCCCCCTAAAGCGTTGTCGTACCCTCACCTGGACCCTAAACCGTCCCCGTCCCCTAACCCTAACCCTAGCCCGAACCCTAACCCGAACACTTCCCCGAAGCCTGACCCTCACCCGTCCCCTAATCCTAACCCGTACGCTGACACTAACCCGCGCCCTCACACGTACGCTCCCCCTAAAGCGTTGTCGTACCCTCACCTGGACCCTAAACCGTCCCCGTCCCCTAACCCTAACCCTAGCCCGAACCCTAACCCTAACCCTTCCCCGAAGCCTGACCCTCACCCGTCCCCTAATCCTAACCCGTACGCTGACACTAACCCGCGCCCTCACACGTACGCTCCCCCTAAAGCGTTGTCGTACCCTCACCTGGACCCTAAACCGTCCCCGTCCCCTAACCCTAACCCTAGCCCGAACCCTAACCCTAACCCTTCCCCGAAGCCTGACCCTCACCCGTCCCCTAATCCTAACCCGTACGCTGACACTAACCCGCGCCCTCACACGTATGCTCCCCCTAAAGCGTTGTCGTACCCTCACCTGGACCCTAAACCGTCCCCGTCCTCTAACCATATCCCTAGCCCGAACCCTAACCCTAACCCTTCCCCGAAGCCTGACCCTCACCCGTCCCCTAATCCTAACCCGTACGCTGACACTAACCCGCGCCCTCACACGTACGCTCCCCCTAAAGCGTTGTCGTACCCTCACCGGACCCTAAACCGTCCCCGTCCCCTAACCCTAACCCTAGCCCGAACCCTAACCCTAACCCTTCCCCGAAGCCTGACCCTCACCCGTCCCCTAATCCTAACCCGTACGCTGACACTAACCCGCGCCCTCACACGTACGCTCCCCCTAAAGCGTTGTCGTACCCTCACCTGGACCCTAAACCGTCCCCGTCCCCTAACCCTAACCCTAGCCCAAACCCTAACCCTAACACTTCCCCGAAGCCTGACCCTCACCCGTGCCCTAATCCTAACCCGTACGCTGACACTAACCCGCGCCCTCACACGTACGCTCCCCCTAAAGCGTTGTCGTACCCTCACCTGGACCCTAAACCGTCCCCGTCCCCTAACCCTAACCCTAGCCCGAACCCTAACCCTAACCCTTCCCCGAAGCCTGACACTCACCCGTCCCTTAATCCTAACCCGTACGCTGACACTAACCCGCGCCCTCACACGTAAGCTCCCCCTAAAGCGTTGTCGTACACTCACCTGGACCCTAAACCTTCCCCGTCGCCTAACCCTAACCCTAGACCGAACCCTAAACCTAACCCTTCCCCGAAGCCTGACCCTCACCCGTCCCCTAATCCTAACCCGTACGCTGACACTAACCCGCGCCCTCACACGTACGCTCCCCCTAAAGCGTTGTCGTACCCTCACCTGGACCCTAAACCGTCCCCGTCCCCTAACCCTAACCCTAGCCCGAACCCTAAACCTAACCCTTCCCCGAAGCCTGACCCTCACCCGTCCCCTAATCCTAACCCGTACGCTGACACTAACCCGCGCCCTCACACGAACGCTCCCCCTAAAGCGTTGTCGTACCCTCACCTGGACCCTAAACCGTCCCCGTCCCCTAACCCTAACCCTAGCCCGAACCCTAACCCTAACCCTTCCCCGAAGCCTGACCCTCACCCGTCCCCTAATCCTAACCCGTACGCTGACACTAACCCGCGCCCTCACACGTACGCTCCCCCTAAAGCGTTGTCGTACCCTCACCTGGACCCTAAACCGTCCCCGTCCCCTAACCGTAACCCTAGCCCGAACCCTAACCCTAACCCTTCCCCGAAGCCTGACCCTCACCCGTCCCCTAATCCTAACCCGTACGCTGACACTAACCCGCGCCCTCACACGTACGCTCCCCCTAAAGCGTTGTCGTACCCTCACCTGGACCCTAAACCGTCCCCGTTTCCTAACCCTAACCCTAGCCCGAACCCTAACCCTAACCCTTCCCCGAAGCCTGACCCTCACCCGTACCCTAATCCTAACCCATACGCTGACACTAACCCGCGCCCTCACACGTACGCTCCCCCTAAAGCGTTGTCGTACCCTCACCTGGACCCTAAACCGTCCCCGTCCCCTAACCCTAGCCCGAACCCTAACCCTAACACTTCCCCGAAGCCTGACCCTCACCCGTCCCCTAATCCTAACCCGTACGCTGACACTAACCCGCGCCCTCACACGTACGCTCCCCCTAAAGCGTTGTCGTACCCTCAACTGGACCCTAAACCTTCCCCGTCCCCTAACCCTAACCCTAGACCGAACCCTAACCCTAACACTTCCCCGAAGCCTGACCCTCACCCGTCCCCTAATCCTAACCCGTACGCTGACACTAACCCGCGCCCTCACACGTACGCTCCCCCTACAGCGTTGTCGTACCCTCACCTGGACCCTAAACCGTCCCCGTCCCCTAACCCTAACCCTAGCCCGAACCCTAACCCTAACCCTTCCCCGAAGCCTGACCCTCACCCGTCCCATAATCCTAACCCGTACGCTGACACTAACCCGCGCCCTCACACGTACGCTCCCCCTAAAGCGTTGTCATACCCTCACCTGGACCCTAAACCGTCCCCGTCCCCTAACCCTAACCCTAGCCCGAACCCTAAGCCTAACCCTTCCTCGAAGCCCGACCCTCACCCTTCCCCTAATCCTAACCCGTACGCTGACACTAACCCGCGCCCTCACACGTACGCTCCCCCTAAAGCGTTGTCGTACCCTCACCTGGACCCTAAACCGTCCCCGTCCCCTAACCCTAACCCTAGCCCGAACCCTAACCCTAACCCTTCCCCGAAGCCTGACCCTCACCCGTCCCCTAATCCTAACCCGTACGCTGACACTAACCCGCGCCCTCACACGTACGCTCCCCCTAAAGCGTTGTCGTACCCTCACCTGGACCCTAAACCGTCCCCGTCCCCTAACCCTAACCCTAGCCCGAACCCTAACCCTAACCCTTCCCCGAAGCCTGACCCTCACCCGTCCCCTAATCCTAACCCGTACGCTGACACTAACCCGCGCCCTCACACGTACGCTCCCCCTAAAGCGTTGTCGTACCCTCACCTGGACCCTAAACCGTCCCCGTCCCCTAACCCTAACCCTAGCCCGAACCCTATCCCTAACACTTCCCCGAAGCCTGACCCTCACCCGTCCCCTAATCCTAACCCGTACGCTGACACTAACCCGCGCCCTCACACGTACGCTCCCCCTAAAGCGTTGTCGTACCCTCACCTGGACCCTAAACCGTCCCCGTCCCCTAACCCTAACCCTAGCCCGAACCCTAACCCTAACCCTTCCCCGAAGCCTGACCCTCACCCGTCCCCTAATCCTAACCCGTACGCTGACACTAACCCGCGCCCTCACACGTACGCTCCCCCTAAAGCGTTGTCGTACCCTCACCTGGACCCTAAACCGTCCGCGTCCCCTAACCCTAACCCTAGCCCGAACCCTAACCCTAACCCTTCCCCGAAGCCTGACCATCACCCGTCCCCTAATCCTAACCCGTACGCTGACACTAACCCGCGCCCTCACACGTACGCTCCCCCTAAAGCGTTGTCGTACCCTCACCTGGACCCTAAACCGTCCCCGTCCCCTAACCCTAACCCTAGCCCGAACCCTAACCCTAACCCTTCCCCGAAGCCTGACCCTCACCCGTCCCATAATCCTAACCCGTACGCTGACACTAACCCGCGCCCTCACACGTACGCTCCCCCTAAAGCGTTGTCGTACCCTCACCTGGACCCTAAACCGTCCCCGTCCCCTAACCCTAACCCTAGCCCGAACCCTAACCCTAACCCTTCCTCGAAGCCCGACCCTCACCCTTCCCCTAATCCTAACCCGTACGCTGACACTAACCCGCGCCCTCACATGTACGCTCCCCCTAAAGCGTTGTCGTACCCTCACCTGGACCCTAAACCGTCCCCGTCCCCTAACACTAACCCTAGCCCGAACCCTAACCCTAACCCTTCCCCGAAGCCTGACCCTCACCCGTCCCCTAATCCTAACCCGTACGCTGACACTAACCCGCGCCCTCACACGTACGCTCCCCCTAAAGCGTTGTCGTACCCTCACCTGGACCCTAAACCGTCCCCGTCCCCTAACCCTAACCCTAGCCCGAACCCTAACCCTAACCCTTCCCCGAAGCCTGACCCTCACCCGTCCCCTAATCCTAACCCGTACGCTGACACTAACCCGCGCCCTCACACGTACGCTCCCCCTAAAGCGTTGTCGTACCCTCACCTGGACCCTAAACCGTCCCCGTCCCCTAACCCTAACCCTAGCCCGAACCCTAACCCTAACACTTCCCCGAAGCCTGACCCTCACCCGTCCCCTAATCCTAAACCGTACGCTGACACTAACCCGCGCCCTCACACGTACGCTCCCCCTAAAGCGTTGTCGTACCCTCACCTGGACCCTAAACCGTCCCCGTCCCCTAACCCTAACCCTAGCCCGAACCCTAACCCTAACCCTTCCCCGAAGCCTGACCCTCACCCGTCCCCTAATCCTAACCCGTACGCTGACACTAACCCGCGTCCTCACACGTACGCTCCCCCTAAAGCGTTGTCGTACCCTCACCTGGACCCTAAACCGTCCGCGTCCCCTAACCCTAACCCTAGCCCGAACCCTAACCCTAACCCTTCCCCGAAGCCTGACCCTCACCCGTCCCCTAATCCTAACCCGTACGCTGACACTAACCCGCGCCCTCACACGTACGCTCCCCCTAAAGCGTTGTCGTACCCTCACCTGGACCCTAAACCGTCCCCGTCCCCTAACCCTAACCCTAGCCCGAACCCTAACCCTAACCCTTCCCCGAAGCCTGACCCTCACCCGTCCCATAATCCTAACCCGTACGCTGACACTAACCCGCGCCCTCACACGTACGCTCCCCCTAAAGCGTTGTCGTACCCTCACCTGGACCCTAAACCGTCCCCGTCCCCTAACCCTAACCCTAGCCCGAACCCTAACCCTAACCCTTCCTCGAAGCCCGACCCTCACCCTTCCCCTAATCCTAACCCGTACGCTGACACTAACCCGCGCCCTCACACGTACGCTCCCCCTAAAGCGTTGTCGTACCCTCACCTGGACCCTAAACCGTCCCCGTCCCCTAACACTAACCCTAGCCCGAACCCTAACCCTAACCCTTCCCCGAAGCCTGACCCTCACCCGTCCCCTAATCCTAACCCGTACGCTGACACTAACCCGCGCCCTCACACGTACGCTCCCCCTAAAGCGTTGTCGTACCCTCACCTGGACCCTAAACCGTCCCCGTCCCCTAACCCTAACCCTAGCCCGAACCCTATCCCTAACCCTTCCCCGAAGCCTGACCCTCACCCGTCCCCTAATCCTAACCCGTACGCTGACACTAACCCGCGCCCTCACACGTACGCTCCCCCTAAAGCGTTGTCGTACCCTCACCTGGACCCTAAACCGTCCCCGTCCCCTAACCCTAACCCTAGCCCGAACCCTAACCCTAACCCTTCCCCGAAGCCTGACCCTCACCCGTCCCCTAATCCTAACCCGTACGCTGACACTAACCCGCGCCCTCACACGTACGCTCCCCCTAAAGCGTTGTCGTACCCTCACCTGGACCCTAAACCGTCCCCGTCCCCTAACCCTAACCCTAGCTCGAACCCTAACCCTAACCCTTCCCCGAAGCCTGACACTCACCCGTCCCCTAATCCTAACCCGTACGCTGACACTAACCCGCGCCCTCACACGTACGCTCCCCCTAAAGCGTTGTCGTACCCTCACCTGGACCCTAAACCATCCCCGTCCCCTAACCCTAACCCTAGCCCGAACCCTAACCCTAACCCTTCCCCGAAGCCTGACCCTCACCCGTCCCCTAATCCTAACCCGTACGCTGACACTAACCCGCGCCCTCACACGTACGCTCCCCCTAAAGCGTTGTCGTACCCTCACCTGGACCCTAAACCGTCCCCGTCCCCTAACCCTAACCCTAGCCCGAACCGTAACCGTAACCCTTCCCCGAAGCCTGACCCTCACCCGTCCCCTAGTCCTAACCCGTACGCTGACACTAACCCGCGCCCTCACACGTACGCTCCCCCTAAAGCGTTGTCGTACCCTCACCTGGACCCTAAACCTTCCCCGTCCCCTAACCCTAACCCTAGACCGAACCCTAACCCTAACCCTTCCCCGAAGCCTGACCCTCACCCGTCCCCTAATCCTAACCCGTACGCTGACACTAACCCGCGCCCTCACACGTACGCTCCCCCTAAAGCGTTGTCGTACCCTCACCTGGACCCTAAACCGTCCCCGTTTCCTAACCCTAACCCTAGCCCGAACCCTAACCCTAACCCTTCCCCAAGCCTGACCCTCACCCGTCCCCTAATCCTAACCCGTACGCTGACACTAACCCGCGCCCTCACACGTACGCTCCCCCTAAAGCGTTGTCCTACCCTCACCTGGACCCTAAACCGTCCCCGTCCCCTAACCCTAACCGTAGCCCGAACCCTAACCCTAACCCTTCCCCGAAGCCTGACACTCACCCGTCCCCTAATCCTAACCCGTACGCTGACACTAACCCGCGCCCTCACACGTACGCTCCCCCTAAAGCGTTGTCGTACCCTCACCTGGACCCTAAAGCGTCCCCGTCCCCTAACCCTAACCCTAGCCCGAACCCTAACCCTAACCCTTCCCCGAAGCCTGACCCTCACCCGTCCCCTAATCCTAACCCGTACGCTGACACTAACCCGCGCCCTCACACGTACGCTCCCCCTAAAGCGTTGTTGTACCCTCACCTGGACCCTAAACCGTCCCCGTCCCCTAACCCTAACCCTAGCCCGAACCCTAACCCGAACCCTTCCCCGAAGCCTGACCCTCACCCGTCCCCTACTCCTAACCCGTACGCTGACACTAACCCGCGCCCTCACACGTACGCTCCCCCTAAAGCGTTGTCGTACCCTCACCTGGACCCTAAACCGTCCCCGTCCCCTAACCCTAACCCTAGCCCGAACCCTAACCCTAACCCTTCCCCGAAGCCTGACCCTCACCCGTCCCCTAATCCTAACCCGTACGCTGACACTAACCCGCGCCCTCACACGTACGCTCCCCCTAAAGCGTTGTCGTACCCTCACCTGGACCCTAAACCGTCCCCGTCCCCTAACCCTAACCCTAGACCGAACCCTAACCCTAACACTTCCCCGAAGCCTGACCCTCACCCGTCCCCTAATCCTAACCCGTACGCTGACAGTAACCCGCGCCCTCACACGTACGCTCCCCCTACAGCGTTGTCGTACCCTCACCTGGACCCTAAACCGTCCCCGTCCCCTAACCCTAACCCTAGCCCGAACCCTAACCCTAACCCTTCCCCGAAGCCTGACCCTCACCCGTCCCCTAATCCTAACCCGTACGCTGACACTAACCCGCGCCCTCACACGTACGCTCCCCCTAAAGCGTTGTCGTACCCTCACCTGGACCCTAAACCGTCCCCGTCCCCTAACCCTAACCCTAGCCCGAACCCTAACCCTAACCCTTCCCCGAAGCCTGACCCTCACCCGTCCCCTAATCCTAACCCGTACGCTGACACTAACCCGCGCCCTCACACGTACGCTCCCCCTAAAGCGTTGTCGTACCCTCACCTGGACCCTAAACCGTCCCCGTCCCCTAACCCTAACCCTAGCCCGAACCCTAACCCTAACACTTCCCCGAAGCCTGACCCTCACCCGTCCCCTAATCCTAACCCGTACGCTGACACTAACCCGCGCCCTCACACGTACGCTCCCCCTAAAGCGTTGTCGTACCCTCACCTGGACCCTAAACCGTCCCCGTCCCCTAACCCTAACCCTAGCCCGAACCCTAACCCTAACCCTTCCCCGAAGCCTGACCCTCACCCGTCCCCTAATCCTAACCCGTACGCTGACACTAACCCGCGCCCTCACACGTACGCTCCCCCTAAAGCGTTGTCGTACCCTCACCTGGACCCTAAACCGTCCGCGTCCCCTAACCCTAACCCTAGCCCGAACCCTAACCCTAACCCTTCCCCGAAGCCTGACCCTCACCCGTCCCCTAATCCTAACCCGTACGCTGACACTAACCCGCGCCCTCACACGTACGCTCCCCCTAAAGCATTGTCGTACCCTCACCTGGACCCTAAACCGTCCCCGTCCCCTAACCCTAACCCTAGCCCGAACCCTAACCCTAACCCTTCCCCGAAGCCTGACCCTCACCCGTCCCATAATCCTAACCCGTACGCTGACACTAACCCGCGCCCTCACACGTACGCTCCCCCTAAAGCGTTGTCGTACCCTCACCTGGACCCTAAAGCGTCCCCGTCCCCTAACCCTAACCCTAGCCCGAACCCTAACCCTAACCCTTCCCCGAAGCCTGACCCTCACCCGTCCCCTAATCCTAACCCGTACGCTGACACTAACCCGCGCCCTCACACGTACGCTCCCCCTAAAGCGTTGTCGTACCCTCACCTGGACCCTAAACCGTCCCCGTCCCCTAACCCTAACCCTAGCCCGAACCCTAACCCGAACCCTTCCCCGAAGCCTGACCCTCACCCGTCCCCTACTCCTAACCCGTACGCTGACACTAACCCGCGCCCTCACACGTACGCTCCCCCTAAAGCGTTGTCGTACCCTCACCTGGACCCTAAACCGTCCCCGTCCCCTAACCCTAACCCTAGCCCGAACCCTAACCCTAACCCTTCCCCGAAGCCTGACCCTCACCCGTCCCCTAATCCTAACCCGTACGCTGACACTAACCCGCGCCCTCACACGTACGCTCCCCCTAAAGCGTTGTCGTACCCTCACCTGGACCCTAAACCGTCCCCGTCCCCTAACCCTAACCCTAGACCGAACCCTAACCCTAACACTTCCCCGAAGCCTGACCCTCACCCGTCCCCTAATCCTAACCCGTACGCTGACACTAACCCGCGCCCTCACACGTACGCTCCCCCTACAGCGTTGTCGTACCCTCACCTGGACCCTAAACCGTCCCCGTCCCCTAACCCTAACCCTAGCCCGAACCCTAACCCTAACCCTTCCCCGAAGCCTGACCCTCACCCGTCCCCTAATCCTAACCCGTACGCTGACACTAACCCGCGCCCTCACACGTACGCTCCCCCTAAAGCGTTGTCGTACCCTCACCTGGACCCTAAACCGTCCCCGTCCCCTAACCCTAACCCTAGCCCGAACCCTAACCCTAACCCTTCCCCGAAGCCTGACCCTCACCCGTCCCCTAATCCTAACCCGTACGCTGACACTAACCCGCGCCCTCACACGTACGCTCCCCCTAAAGCGTTGTCGTACCCTCACCTGGACCCTAAACCGTCCCCGTCCCCTAACCCTAACCCTAGCCCGAACCCTAACCCTAACACTTCCCCGAAGCCTGACCCTCACCCGTCCCCTAATCCTAACCCGTACGCTGACACTAACCCGCGCCCTCACACGTACGCTCCCCCTAAAGCGTTGTCGTACCCTCACCTGGACCCTAAACCTTCCCCGTCCCCTAACCCTAACCCTAGCCCGAACCCTAACCCTAACCCTTCCCCGAAGCCTGACCCTCACCCGTCCCCTAATCCTAACCCGTACGCTGACACTAACCCGCGCCCTCACACGTACGCTCCCCCTAAAGCGTTGTCGTACCCTCACCTGGACCCTAAACCGTCCGCGTCCCCTAACCCTAACCCTAGCCCGAACCCTAACCCTAACCCTTCCCCGAAGCCTGACCCTCACCCGTCCCCTAATCCTAACCCGTACGCTGACACTAACCCGCGCCCTCACACGTACGCTCCCCCTAAAGCGTTGTCGTACCCTCACCTGGACCCTAAACCGTCCCCGTCCCCTAACCCTAACCCTAGCCCGAACCCTAACCCTAACCCTTCCCCGAAGCCTGACCCTCACCCGTCCCATAATCCTAACCCGTACGCTGACACTAACCCGCGCCCTCACACGTACGCTCCCCCTAAAGCGTTGTCGTACCCTCACCTGGACCCTAAACCGTCCCCGTCCCCTAACCCTAACCCTAGCCCGAACCCTAAGCCTAACCCTTCCTCGAAGCCCGACCCTCACCCTTCCCCTAATCCTAACCCGTACGCTGACACTAACCCGCGCCCTCACACGTACGCTCCCCCTAAAGCGTTGTCGTACCCTCACCTGGACCCTAAACCGTCCCCGTCCCCTAACCCTAACCCTAGCCCGAACCCTAACCCTAACCCTTCCCCGAAGCCTGACCCTCACCCGTCCCCTAATCCTAACCCGTACGCTGACACTAACCCGCGCCCTCACACGTACGCTCCCCCTACAGCGTTGTCGTACCCTCACCTGGACCCTAAACCGTCCCCGTCCCCTAACCCTAACCCTAGCCCGAACCCTAACCCTAACCCTTCCCCGAAGCCTGACCCTCACCCGTCCCCTAATCCTAACCCGTACGCTGACACTAACCCGCGCCCTCACACGTACGCTCCCCCTAAAGCGTTGTCGTACCCTCACCTGGACCCTAAACCGTCCCCGTCCCCTAACCCTAACCCTAGCCCGAACCCTAACCCTAACCCTTCCCCGAAGCCTGACCCTCACCCGTCCCCTAATCCTAACCCGTACGCTGACACTAACCCGCGCCCTCACACGTACGCTCCCCCTAAAGCGTTGTCGTACCCTCACCTGGACCCTAAACCGTCCCCGTCCCCTAACCCTAACCCTAGCCCGAACCCTAACCCTAACACTTCCCCGAAGCCTGACCCTCACCCGTCCCCTAATCCTAACCCGTACGCTGACACTAACCCGCGCCCTCACACGTACGCTCCCCCTAAAGCGTTGTCGTACCCTCACCTGGACCCTAAACCGTCCCCGTCCCCTAACCCTAACCCTAGCCCGAACCCTAACCCTAACCCTTCCCCGAAGCCTGACCCTCACGCGTCCCCTAATCCTAACCCGTACGCTGACACTAACCCGCGCCCTCACACGTACGCTCCCCCTAAAGCGTTGTCGTACCCTCACCTGGACCCTAAACCGTCCGCGTCCCCTAACCCTAACCCTAGCCCGAACCCTAACCCTAACCCTTCCCCGAAGCCTGACCCTCACCCGTCCCCTAATCCTAACCCGTACGCTGACACTAACCCGCGCCCTCACACGTACGCTCCCCCTAAAGCGTTGTCGTACCCTCACCTGGACCCTAAACCGTCCCCGTCCCCTAACCCTAACCCTAGCCCGAACCCTAACCCTAACCCTTCCCCGAAGCCTGACCCTCACCCGTCCCATAATCCTAACCCGTACGCTGACACTAACCCGCGCCCTCACACGTACGCTCCCCCTAAAGCGTTGTCGTACCCTCACCTGGACCCTAAACCGTCCCCGTCCCCTAACCCTAACCCTAGCCCGAACCCTAACCCTAACCCTTCCTCGAAGCCCGACCCTCACCCTTCCCCTAATCCTAACCCGTACGCTGACACTAACCCGCGCCCTCACACGTACGCTCACCCTAAAGCGTTGTCGTACCCTCACCTGGACCCTAAACCGTCCCCGTCCCCTAACACTAACCCTAGCCCGAACCCTAACCCTAACCCTTCCCCGAAGCCTGACCCTCACCCGTCCCCTAATCCTAACCCGTACGCTGACACTAACCCGCGCCCTCACACGTACGCTCCCCCTAAAGCGTTGTCGTACCCTCACCTGGACCCTAAACCGTCCCCGTCCCCTAACCCTAACCCTAGCCCGAACCCTAACCCTAACCCTTCCCCGAAGCCTGACCCTCACCCGTCCCCTAATCCTAACCCGTACGCTGACACTAACCCGCGCCCTCACACGTACGCTCCCCCTAAAGCGTTGTCGTACCCTCACCTGGACCCTAAACCGTCCCCGTCCCCTAACCCTAACCCTAGCCCGAACCCTAACCCTAACCCTTCCCCGAAGCCTGACCCTCACCCGTCCCCTAATCCTAACCCGTACGCTGACACTAACCCGCGCCCTCACACGTACGCTCCCCCTAAAGCGTTGTCGTACCCTCACCTGGACCCTAAACCGTCCCCGTCCCCTAACCCTAACCCTAGACCGAACCCTAACCCTAACACTTCCCCGAAGCCTGACCCTCACCCGTCCCCTAATCCTAACCCGTACGCTGACAGTAACCCGCGCCCTCACACGTACGCTCCCCCTACAGCGTTGTCGTACCCTCACCTGGACCCTAAACCGTCCCCGTCCCCTAACCCTAACCCTAGCCCGAACCCTAACCCTAACCCTTCCCCGAAGCCTGACCCTCACCCGTCCCCTAATCCTAACCCGTACGCTGACACTAACCCGCGCCCTCACACGTACGCTCCCCCTAAAGCGTTGTCGTACCCTCACCTGGACCCTAAACCGTCCCCGTCCCCTAACCCTAACCCTAGCCCGAACCCTAACCCTAACCCTTCCCCGAAGCCTGACCCTCACCCGTCCCCTAATCCTAACCCGTACGCTGACACTAACCCGCGCCCTCACACGTACGCTCCCCCTAAAGCGTTGTCGTACCCTCACCTGGACCCTAAACCGTCCCCGTCCCCTAACCCTAACCCTAGCCCGAACCCTAACCCTAACACTTCCCCGAAGCCTGACCCTCACCCGTCCCCTAATCCTAACCCGTACGCTGACACTAACCCGCGCCCTCACACGTACGCTCCCCCTAAAGCGTTGTCGTACCCTCACCTGGACCCTAAACCGTCCCCGTCCCCTAACCCTAACCCTAGCCCGAACCCTAACCCTAACCCTTCCCCGAAGCCTGACCCTCACCCGTCCCCTAATCCTAACCCGTACGCTGACACTAACCCGCGCCCTCACACGTACGCTCCCCCTAAAGCGTTGTCGTACCCTCACCTGGACCCTAAACCGTCCGCGTCCCCTAACCCTAACCCTAGCCCGAACCCTAACCCTAACCCTTCCCCGAAGCCTGACCCTCACCCGTCCCCTAATCCTAACCCGTACGCTGACACTAACCCGCGCCCTCACACGTACGCTCCCCCTAAAGCATTGTCGTACCCTCACCTGGACCCTAAACCGTCCCCGTCCCCTAACCCTAACCCTAGCCCGAACCCTAACCCTAACCCTTCCCCGAAGCCTGACCCTCACCCGTCCCATAATCCTAACCCGTACGCTGACACTAACCCGCGCCCTCACACGTACGCTCCCCCTAAAGCGTTGTCGTACCCTCACCTGGACCCTAAAGCGTCCCCGTCCCCTAACCCTAACCCTAGCCCGAACCCTAACCCTAACCCTTCCCCGAAGCCTGACCCTCACCCGTCCCCTAATCCTAACCCGTACGCTGACACTAACCCGCGCCCTCACACGTACGCTCCCCCTAAAGCGTTGTCGTACCCTCACCTGGACCCTAAACCGTCCCCGTCCCCTAACCCTAACCCTAGCCCGAACCCTAACCCGAACCCTTCCCCGAAGCCTGACCCTCACCCGTCCCCTACTCCTAACCCGTACGCTGACACTAACCCGCGCCCTCACACGTACGCTCCCCCTAAAGCGTTGTCGTACCCTCACCTGGACCCTAAACCGTCCCCGTCCCCTAACCCTAACCCTAGCCCGAACCCTAACCCTAACCCTTCCCCGAAGCCTGACCCTCACCCGTCCCCTAATCCTAACCCGTACGCTGACACTAACCCGCGCCCTCACACGTACGCTCCCCCTAAAGCGTTGTCGTACCCTCACCTGGACCCTAAACCGTCCCCGTCCCCTAACCCTAACCCTAGACCGAACCCTAACCCTAACACTTCCCCGAAGCCTGACCCTCACCCGTCCCCTAATCCTAACCCGTACGCTGACACTAACCCGCGCCCTCACACGTACGCTCCCCCTACAGCGTTGTCGTACCCTCACCTGGACCCTAAACCGTCCCCGTCCCCTAACCCTAACCCTAGCCCGAACCCTAACCCTAACCCTTCCCCGAAGCCTGACCCTCACCCGTCCCCTAATCCTAACCCGTACGCTGACACTAACCCGCGCCCTCACACGTACGCTCCCCCTAAAGCGTTGTCGTACCCTCACCTGGACCCTAAACCGTCCCCGTCCCCTAACCCTAACCCTAGCCCGAACCCTAACCCTAACCCTTCCCCGAAGCCTGACCCTCACCCGTCCCCTAATCCTAACCCGTACGCTGACACTAACCCGCGCCCTCACACGTACGCTCCCCCTAAAGCGTTGTCGTACCCTCACCTGGACCCTAAACCGTCCCCGTCCCCTAACCCTAACCCTAGCCCGAACCCTAACCCTAACACTTCCCCGAAGCCTGACCCTCACCCGTCCCCTAATCCTAACCCGTACGCTGACACTAACCCGCGCCCTCACACGTACGCTCCCCCTAAAGCGTTGTCGTACCCTCACCTGGACCCTAAACCTTCCCCGTCCCCTAACCCTAACCCTAGCCCGAACCCTAACCCTAACCCTTCCCCGAAGCCTGACCCTCACCCGTCCCCTAATCCTAACCCGTACGCTGACACTAACCCGCGCCCTCACACGTACGCTCCCCCTAAAGCGTTGTCGTACCCTCACCTGGACCCTAAACCGTCCGCGTCCCCTAACCCTAACCCTAGCCCGAACCCTAACCCTAACCCTTCCCCGAAGCCTGACCCTCACCCGTCCCCTAATCCTAACCCGTACGCTGACACTAACCCGCGCCCTCACACGTACGCTCCCCCTAAAGCGTTGTCGTACCCTCACCTGGACCCTAAACCGTCCCCGTCCCCTAACCCTAACCCTAGCCCGAACCCTAACCCTAACCCTTCCCCGAAGCCTGACCCTCACCCGTCCCATAATCCTAACCCGTACGCTGACACTAACCCGCGCCCTCACACGTACGCTCCCCCTAAAGCGTTGTCGTACCCTCACCTGGACCCTAAACCGTCCCCGTCCCCTAACCCTAACCCTAGCCCGAACCCTAAGCCTAACCCTTCCTCGAAGCCCGACCCTCACCCTTCCCCTAATCCTAACCCGTACGCTGACACTAACCCGCGCCCTCACACGTACGCTCCCCCTAAAGCGTTGTCGTACCCTCACCTGGACCCTAAACCGTCCCCGTCCCCTAACCCTAACCCTAGCCCGAACCCTAACCCTAACCCTTCCCCGAAGCCTGACCCTCACCCGTCCCCTAATCCTAACCCGTACGCTGACACTAACCCGCGCCCTCACACGTACGCTCCCCCTACAGCGTTGTCGTACCCTCACCTGGACCCTAAACCGTCCCCGTCCCCTAACCCTAACCCTAGCCCGAACCCTAACCCTAACCCTTCCCCGAAGCCTGACCCTCACCCGTCCCCTAATCCTAACCCGTACGCTGACACTAACCCGCGCCCTCACACGTACGCTCCCCCTAAAGCGTTGTCGTACCCTCACCTGGACCCTAAACCGTCCCCGTCCCCTAACCCTAACCCTAGCCCGAACCCTAACCCTAACCCTTCCCCGAAGCCTGACCCTCACCCGTCCCCTAATCCTAACCCGTACGCTGACACTAACCCGCGCCCTCACACGTACGCTCCCCCTAAAGCGTTGTCGTACCCTCACCTGGACCCTAAACCGTCCCCGTCCCCTAACCCTAACCCTAGCCCGAACCCTAACCCTAACACTTCCCCGAAGCCTGACCCTCACCCGTCCCCTAATCCTAACCCGTACGCTGACACTAACCCGCGCCCTCACACGTACGCTCCCCCTAAAGCGTTGTCGTACCCTCACCTGGACCCTAAACCGTCCCCGTCCCCTAACCCTAACCCTAGCCCGAACCCTAACCCTAACCCTTCCCCGAAGCCTGACCCTCACGCGTCCCCTAATCCTAACCCGTACGCTGACACTAACCCGCGCCCTCACACGTACGCTCCCCCTAAAGCGTTGTCGTACCCTCACCTGGACCCTAAACCGTCCGCGTCCCCTAACCCTAACCCTAGCCCGAACCCTAACCCTAACCCTTCCCCGAAGCCTGACCCTCACCCGTCCCCTAATCCTAACCCGTACGCTGACACTAACCCGCGCCCTCACACGTACGCTCCCCCTAAAGCGTTGTCGTACCCTCACCTGGACCCTAAACCGTCCCCGTCCCCTAACCCTAACCCTAGCCCGAACCCTAACCCTAACCCTTCCCCGAAGCCTGACCCTCACCCGTCCCATAATCCTAACCCGTACGCTGACACTAACCCGCGCCCTCACACGTACGCTCCCCCTAAAGCGTTGTCGTACCCTCACCTGGACCCTAAACCGTCCCCGTCCCCTAACCCTAACCCTAGCCCGAACCCTAACCCTAACCCTTCCTCGAAGCCCGACCCTCACCCTTCCCCTAATCCTAACCCGTACGCTGACACTAACCCGCGCCCTCACACGTACGCTCACCCTAAAGCGTTGTCGTACCCTCACCTGGACCCTAAACCGTCCCCGTCCCCTAACACTAACCCTAGCCCGAACCCTAACCCTAACCCTTCCCCGAAGCCTGACCCTCACCCGTCCCCTAATCCTAACCCGTACGCTGACACTAACCCGCGCCCTCACACGTACGCTCCCCCTAAAGCGTTGTCGTACCCTCACCTGGACCCTAAACCGTCCCCGTCCCCTAACCCTAACCCTAGCCCGAACCCTAACCCTAACCCTTCCCCGAAGCCTGACCCTCACCCGTCCCCTAATCCTAACCCGTACGCTGACACTAACCCGCGCCCTCACACGTACGCTCCCCCTAAAGCGTTGTCGTACCCTCACCTGGACCCTAAACCGTCCCCGTCCCCTAACCCTAACCCTAGCCCGAACCCTAACCCTAACACTTCCCCGAAGCCTGACCCTCACCCGTCCCCTAATCCTAACCCGTACGCTGACACTAACCCGCGCCCTCACACGTACGCTCCCCCTAAAGCGTTGTCGTACCCTCACCTGGACCCTAAACCGTCCCCGTCCCCTAACCCTAACCCTAGCCCGAACCCTAACCCTAACCCTTCCCCGAAGCCTGACCCTCACCCGTCCCCTAATCCTAACCCGTACGCTGACACTAACCCGCGCCCTCACACGTACGCTCCCCCTAAAGCGTTGTCGTACCCTCACCTGGACCCTAAACCGTCCGCGTCCCCTAACCCTAACCCTAGCCCGAACCCTAACCCTAACCCTTCCCCGAAGCCTGACCCTCACCCGTCCCCTAATCCTAACCCGTACGCTGACACTAACCCGCGCCCTCACACGTACGCTCCCCCTAAAGCGTTGTCGTACCCTCACCTGGACCCTAAACCGTCCCCGTCCCCTAACCCTAACCCTAGCCCGAACCCTAACCCTAACCCTTCCCCGAAGCCTGACCCTCACCCGTCCCATAATCCTAACCCGTACGCTGACACTAACCCGCGCCCTCACACGTACGCTCCCCCTAAAGCGTTGTCGTACCCTCACCTGGACCCTAAACCGTCCCCGTCCCCTAACCCTAACCCTAGCCCGAACCCTAACCCTAACCCTTCCTCGAAGCCCGACCCTCACCCTTCCCCTAATCCTAACCCGTACGCTGACACTAACCCGCGCCCTCACACGTACGCTCCCCCTAAAGCGTTGTCGTACACTCACCTGGACCCTAAACCGTCCCCATCCCCTAACACTAACCCTAGCCCGAACCCTAACCCTAACCCTTCCCCGAAGCCTGACCCTCACCCGTCCCCTAATCCTAACCCGTACGCTGACACTAACCCGCGCCCTCACACGTACGCTCCCCCTAAAGCGTTGTCGTACCCTCACCTGGACCCTAAACCGTCCCCGTCCCCTAACCCTAACCCTAGCCCGAACCCTATCCCTAACCCTTCCCCGAAGCCTGACCCTCACCCGTCCCCTAATCCTAACCCGTACGCTGACACTAACCCGCGCCCTCACACGTACGCTCCCCCTAAAGCGTTGTCGTACCCTCACCTGGACCCTAAACCGTCCCCGTCCCCTAACCCTAACCCTAGCCCGAACCCTAACCCTAACCCTTCCCCGAAGCCTGACCCTCACCCGTCCCCTAATCCTAACCCGTACGCTGACACTAACCCGCGCCCTCACACGTACGCTCCCCCTAAAGCGTTGTCGTACCCTCACCTGGACCCTAAACCGTCCCCGTCCCCTAACCCTAACCCTAGCTCGAACCCTAACCCTAACCCTTCCCCGAAGCCTGACACTCACCCGTCCCCTAATCCTAACCCGTACGCTGACACTAACCCGCGCCCTCACACGTACGCTCCCCCTAAAGCGTTGTCGTACCCTCACCTGGACCCTAAACCATCCCCGTCCCCTAACCCTAACCCTAGCCCGAACCCTAACCCTAACCCTTCCCCGAAGCCTGACCCTCACCCGTCCCCTAATCCTAACCCATACGCTGACACTAACCCGCGCCCTCACACGTACGCTCCCCCTAAAGCGTTGTCGTACCCTCACCTGGACCCTAAACCGTCCCCGTCCCCTAACCCTAACCCTAGCCCGAACCGTAACCGTAACCCTTCCCCGAAGCCTGACCCTCACCCGTCCCCTAGTCCTAACCCGTACGCTGACACTAACCCGCGCCCTCACACGTACGCTCCCCCTAAAGCGTTGTCGTACCCTCACCTGGACCCTAAACCTTCCCCGTCCCCTAACCCTAACCCTAGACCGAACCCTAACCCTAACCCTTCCCCGAAGCCTGACCCTCACCCGTCCCCTAATCCTAACCCGTACGCTGACACTAACCCGCGCCCTCACACGTACGCTCCCCCTAAAGCGTTGTCGTACCCTCACCTGGACCCTAAACCGTCCCCGTTTCCTAACCCTAACCCTAGCCCGAACCCTAACCCTAACCCTTCCCCAAGCCTGACCCTCACCCGTCCCCTAATCCTAACCCGTACGCTGACACTAACCCGCGCCCTCACACGTACGCTCCCCCTAAAGCGTTGTCCTACCCTCACCTGGACCCTAAACCGTCCCCGTCCCCTAACCCTAACCGTAGCCCGAACCCTAACCCTAACCCTTCCCCGAAGCCTGACACTCACCCGTCCCCTAATCCTAACCCGTACGCTGACACTAACCCGCGCCCTCACACGTACGCTCCCCCTAAAGCGTTGTCGTACCCTCACCTGGACCCTAAAGCGTCCCCGTCCCCTAACCCTAACCCTAGCCCGAACCCTAACCCTAACCCTTCCCCGAAGCCTGACCCTCACCCGTCCCCTAATCCTAACCCGTACGCTGACACTAACCCGCGCCCTCACACGTACGCTCCCCCTAAAGCGTTGTCGTACCCTCACCTGGACCCTAAACCGTCCCCGTCCCCTAACCCTAACCCTAGCCCGAACCCTAACCCGAACCCTTCCCCGAAGCCTGACCCTCACCCGTCCCCTACTCCTAACCCGTACGCTGACACTAACCCGCGCCCTCACACGTACGCTCCCCCTAAAGCGTTGTCGTACCCTCACCTGGACCCTAAACCGTCCCCGTCCCCTAACCCTAACCCTAGCCCGAACCCTAACCCTAACCCTTCCCCGAAGCCTGACCCTCACCCGTCCCCTAATCCTAACCCGTACGCTGACACTAACCCGCGCCCTCACACGTACGCTCCCCCTAAAGCGTTGTCGTACCCTCACCTGGACCCTAAACCGTCCCCGTCCCCTAACCCTAACCCTAGACCGAACCCTAACCCTAACACTTCCCCGAAGCCTGACCCTCACCCGTCCCCTAATCCTAACCCGTACGCTGACACTAACCCGCGCCCTCACACGTACGCTCCCCCTACAGCGTTGTCGTACCCTCACCTGGACCCTAAACCGTCCCCGTCCCCTAACCGTAACCCTAGCCCGAACCCTAACCCTAACCCTTCCCCGAAGCCTGACCCTCACCCGTCCCCTAATCCTAACCCGTACGCTGACACTAACCCGCGCCCTCACACGTACGCTCCCCCTAAAGCGTTGTCGTACCCTCACCTGGACCCTAAACCGTCCCCGTTTCCTAACCCTAACCCTAGCCCGAACCCTAACCCTAACCCTTCCCCGAAGCCTGACCCTCACCCGTACCCTAATCCTAACCCATACGCTGACACTAACCCGCGCCCTCACACGTACGCTCCCCCTAAAGCGTTGTCGTACCCTCACCTGGACCCTAAACCGTCCCCGTCCCCTAACCCTAGCCCGAACCCTAACCCTAACACTTCCCCGAAGCCTGACCCTCACCCGTCCCCTAATCCTAACCCGTACGCTGACACTAACCCGCGCCCTCACACGTACGCTCCCCCTAAAGCGTTGTCGTACCCTCAACTGGACCCTAAACCTTCCCCGTCCCCTAACCCTAACCCTAGACCGAACCCTAACCCTAACACTTCCCCGAAGCCTGACCCTCACCCGTCCCCTAATCCTAACCCGTACGCTGACACTAACCCGCGCCCTCACACGTACGCTCCCCCTACAGCGTTGTCGTACCCTCACCTGGACCCTAAAC
Organism: Globicephala melas; assembly: GCF_963455315.2. NCBI lineage: Eukaryota > Metazoa > Chordata > Mammalia > Artiodactyla > Delphinidae > Globicephala > Globicephala melas. The sequence goes on from NW_027207400.1 coordinate 233,165, forward strand.
CGTCCCCGTCCCCTAACCCTAACCCTAGCCCGAACCCTAACCCTAACCCTTCCCCGAAGCCTGACCCTCACCCGTCCCCTAATCCTAACCCGTACGCTGACACTAATCCGCGCCCTCACACGTACGCTCCCCCTAAAGCGTTGTCGTACCCTCACCTGGACCCTAAACCGTCCCCGTCCCCTAACCCTAACCCTAGCCCGAACCCTAACCCTAACCCTTCCCCGAAGCCTGACCCTCACCCGTCCCCTAATCCTAACCCGTACGCTGACACTAACCCGCGCCCTCACACGTACGCTCCCCCTAAAGCGTTGTCGTACCCTCACCTGGACCCTAAACCGTCCCCGTCCCCTAACCCTAACCCTAGCCCGAACCCTAACCCTAACACTTCCCCGAAGCCTGACCCTCACCCGTCCCCTAATCCTAACCCGTACGCTGACACTAACCCGCGCCCTCACACGTACGCTCCCCCTACAGCGTTGTCGTACCCTCACCTGGACCCTAAACCGTCCCCGTCCCCTAACCCTAACCCTAGCCCGAACCCTAACCCTAACCCTTCCCCGAAGCCTGACCCTCACCCGTCCCCTAATCCTAACCCGTACGCTGACACTAACCCGCGCCCTCACACGTACGCTCCCCCTAAAGCGTTGTCGTACCCTCACCTGGACCCTAAACCGTCCCCGTCCCCTAACCCTAACCCTAGCCCGAACCCTAACCCTAACCCTTCCCCGAAGCCTGACCCTCACCCGTCCCCTAATCCTAACCCGTACGCTGACACTAACCCGCGCCCTCACACGTACGCTCCCCCTAAAGCGTTGTCGTACCCTCACCTGGACCCTAAACCGTCCCCGTCCCCTAACCCTAACCCTAGCCCGAACCCTAACCCTAACACTTCCCCGAAGCCTGACCCTCACCCGTCCCCTAATCCTAACCCGTACGCTGACACTAACCCGCGCCCTCACACGTACGCTCCCCCTAAAGCGTTGTCGTACCCTCACCTGGACCCTAAACCTTCCCCGTCCCCTAACCCTAACCCTAGCCCGAACCCTAACCCTAACCCTTCCCCGAAGCCTGACCCTCACCCGTCCCCTAATCCTAACCCGTACGCTGACACTAACCCGCGCCCTCACACGTACGCTCCCCCTAAAGCGTTGTCGTACCCTCACCTGGACCCTAAACCGTCCGCGTCCCCTAACCCTAACCCTAGCCCGAACCCTAACCCTAACCCTTCCCCGAAGCCTGACCCTCACCCGTCCCCTAATCCTAACCCGTACGCTGACACTAACCCGCGCCCTCACACGTACGCTCCCCCTAAAGCGTTGTCGTACCCTCACCTGGACCCTAAACCGTCCCCGTCCCCTAACCCTAACCCTAGCCCGAACCCTAACCCTAACCCTTCCCCGAAGCCTGACCCTCACCCGTCCCATAATCCTAACCCGTACGCTGACACTAACCCGCGCCCTCACACGTACGCTCCCCCTAAAGCGTTGTCGTACCCTCACCTGGACCCTAAACCGTCCCCGTCCCCTAACCCTAACCCTAGCCCGAACCCTAAGCCTAACCCTTCCTCGAAGCCCGACCCTCACCCTTCCCCTAATCCTAACCCGTACGCTGACACTAACCCGCGCCCTCACACGTACGCTCCCCCTAAAGCGTTGTCGTACCCTCACCTGGACCCTAAACCGTCCCCGTCCCCTAACCCTAACCCTAGCCCGAACCCTAACCCTAACCCTTCCCCGAAGCCTGACCCTCACCCGTCCCCTAATCCTAACCCGTACGCTGACACTAACCCGCGCCCTCACACGTACGCTCCCCCTACAGCGTTGTCGTACCCTCACCTGGACCCTAAACCGTCCCCGTCCCCTAACCCTAACCCTAGCCCGAACCCTAACCCTAACCCTTCCCCGAAGCCTGACCCTCACCCGTCCCCTAATCCTAACCCGTACGCTGACACTAACCCGCGCCCTCACACGTACGCTCCCCCTAAAGCGTTGTCGTACCCTCACCTGGACCCTAAACCGTCCCCGTCCCCTAACCCTAACCCTAGCCCGAACCCTAACCCTAACCCTTCCCCGAAGCCTGACCCTCACCCGTCCCCTAATCCTAACCCGTACGCTGACACTAACCCGCGCCCTCACACGTACGCTCCCCCTAAAGCGTTGTCGTACCCTCACCTGGACCCTAAACCGTCCCCGTCCCCTAACCCTAACCCTAGCCCGAACCCTAACCCTAACACTTCCCCGAAGCCTGACCCTCACCCGTCCCCTAATCCTAACCCGTACGCTGACACTAACCCGCGCCCTCACACGTACGCTCCCCCTAAAGCGTTGTCGTACCCTCACCTGGACCCTAAACCGTCCCCGTCCCCTAACCCTAACCCTAGCCCGAACCCTAACCCTAACCCTTCCCCGAAGCCTGACCCTCACGCGTCCCCTAATCCTAACCCGTACGCTGACACTAACCCGCGCCCTCACACGTACGCTCCCCCTAAAGCGTTGTCGTACCCTCACCTGGACCCTAAACCGTCCGCGTCCCCTAACCCTAACCCTAGCCCGAACCCTAACCCTAACCCTTCCCCGAAGCCTGACCCTCACCCGTCCCCTAATCCTAACCCGTACGCTGACACTAACCCGCGCCCTCACACGTACGCTCCCCCTAAAGCGTTGTCGTACCCTCACCTGGACCCTAAACCGTCCCCGTCCCCTAACCCTAACCCTAGCCCGAACCCTAACCCTAACCCTTCCCCGAAGCCTGACCCTCACCCGTCCCATAATCCTAACCCGTACGCTGACACTAACCCGCGCCCTCACACGTACGCTCCCCCTAAAGCGTTGTCGTACCCTCACCTGGACCCTAAACCGTCCCCGTCCCCTAACCCTAACCCTAGCCCGAACCCTAACCCTAACCCTTCCTCGAAGCCCGACCCTCACCCTTCCCCTAATCCTAACCCGTACGCTGACACTAACCCGCGCCCTCACACGTACGCTCACCCTAAAGCGTTGTCGTACCCTCACCTGGACCCTAAACCGTCCCCGTCCCCTAACACTAACCCTAGCCCGAACCCTAACCCTAACCCTTCCCCGAAGCCTGACCCTCACCCGTCCCCTAATCCTAACCCGTACGCTGACACTAACCCGCGCCCTCACACGTACGCTCCCCCTAAAGCGTTGTCGTACCCTCACCTGGACCCTAAACCGTCCCCGTCCCCTAACCCTAACCCTAGCCCGAACCCTAACCCTAACCCTTCCCCGAAGCCTGACCCTCACCCGTCCCCTAATCCTAACCCGTACGCTGACACTAACCCGCGCCCTCACACGTACGCTCCCCCTAAAGCGTTGTCGTACCCTCACCTGGACCCTAAACCGTCCCCGTCCCCTAACCCTAACCCTAGCCCGAACCCTAACCCTAACACTTCCCCGAAGCCTGACCCTCACCCGTCCCCTAATCCTAACCCGTACGCTGACACTAACCCGCGCCCTCACACGTACGCTCCCCCTAAAGCGTTGTCGTACCCTCACCTGGACCCTAAACCGTCCCCGTCCCCTAACCCTAACCCTAGCCCGAACCCTAACCCTAACCCTTCCCCGAAGCCTGACCCTCACCCGTCCCCTAATCCTAACCCGTACGCTGACACTAACCCGCGCCCTCACACGTACGCTCCCCCTAAAGCGTTGTCGTACCCTCACCTGGACCCTAAACCGTCCGCGTCCCCTAACCCTAACCCTAGCCCGAACCCTAACCCTAACCCTTCCCCGAAGCCTGACCCTCACCCGTCCCCTAATCCTAACCCGTACGCTGACACTAACCCGCGCCCTCACACGTACGCTCCCCCTAAAGCGTTGTCGTACCCTCACCTGGACCCTAAACCGTCCCCGTCCCCTAACCCTAACCCTAGCCCGAACCCTAACCCTAACCCTTCCCCGAAGCCTGACCCTCACCCGTCCCATAATCCTAACCCGTACGCTGACACTAACCCGCGCCCTCACACGTACGCTCCCCCTAAAGCGTTGTCGTACCCTCACCTGGACCCTAAACCGTCCCCGTCCCCTAACCCTAACCCTAGCCCGAACCCTAACCCTAACCCTTCCTCGAAGCCCGACCCTCACCCTTCCCCTAATCCTAACCCGTACGCTGACACTAACCCGCGCCCTCACACGTACGCTCCCCCTAAAGCGTTGTCGTACACTCACCTGGACCCTAAACCGTCCCCATCCCCTAACACTAACCCTAGCCCGAACCCTAACCCTAACCCTTCCCCGAAGCCTGACCCTCACCCGTCCCCTAATCCTAACCCGTACGCTGACACTAACCCGCGCCCTCACACGTACGCTCCCCCTAAAGCGTTGTCGTACCCTCACCTGGACCCTAAACCGTCCCCGTCCCCTAACCCTAACCCTAGCCCGAACCCTATCCCTAACCCTTCCCCGAAGCCTGACCCTCACCCGTCCCCTAATCCTAACCCGTACGCTGACACTAACCCGCGCCCTCACACGTACGCTCCCCCTAAAGCGTTGTCGTACCCTCACCTGGACCCTAAACCGTCCCCGTCCCCTAACCCTAACCCTAGCCCGAACCCTAACCCTAACCCTTCCCCGAAGCCTGACCCTCACCCGTCCCCTAATCCTAACCCGTACGCTGACACTAACCCGCGCCCTCACACGTACGCTCCCCCTAAAGCGTTGTCGTACCCTCACCTGGACCCTAAACCGTCCCCGTCCCCTAACCCTAACCCTAGCTCGAACCCTAACCCTAACCCTTCCCCGAAGCCTGACACTCACCCGTCCCCTAATCCTAACCCGTACGCTGACACTAACCCGCGCCCTCACACGTACGCTCCCCCTAAAGCGTTGTCGTACCCTCACCTGGACCCTAAACCATCCCCGTCCCCTAACCCTAACCCTAGCCCGAACCCTAACCCTAACCCTTCCCCGAAGCCTGACCCTCACCCGTCCCCTAATCCTAACCCATACGCTGACACTAACCCGCGCCCTCACACGTACGCTCCCCCTAAAGCGTTGTCGTACCCTCACCTGGACCCTAAACCGTCCCCGTCCCCTAACCCTAACCCTAGCCCGAACCGTAACCGTAACCCTTCCCCGAAGCCTGACCCTCACCCGTCCCCTAGTCCTAACCCGTACGCTGACACTAACCCGCGCCCTCACACGTACGCTCCCCCTAAAGCGTTGTCGTACCCTCACCTGGACCCTAAACCTTCCCCGTCCCCTAACCCTAACCCTAGACCGAACCCTAACCCTAACCCTTCCCCGAAGCCTGACCCTCACCCGTCCCCTAATCCTAACCCGTACGCTGACACTAACCCGCGCCCTCACACGTACGCTCCCCCTAAAGCGTTGTCGTACCCTCACCTGGACCCTAAACCGTCCCCGTTTCCTAACCCTAACCCTAGCCCGAACCCTAACCCTAACCCTTCCCCAAGCCTGACCCTCACCCGTCCCCTAATCCTAACCCGTACGCTGACACTAACCCGCGCCCTCACACGTACGCTCCCCCTAAAGCGTTGTCCTACCCTCACCTGGACCCTAAACCGTCCCCGTCCCCTAACCCTAACCGTAGCCCGAACCCTAACCCTAACCCTTCCCCGAAGCCTGACACTCACCCGTCCCCTAATCCTAACCCGTACGCTGACACTAACCCGCGCCCTCACACGTACGCTCCCCCTAAAGCGTTGTCGTACCCTCACCTGGACCCTAAAGCGTCCCCGTCCCCTAACCCTAACCCTAGCCCGAACCCTAACCCTAACCCTTCCCCGAAGCCTGACCCTCACCCGTCCCCTAATCCTAACCCGTACGCTGACACTAACCCGCGCCCTCACACGTACGCTCCCCCTAAAGCGTTGTCGTACCCTCACCTGGACCCTAAACCGTCCCCGTCCCCTAACCCTAACCCTAGCCCGAACCCTAACCCGAACCCTTCCCCGAAGCCTGACCCTCACCCGTCCCCTACTCCTAACCCGTACGCTGACACTAACCCGCGCCCTCACACGTACGCTCCCCCTAAAGCGTTGTCGTACCCTCACCTGGACCCTAAACCGTCCCCGTCCCCTAACCCTAACCCTAGCCCGAACCCTAACCCTAACCCTTCCCCGAAGCCTGACCCTCACCCGTCCCCTAATCCTAACCCGTACGCTGACACTAACCCGCGCCCTCACACGTACGCTCCCCCTAAAGCGTTGTCGTACCCTCACCTGGACCCTAAACCGTCCCCGTCCCCTAACCCTAACCCTAGACCGAACCCTAACCCTAACACTTCCCCGAAGCCTGACCCTCACCCGTCCCCTAATCCTAACCCGTACGCTGACACTAACCCGCGCCCTCACACGTACGCTCCCCCTACAGCGTTGTCGTACCCTCACCTGGACCCTAAACCGTCCCCGTCCCCTAACCATAACCCTAGCCCGAACCCTAACCCTAACACTTCCCCGAAGCCTGACCCTCACCCGTCCCCTAATCCTAACCCGTACGCTGACACTAACCCGCGCCCTCACACGTACGCTCCCCCTAAAGCGTTGTCGTACCCTCACCTGGACCCTAAACCGTCCCCGTCCCCTAACCCTAACCCTAGCCCGAACCCTAACCCTAACCCTTCCCCGAAGCCTGACCCTCACCCGTCCCCTAATCCTAACCCGTACGCTGACACTAACCTGCGCCCTCACACGTACGCTCTCCCTAAAGCGTTGTCGTACCCTCACCTGGACCCTAAACCGTCCCCGTCCCCTAACCCTAACCCTAGCCCGAACCCTAACCCTAACCCTTCCCCGAATCCTCACCCTCACCCGTCCCCTAATCCTAACCCGTACGCTGACACTAACCCGCGCCCTCACACGTACGCTCCCCCTAAAGCGTTGTCGTACCCTCACCTGAACCCTAAACCGTCCCCGTCCCCTAACCCTAACCCTAGCCAGAACCCTAACCCTAACCCTTCCCCGAAGCCTGACCCTCACCCGTCCCCTAATCCTAACCCGTACGCTGACACTAACCCGCGCCCTCACACGTACGCTCCCCCTAAAGCGTTGTCGTACCCTCACCTGGACCCTAAACCGTCCCCGTCCCCTAACCCTAACCCTAGCCCGAACCCTAACCCTAACACTTCCCCGAAGCCTGACCCTCACCCGTCCCCTAATCCTAACCCGTACGCTGACACTAACCCGCGCCCTCACACGTACGCTCCCCCTAAAGCGTTGTCGTACCCTCACCTGGACCCTAAACCGTCCCCGTCCCCTAACCCTAACCCTAGCCCGTACCCTAACCCTAACCCTTCCCCGAAGCCTGACCCTCACCCGTCCCCTAATCCTAACCCGTACGCTGACACTAACCCACGCCCTCACACGTACGCTCCCCCTAAAGCGTTGTCGTACCCTCACCTGGACCCTAAACCGTCCGCGTCCCCTAACCCTAACCCTAGCCCGAACCCTAACCCTAACCCTTCCCCGAAGCCTGACCCTCACCCGTCCCCTAATCCTAACCCGTACGCTGACACTAACCCGCGCCCTCACACGTACGCTCCCCCTAAAGCGTTGTCGTACCCTCACCTGGACCCTAAACCGTCCCCGTCCCCTAACCCTAACCCTAGCCCGAACCCTAACCCTAACCCTTCCCCGAAGCCTGACCCTCACCCGTCCCATAATCCTAACCCGTACGCTGACACTAACCCGCGCCCTCACACGTACGCTCCCCCTAAAGCGTTGTCGTACCCTCACCTGGATCCTAAACCGTCCCCGTCCCCTAACCCTAACCCTAGCCCGAACCCTAACCCTAACCCTTCCTCGAAGCCTGACCCTCACCCTTCCCCTAATCCTAACCCGTACGCTGACACTAACCCGCGCCCTCACACGTACGCTCCCCCTAAAGCGTTGTCGTACCCTCACCTGGACCCTAAACCGTCCCCGTCCCCTAACCCTAACCCTAGCCCGAACCCTAACCCTAACCCTTCCCCGAAGCCTGACCCTCACCCGTCCCCTAATCCTAACCCGTACGCTGACACTAACCTGCGCCCTCACACGTACGCTCCCCCTAAAGCGTTGTCGTACCCTCACCTGGACCCTAAACCGTCCCCGTCCCCTAACCCTAACCCTAGCCCGAACCCTAACCCTAACCCTTCCCCGAAGCCTGACCCTCACCCGTCCCCTAATCCTAACCCGTACGCTGACACTAACCCGCGCCCTCACACGTACGCTCCCCCTAAAGCGTTGTCATACCCTCACCTGGACCCTAAACCGTCCCCGTCCCCTAACCCTAACCCTAGACCGAACCCTAACCCTAACCCTTCCCCGAAGCCTGACCCTCACCCGTCCCCTAATCCTAACCCGAACGCTGACACTAACCCGCGCCCTCACACGTACGCTCCCCCTAAAGCGTTGTCGTACCCTCACCTGGACCCTAAACCGTCCCCGTCCCCTAACCCTAACCCTAGCCCGAACCCTAACCCTAACACTTCCCCGAAGCCTGACCCTCACCCGTCCCCTAATCCTAACCCGTACGCTGACACTAACCCGCGCCCTCACACGTACGCTCCCCCTAAAGCGTTGTCGTACCCTCACCTGGACCCTAAACCGTCCCCGTCCCCTAACCCTAACCCTAGCCCGAACCCTAACCCTAACCCTTCCCCGAAGCCTGACCCTCACCCGTCCCCTAATCCTAACCCGTACGCTGACACTAACCCGCGCCCTCACACGTACGCTCCCCCTAAAGCGTTGTCGTACCCTCACCTGGACCCTAAACCGTCCCCGTCCCCTAACTCTAACCCTAGCCCGAACCGTAACCGTAACCCTTCCCCGAAGCCTGACCCTCACCCGTCCCCTAATCCTAACCCGTACGCTGACACTAACCCGCGCCCTCACACGTACGCTCCCCCTAAAGCGTTGTCGTACCCTCACCTGGACCCTAAACCTTCCCCGTCCCCTAACCCTAACCCTAGACCGAACCCTAACCCTAACCCTTCCCCGAAGCCTGACCCTCACCCGTCCCCTAATCCTAACCCGTACGCTGACACTAACCCGCGCCCTCACACGTACGCTCCCCCAAAGCGTTGTCGTACCCTCACCTGGACCCTAAACCGTCCCCGTTTCCTAACCCTAACCCTAGCCCGAACCCTAACCCTAACCCTTCCCCAAGCCTGACCCTCACCCGTCCCCTAATCCTAACCCGTACGCTGACACTAACCCGCGCCCTCACACGTACGCTCCCCCTAAAGCGTTGTCCTACCCTCACCTGGACCCTAAACCGTCCCCGTCCCCTAACCCTAACCGTAGCCCGAACCCTAACCCTAACCCTTCCCCGAAGCCTGACACTCACCCGTCCCCTAATCCTAACCCGTACGCTGACACTAACCCGCGCCCTCACACGTACGCTCCCCCTAAAGCGTTGTCGTACCCTCACCTGGACCCTAAAGCGTCCCCGTCCCCTAACCCTAACCCTAGCCCGAACCCTAACCCTAACCCTTCCCCGAAGCCTGACCCTCACCCGTCCCCTAATCCTAACCCGTACGCTGACACTAACCCGCGCCCTCACACGTACGCTCCCCCTAAAGCGTTGTCGTACCCTCACCTGGACCCTAAACCGTCCCCGTCCCCTAACCCTAACCCTAGCCCGAACCCTAACCCTAACCCTTCCCCGAAGCCTGACCCTCACCCGTCCCCTACTCCTAACCCGTACGCTGACACTAACCCGCGCCCTCACACGTACGCTCCCCCTAAAGCGTTGTCGTACCCTCACCTGGACCCTAAACCGTCCCCGTCCCCTAACCCTAACCCTAGCCCGAACCCTAACCCTAACCCTTCCCCGAAGCCTGACCCTCACCCGTCCCCTACTCCTAACCCGTACGCTGACACTAACCCGCGCCCTCACACGTACGCTCCCCCTAAAGCGTTGTTGTACCCTCACCTGGACCCTAAACATTCCCCGTCCCCTAACCCTAACCCTAGCCCGAACCCTAACCCTAACCCTTCCCCGAAGCCTGACCCTCACCCGTCCCCTAATCCTAACCCGTACGCTGACACTAACCCGCGCCCTCACACGTACGCTCCCCCTAAAGCGTTGTCGTACCCTCACCTGGACCCTAAACCTTCCCCGTCCCCTAACCCTAACCCTAGACCGAACCCTAACCCTAACCCTTCACCGAAGCCTGACCCTCACCCGTCCCCTAATCCTAACCCGTACGCTGACACTAACCCGCGAGCTCACACGTACGCTCCCCCTAAAGCGTTGTCGTACCCTCACCTGGACCCTAAACCGTCCCCGTCCCCTAACCCTAACCCTAGCCCGAACCCTAACCCTAACCCTTCCCCAAGCCTGACCCTCACCCGTCCCCTAATCCTAACCCGTACGCTGACACTAACCCGCGCCCTCACACGTACGCTCCCCCTAAAGCGTTGTCCTACCCTCACCTGGACCCTAAACCGTCCCCGTCCCCTAAACCTAACCCTAGCCCGAACCCTAACCCTAACCCTTCCCCGAAGCCTGACCCTCACCCGTCCCCTAATCCTAACCCGTACGCTGACACTAACCCGCGCCCTCACACGTACGCTCCCCCTAAAGCGTTGTCGTACCCTCACCTGGACCCTAAACCGTCCCCGTCCCCTAACCCTAACCCTAGCCCGAACCGTAACCGTAACCCTTCCCCGAAGCCTGACCCTCACCCGTCCCCTAATCCTAACCCGTAGGCTGACACTAACCCGCGCCCTCACACGTACGCTCCCCCTAAAGCGTTGTCCTACCCTCACCTGGACCCTAAACCGTCCCCGTCCCCTAACCCTAAACCTAGCCCGAACCCTAACCCTAACCCTTCCCCGAAGCCTGACCCTCACCCGTCCCCTAATCCTAACCCGTACGCTGACACTAACCCGCGCCCTCACACGTACGCTCCCCCTAAAGCGTTGTCGTACCCTCACCTGGACCCTAAACCGTCCCCGTCCCCTAACCCTAACCCTAGCCCGAACCCTAACCCTAACCCTTCCCCGAAGCCTGACCCTCACCCGTCCCCTAATCCTAACCCGTACGCTGACACTAACCCGCGCCCTCACACGTACGCTCCCCCTAAAGCGTTGTCCTACCCTCACCTGGACCCTAAACCGTCCCCGTCCCCTAACCCTAACCCTAGCCCGAACCCTAACCCTAACCCTTCCCCGAAGCCTGACCCTCACCCGTCCCCTAATCCTAACCCGTACGCTGACACTAACCCGTGCCCTCACACGTACGCTCCCCCTAAAGCGTTGTCGTACCCTCACCTGGACCCTAAACCGTCCCCGTCCCCTAACCCTAACCCTAGCCCGAACCCTAACCCTAACCCTTCCCCGAAGCCTGACCCTCACCCGTCCCCTAATCCTAACCCGTACGCTGACACTAACCCGCGCCCTCACACGTACGCTCCCCCTAAAGCGTTGTCGTACCCTCACCTGGACCCTAAACCTTCCCCGTCCCCTAACCCTAACCCTAGACCGAACCCTAACCCTAACCCTTCACCGAAGCCTGACCCTCACCCGTCCCCTAATCCTAACCCGTACGCTGACACTAAACCGCGCCCTCACACGTACGCTCCCCCTAAAGCGTTGTCCTACCCTCACCTGGACCCTAAACCGTCCCCGTCCCCTAACCCTAACCGTAGCCGGAACCCTAACCCTAACCCTTCCCCGAAGCCTGACACTCACCCGTCCCCTAATCCTAACCCGTACGCTGACACTAACCCGCGCCCTCACACGTACGCTCCCCCTAAAGCGTTGTCGTACCCTCACCTGGACCCTAAACCGTCCCCGTCCCCTAACCCTAACCCTAGCCCGAACCCTAACCCTAACCCTTCCCCGAAGCCTGACCCTAACCCGTCCCCTAATCCTAACCCGTACGCTGACACTAACCCGCGCCCTCACACGTACGCTCCCCCTAAAGCGTTGTCGTACCCTCACCTGGACCCTAAACCGTCCCCGTCCCCTAACCCTAACCCTAGCCCGAACCCTAACCCTAACCCTTCCCCGAAGCCTGACCCTCACCCGTCCCCTAATCCTAACCCGTACGCTGACACTAACCCGCGCCCTCACACGTACGCTCCCCCTAAAGCGTTGTCGTACCCTCACCTGGACCCTAAACCGTCCCCGTCCCCTAACCCTAACCCTAGCCCGAACCCTAACCCTAACCCTTCCCCGAAGCCTGACCCTCACCCGTCCCCTAATCCTAACCCGTACGCTGACACTAACCCGCGCCCTCACACATACGCTCCCCCTAAAGCGTTGTCGTACCCTCACCTGGACCCTAAACCGTCCCCGTCCCCTAACCCTAACCCTAGCCCGAACCCTAACCCTAACCCTTCCCCGAAGCCTGACCCTCACCCGTCCCCTAATCCTAACCCGTACGCTGACACTAACCCGCGCCCTCACACGTACGCTCCCCCTAAAGCGTTGTCGTACCCTCACCTGGACCCTAAACCTTCCCCGTCCCCTAACCCTAACCCTAGACCGAACCCTAACCCTAACCCTTCCCCGAAGCCTGACCCTCACCCGTCCCCTAATCCTAACCCGTACGCTGACACTAACCCGCGCCCTCACACGTACGCTCCCCCTAAAGCGTTGTCGTACCCTCACCTGGACCCTAAACCGTCCCCGTCCCCTAACCCTAACCCTAGCCCGAACCCTAACCCTAACCCTTCCCCAAGCCTGACCCTCACCCGTCCCCTAATCCTAACCCGTACGCTGACACTAACCCGCGCCCTCACACGTACGCTCCCCCTAAAGCGTTGTCCTACCCTCACCTGGACCCTAAACCGTCCCCGTCCCCTAACCCTAACCCTAGCCCGAACCCTAACCCTAACCCTTCCCCGAAGCCTGACCCTCACCCGTCCCCTAATCCTAACCCGTACGCTGACACTAACCCGCGCCCTCAGACGTACGCTCCCCCTAAAGCGTTGTCGTACCCTCACCTGGACCCTAAACCGTCCCCGTCCCCTAACCCTAACCCTAGCCCGAACCCTAACCCTAACCCTTCCCCGAAGCCTGACCCTCACCCGTCCCCTAATCCTAACCCGTACGCTGACACTAACCCGCGCCCTCACACGTACGCTCCCCCTAAAGCGTTGTCGTACCCTCACCTGGACCCTAAACCGTCCCCGTCCTCTAACCATATCCCTAGCCCGAACCCTAACCCTAACCCTTCCCCGAAGCCTGACCCTCACCCGTCCCCTAATCCTAACCCGTACGCTGACACTAACCCGCGCCCTCACACGTACGCTCCCCCTAAAGCGTTGTCGTACCCTCACCGGACCCTAAACCGTCCCCGTCCCCTAACCCTAACCCTAGCCCGAACCCTAACCCTAACCCTTCCCCGAAGCCTGACCCTCACCCGTCCCCTAATCCTAACCCGTACGCTGACACTAACCCGCGCCCTCACACGTACGCTCCCCCTAAAGCGTTGTCGTACCCTCACCTGGACCCTAAACCGTCCCCGTCCCCTAACCCTAACCCTAGCCCAAACCCTAACCCTAACACTTCCCCGAAGCCTGACCCTCACCCGTGCCCTAATCCTAACCCGTACGCTGACACTAACCCGCGCCCTCACACGTACGCTCCCCCTAAAGCGTTGTCGTACCCTCACCTGGACCCTAAACCGTCCCCGTCCCCTAACCCTAACCCTAGCCCGAACCCTAACCCTAACCCTTCCCCGAAGCCTGACACTCACCCGTCCCTTAATCCTAACCCGTACGCTGACACTAACCCGCGCCCTCACACGTACGCTCCCCCTAAAGCGTTGTCGTACACTCACCTGGACCCTAAACCTTCCCCGTCGCCTAACCCTAACCCTAGACCGAACCCTAAACCTAACCCTTCCCCGAAGCCTGACCCTCACCCGTCCCCTAATCCTAACCCGTACGCTGACACTAACCCGCGCCCTCACACGTACGCTCCCCCTAAAGCGTTGTCGTACCCTCACCTGGACCCTAAACCGTCCCCGTCCCCTAACCCTAACCCTAGCCCGAACCCTAAACCTAACCCTTCCCCGAAGCCTGACCCTCACCCGTCCCCTAATCCTAACCCGTACGCTGACACTAACCCGCGCCCTCACACGAACGCTCCCCCTAAAGCGTTGTCGTACCCTCACCTGGACCCTAAACCGTCCCCGTCCCCTAACCCTAACCCTAGCCCGAACCCTAACCCTAACCCTTCCCCGAAGCCTGACCCTCACCCGTCCCCTAATCCTAACCCGTACGCTGACACTAACCCGCGCCCTCACACGTACGCTCCCCCTAAAGCGTTGTCGTACCCTCACCTGGACCCTAAACCGTCCCCGTCCCCTAACCGTAACCCTAGCCCGAACCCTAACCCTAACCCTTCCCCGAAGCCTGACCCTCACCCGTCCCCTAATCCTAACCCGTACGCTGACACTAACCCGCGCCCTCACACGTACGCTCCCCCTAAAGCGTTGTCGTACCCTCACCTGGACCCTAAACCGTCCCCGTTTCCTAACCCTAACCCTAGCCCGAACCCTAACCCTAACCCTTCCCCGAAGCCTGACCCTCACCCGTACCCTAATCCTAACCCATACGCTGACACTAACCCGCGCCCTCACACGTACGCTCCCCCTAAAGCGTTGTCGTACCCTCACCTGGACCCTAAACCGTCCCCGTCCCCTAACCCTAACCCTAGCCCGAACCCTAACCCTAACACTTCCCCGAAGCCTGACCCTCACCCGTCCCCTAATCCTAACCCGTACGCTGACACTAACCCGCGCCCTCACACGTACGCTCCCCCTAAAGCGTTGTCGTACCCTCAACTGGACCCTAAACCTTCCCCGTCCCCTAACCCTAACCCTAGACCGAACCCTAACCCTAACACTTCCCCGAAGCCTGACCCTCACCCGTCCCCTAATCCTAACCCGTACGCTGACACTAACCCGCGCCCTCACACGTACGCTCCCCCTAGAGCGTTGTCGTACCCTCACCTGGACCCTAAACCGTCCCCGTCCCCTAACCCTAACCCTAGCCCGAACCCTAACCCTAACCCTTCCCCGAAGCCTGACCCTCACCCGTCCCCTAATCCTAACCCGTACGCTGACACTAACCCGCGCCCTCACACGTACGCTCCCCCTAAAGCGTTGTCGTACCCTCACCTGGACCCTAAACCGTCCCCGTCCCCTAACCCTAACCCTAGCCCGAACCCTAACCCTAACACTTCCCCGAAGCCTGACCCTCACCCGTCCCCTAATCCTAACCCGTACGCTGACACTAACCCGCGCCCTCACACGTACGCTCCCCCTAAAGCGTTGTCGTACCCTCACCTGGACCCTAAACCGTCCCCGTCCCCTAACCCTAACCCTAGCCCGAACCCTAACCCTAACCCTTCCCCGAAGCCTGACCCTCACCCGTCCCCTAATCCTAACCCGTACGCTGACACTAACCCGCGCCCTCACACGTACGCTCCCCCTAAAGCGATGTCGTACCCTCACCTGGACCCTAAACCGTCCGCGTCCCCTAACCCTAACCCTAGCCCGAACCCTAACCCTAACCCTTCCCCGAAGCCTGACCCTCACCCGTCCCCTAATCCTAACCCGTACGCTGACACTAACCCGCGACCTCACACGTACGCTCCCCCTAAAGCGTTGTCGTACCCTCACCTGGACCCTAAACCGTCCCCGTCCCCTAACCCTAACCCTAGCCCGAACCCTAACCCTAACCCTTCCCCAAGCCTGACCCTCACCCGTCCCCTAATCCTAACCCGTACGCTGACACTAACCCGCGCCCTCACACGTACGCTCCCCCTAAAGCGTTGTCCTACCCTCACCTGGACCCTAAACCGTCCCCGTCCCCTAAACCTAACCCTAGCCCGAACCCTAACCCTAACCCTTCCCCGAAGCCTGACCCTCACCCGTCCCCTAATCCTAACCCGTACGCTGACACTAACCCGCGCCCTCACACGTACGCTCCCCCTAAAGCGTTGTCGTACCCTCACCTGGACCCTAAACCGTCCCCGTCCCCTAACCCTAACCCTAGCCCGAACCGTAACCGTAACACTTCCCCGAAGCCTGACCCTCACCCGTCCCCTAATCCTAACCCGTACGCTGACACTAACCCGCGCCCTCACAAGTACGCTCCCCCTAAAGCGTTGTCGTACCCTCACCTGGACCCTAAACCGTCCCCGTCCCCTAACCCTAACCCTAGCCCGAACCCTAACCCTAACCCTTCCCCGAAGCCTGACCCTCACCCGTCCCCTAATCCTAACCCGTACGCTGACACTAACCCGCGCCCTCACACGTACGCTCCCCCTAAAGCGTTGTCCTACCCTCACCTGGACCCTAAACCGTCCCCGTCCCCTAACCCTAACCCTAGCCCGAACCCTAACCCTAACCCTTCCCCGAAGCCTGACCCTCACCCGTCCCCTAATCCTAACCCGTACGCTGACACTAACCCGTGCCCTCACACGTACGCTCCCCCTAAAGCGTTGTCGTACCCTCACCTGGACCCTAAACCGTCCCCGTCCCCTAACCCTAACCCTAGCCCGAACCCTAACCCTAACCCTTCCCCGAAGCCTGACCCTCACCCGTCCCCTAATCCTAACCCGTACGCTGACACTAACCCGCGCCCTCACACGTACGCTCCCCCTAAAGCGTTGTCGTACCCTCACCTGGACCCTAAACCTTCCCCGTCCCCTAACCCTAACCCTAGACCGAACCCTAACCCTAACCCTTCACCGAAGCCTGACCCTCACCCGTCCCCTAATCCTAACCCGTACGCTGACACTAACCCGCGACCTCACACGTACGCTCCCCCTAAAGCGTTGTCGTACCCTCACCTGGACCCTAAACCGTCCCCGTCCCCTAACCCTAACCCTAGCCCGAACCCTAACCCTAACCCTTCCCCAAGCCTGACCCTCACCCGTCCCCTAATCCTAACCCGTACGCTGACACTAACCCGCGCCCTCACACGTACGCTCCCCCTAAAGCGTTGTCCTACCCTCACATGGACCCTAAACCGTCCCCGTCCCCTAACCCTAAACCTAGCCCGAACCCAAACCCTAACCCTTCCCCGAAGCCTGACCCTCACCCGTCCCCTAATCCTAACCCGTACGCTGACACTAACCCGCGCCCTCACACGTACGCTCCCCCTAAAGCGTTGTCGTACCCTCACCTGGACCCTAAACCGTCCCCGTCCCCTAACCCTAACCCTAGCCCGAACCCTAACCCTAACCCTTCCCCGAAGCCTGACCCTCACCCGTCCCCTAATCCTCACCCGTACGCTGACACTAACCCGCGCCCTCACACGTACGCTCCCCCTAAAGCGTTGTCCTACCCTCACCTGGACCCTAAACCGTCCCCGTCCCCTAACCCTAACCCTAGCCCGAACCCTAACCCTAACCCTTCCCCGAAGCCTGACCCTAACCCGTCCCCTAATCCTAACCCGTACGCTGACACTAACCCGCGCCCTCACACGTACGCTCCCCCTAAAGCGTTGTCGTACCCTCACCTGGACCCTAAACCGTCCCCGTCCCCTAACCCTAACCCTAGCCCGAACCCTAACCCTAACCCTTCCCCGAAGCCTGACCCTCACCCGTCCCCTAATCCTAACCCGTACGCTGACACTAACCCGCGCCCTCACACGTACGCTCCCCCTAAAGCGTTGTCGTACCCTCACCTGGACCCTAAACCGTCCCCGTCCCCTAACCCTAACCCTAGCCCGAACCCTAACCCTAACCCTTCCCCGAAGCCTGACCCTCACCCGTCCCCTAATCCTAACCCGTACGCTGACACTAACCCGCGCCCTCACACGTACGCTCCCCCTAAAGCGTTGTCGTACCCTCACCTGGACCCTAAACCGTCCCCGTCCCCTAACCCTAACCCTAGCCCGAACCCTAACCCTAACCCTTCCCCGAAGCCTGACCCTCACCCGTCCCCTAATCCTAACCCGTACGCTGACACTAACCCGCGCCCTCACACGTACGCTCCCCCTAAAGCGTTGTCGTACCCTCACCTGGACCCTAAACCTTCCCCGTCCCCTAACCCTAACCCTAGACCGAACCCTAACCCTAACACTTCCCCGAAGCCTGACCCTCACCCGTCCCCTAATCCTAACCCGTACGCTGACACTAACCCGCGCCCTCACACGTACGCTCCCCCTAAAGCGTTGTCGTACCCTCACCTGGACCCTAAACCGTCCCCGTCCCCTAACCCTAACCCTAGCCCGAACCCTAACCCTAACCCTTCCCCAAGCCTGACCCTCACCCGTCCCCTAATCCTAACCCGTACGCTGACACTAACCCGCGCCCTCACACGTACGCTCCCCCTAAAGCGTTGTCCTACCCTCACCTGGACCCTAAACCGTCCCCGTCCCCTAACCCTAACCCTAGCCCGAACCCTAACCCTAACCCTTCCCCGAAGCCTGACCCTCACCCATCCCCTAATCCTAACCCGTACGCTGACACTAACCCGCGCCCTCACACGTACGCTCCCCCTAAAGCGTTGTCGTACCCTCACCTGGACCCTAAACCGTCCCCGTCCCCTAACCCTAACCCTAGCCCGAACCCTAACCCTAACCCTTCCCCGAAGCCTGACCCTCACCCGTCCCCTAATCCTAACCCGTACGCTGACACTAACCCGCGCCCTCACACGTACGCTCCCCCTAAAGCGTTGTCGTACCCTCACCTGGACCCTAAACCGTCCCCGTCCTCTAACCATATCCCTAGCCCGAACCCTAACCCTAACCCTTCCCCGAAGCCTGACCCTCACCCGTCCCCTAATCCTAACCCGTACGCTGACACTAACCCACGCCCTCACACGTACGCTCCCCCTAAAGCGTTGTCGTACCCTCACCGGACCCTAAACCGTCCCCGTCCCCTAACCCTAACCCTAGCCCGAACCCTAACCCTAACCCTTCCCCGAAGCCTGACCCTCACCCGTCCCCTAATCCTAACCCGTACGCTGACACTAACCCGCGCCCTCACACGTACGCTCCCCCTAAAGCGTTGTCGTACCCTCACCTGGACCCTAAACCGTCCCCGTCCCCTAACCCTAACCCTAGCCCAAACCCTAACCCTAACACTTCCCCGAAGCCTGACCCTCACCCGTGCCCTAATCCTAACCCGTACGCTGACACTAACCCGCGCCCTCACACGTACGCTCCCCCTAAAGCGTTGTCGTACCCTCACCTGGACCCTAAACCGTCCCCGTCCCCTAACCCTAACCCTAGCCCGAACCCTAACCCTAACCCTTCCCCGAAGCCTGACACTCACCCGTCCCTTAATCCTAACCCGTACGCTGACACTAACCCGCGCCCTCACACGTACGCTCCCCCTAAAGCGTTGTCGTACACTCACCTGGACCCTAAACCTTCCCCGTCGCCTAACCCTAACCCTAGACCGAACCCTAAACCTAACCCTTCCCCGAAGCCTGACCCTCACCCGTCCCCTAATCCTAACCCGTACGCTGACACTAACCCGCGCCCTCACACGTACGCTCCCCCTAAAGCGTTGTCGTACCCTCACCTGGACCCTAAACCGTCCCCGTCCCCTAACCCTAACCCTAGCCCGAACCCTAAACCTAACCCTTCCCCGAAGCCTGACCCTCACCCGTCCCCTAATCCTAACCCGTACGCTGACACTAACCCGCGCCCTCACACGAACGCTCCCCCTAAAGCGTTGTCGTACCCTCACCTGGACCCTAAACCGTCCCCGTCCCCTAACCCTAACCCTAGCCCGAACCCTAACCCTAACCCTTCCCCGAAGCCTGACCCTCACCCGTCCCCTAATCCTAACCCGTACGCTGACACTAACCCGCGCCCTCACACGTACGCTCCCCCTAAAGCGTTGTCGTACCCTCACCTGGACCCTAAACCGTCCCCGTCCCCTAACCGTAACCCTAGCCCGAACCCTAACCCTAACCCTTCCCCGAAGCCTGACCCTCACCCGTCCCCTAATCCTAACCCGTACGCTGACACTAACCCGCGCCCTCACACGTACGCTCCCCCTAAAGCGTTGTCGTACCCTCACCTGGACCCTAAACCGTCCCCGTTTCCTAACCCTAACCCTAGCCCGAACCCTAACCCTAACCCTTCCCCGAAGCCTGACCCTCACCCGTACCCTAATCCTAACCCATACGCTGACACTAACCCGCGCCCTCACACGTACGCTCCCCCTAAAGCGTTGTCGTACCCTCACCTGGACCCTAAACCGTCCCCGTCCCCTAACCCTAACCCTAGCCCGAACCCTAACCCTAACACTTCCCCGAAGCCTGACCCTCACCCGTCCCCTAATCCTAACCCGTACGCTGACACTAACCCGCGCCCTCACACGTACGCTCCCCCTAAAGCGTTGTCGTACCCTCAACTGGACCCTAAACCTTCCCCGTCCCCTAACCCTAACCCTAGACCGAACCCTAAGCCTAACACTTCCCCGAAGCCTGACCCTCACCCGTCCCCTAATCCTAACCCGTACGCTGACACTAACCCGCGCCCTCACACGTACGCTCCCCCTACAGCGTTGTCGTACCCTCACCTGGACCCTAAACCGTCCCCGTCCCCTAACCCTAACCCTAGCCCGAACCCTAACCCTAACCCTTCCCCGAAGCCTGACCCTCACCCGTCCCCTAATCCTAACCCGTACGCTGACACTAACCCGCGCCCTCACACGTACGCTCCCCCTAAAGCGTTGTCGTACCCTCACCTGGACCCTAAACCGTCCCCGTCCCCTAACCCTAACCCTAGCCCGAACCCTAACCCTAACACTTCCCCGAAGCCTGACCCTCACCCGTCCCCTAATCCTAACCCGTACGCTGACACTAACCCGCGCCCTCACACGTACGCTCCCCCTAAAGCGTTGTCGTACCCTCACCTGGACCCTAAACCGTCCCCGTCCCCTAACCCTAACCCTAGCCCGAACCCTAACCCTAACCCTTCCCCGAAGCCTGACCCTCACCCGTCCCCTAATCCTAACCCGTACGCTGACACTAACCCGCGCCCTCACACGTACGCTCCCCCTAAAGCGATGTCGTACCCTCACCTGGACCCTAAACCGTCCGCGTCCCCTAACCCTAACCCTAGCCCGAACCCTAACCCTAACCCTTCCCCGAAGCCTGACCCTCACCCGTCCCCTAATCCTAACCCGTACGCTGACACTAACCCGCGCCCTCACACGTACGCTCCCCCTAAAGCGTTGTCGTACCCTCACCTGGACCCTAAACCGTCCCCGTCCCCTAACCCTAACCCTAGCCCGAACCCTAACCCTAACCCTTCCCCGAAGCCTGACCCTCACCCGTCCCCTACTCCTAACCCGTACGCTGACACTAACCCGCGCCCTCACACGTACGCTCCCCCTAAAGCGTTGTCGTACCCTCACCTGGACCCTAAACCGTCCCCGTCCCCTAACCCTAACCCTAGCCCGAACCCTAACCCTAACCCTTCCCCGAAGCCTGACCCTCACCCGTCCCCTAATCCTAACCCGTACGCTGACACTAACCCACGCCCTCACACGTACGCTCCCCCTAAAGCGTTGTCGTACCCTCATCTGGACCCTAAACCTTCCCCGTCCCCTAACCCTAACCCTAGACCGAACCCTAACCCTAACCCTTCACCGAAGCCTGACCCTCACCCGTCCCCTAATCCTAACCCGTACGCTGACACTAACCCGCGACCTCACACGTACGCTCCCCCTAAAGCGTTGTCGTACCCTCACCTGGACCCTAAACCGTCCCCGTCCCCTAACCCTAACCCTAGCCCGAACCCTAACCCTAACCCTTCCCCAAGCCTGACCCTCACCCGTCCCCTAATCCTAACCCGTACGCTGACACTAACCCGCGCCCTCACACGTACGCTCCCCCTAAAGCGTTGTCCTACCCTCACCTGGACCCTAAACCGTCCCCGTCCCCTAAACCTAACCCTAGCCCGAACCCTAACCCTAACCCTTCCCCGAAGCCTGACCCTCACCCGTCCCCTAATCCTAACCCGTACGCTGACACTAACCCGCGCCCTCACACGTACGCTCCCCCTAAAGCGTTGTCGTACCCTCACCTGGACCCTAAACCGTCCCCGTCCCCTAACCCTAACCCTAGCCCGAACCGTAACCGTAACCCTTCCCCGAAGCCTGACCCTCACCCGTCCCATAATCCTAACCCGTACGCTGACACTAACCCGCGCCCTCACACGTACGCTCCCCCTAAAGCGTTGTCCTACCCTCACCTGGACCCTAAACCGTCCCCGTCCCCTAACCCTAAACCTAGCCCGAACCCTAACCCTAACCCTTCCCCGAAGCCTGACCCTCACCCGTCCCCTAATCCTAACCCGTACGCTGACACTAACCCGCGCCCTCACACGTACGCTCCCCCTAAAGCGTTGTCGTACCCTCACCTGGACCCTAAACCGTCCCCGTCCCCTAACCCTAACCCTAGCCCGAACCCTAACCCTAACCCTTCCCCGAAGCCTGACCCTCACCCGTCCCCTAATCCTAACCCGTACGCTGACACTAACCCGCGCCCTCACACGTACGCTCCCCCTAAAGCGTTGTCCTACCCTCACCTGGACCCTAAACCGTCCCCGTCCCCTAACCCTAACCGTAGCCCGAACCCTAACCCTAACCCTTCCCCGAAGCCTGACACTCACCCGTCCCCTAATCCTCACCCGTACGCTGACACTAACCCGCGCCCTCACACGTACGCTTCCCCTAAAGCGTTGTCGTACCCTCACCTGGACCCTAAACCGTCCCCGTCCCCTAACCCTAACCCTAGCCCGAACCCTAACCCTAACCCTTCCCCGAAGCCTGACCCTCACCCGTCCCCTAATCCTAACCCGTACGCTGACACTAACCCGCGCCCTCACACGTACGCTCCCCCTAAAGCGTTGTCGTACCCTTACCTGGACCCTAAACCGTCCCCGTCCCCTAACCCTAACCCTAGCCCGAACCCTAACCCTAACCCTTCCCCGAAGCCTGACCCTCACCCGTCCCCTAATCCTAACCCGTACGCTGACACTAACCCGTGCCCTCACACGTACGCTCCCCCTAAAGCGTTGTCGTACCCTCACCTGGACCCTAAACCGTCCCCGTCCCCTAACCCTAACCCTAGCCCGAACCCTAACCCTAACCCTTCCCCGAAGCCTGACCCTCACCCGTCCCCTAATCCTAACCCGTACGCTGACACTAACCCGCGCCCTCACACGTACGCTCCCCCTAAAGCGTTGTCGTACCCTCACCTGGACCCTAAACCTTCCCCGTCCCCTAACCCTAACCCTAGACCGAACCCTAACCCTAACCCTTCACCGAAGCCTGACCCTCACCCGTCCCCTAATCCTAACCCGTACGCTGACACTAACCCGCGACCTCACACGTACGCTCCCCCTAAAGCGTTGTCGTACCCTCACCTGGACCCTAAACCGTCCCCGTCCCCTAACCCTAACCCTAGCCCGAACCCTAACCCTAACCCTTCCCCAAGCCTGACACTCACCCGTCCCCTAATCCTAACCCGTACGCTGACACTAACCCGCGCCCTCACACGTACGCTCCCCCTAAAGCGTTGTCCTACCATCACATGGACCCTAAACCGTCCCCGTCCCCTAAACCTAACCCTAGCCCGAACCCTAACCCTAACCCTTCCCCGAAGCCTGACCCTCACCCGTCCCCTAATCCTAACCCGTACGCTGACACTAACCCGCGCCCTCACACGTACGCTCCCCCTAAAGCGTTGTCGTACCCTCACCTGGACCCTAAACCGTCCCCGTCCCCTAACCCTAACCCTAGCCCGAACCGTAACCGTAACCCTTCCCCGAAGCCTGACCCTCACCCGTCCCCTAATCCTAACCCGTACGCTGACACTAACCCGCGCCCTCACACGTACGCTCCCCCTAAAGCGTTGTCCTACCCTCACCTGGACCCTAAACCGTCCCCGTCCCCTAACCCTAAACCTAGCCCGAACCCAAACCCTAACCCTTCCCCGAAGCCTGACCCTCACCCGTCCCCTAATCCTAACCCGTACGCTGACACTAACCCGCGCCCTCACACGTACGCTCCCCCTAAAGCGTTGTCGTACCCTCACCTGGACCCTAAACCGTCCCCGTCCCCTAACCCTAACCCTAGCCCGAACCCTAACCCTAACCCTTCCCCGAAGCCTGACCCTCACCCGTCCCCTAATCCTAACCCGTACGCTGACACTAACCCGCGCCCTCACACGTACGCTCCCCCTAAAGCGTTGTCCTACCCTCACCTGGACCCTAAACCGTCCCCGTCCCCTAACCCTAACCGTAGCCCGAACCCTAACCCTAACCCTTCCCCGAAGCCTGACACTCACACGTCCCCTAATCCTAACCCGTACGCTGACACTAACCCGCGCCCTCACACGTACGCTCCCCCTAAAGCGTTGTCGTAACCTCACCTGGACCCTAAACCGTCCCCGTCCCCTAACCCTAACCCTAGCCCGAACCCTAACCCTAACCCTTCCCCGAAGCCTGACCCTCACCCGTCCCCTAATCCTAACCCGTACGCTGACACTAACCCGCGCCCTCACACGTACGCTCCCCCTAAAGCGTTGTCGTACCCTCACCTGGACCCTAAACCGTCCCCGTCCCCTAACCCTAACCCTAGCCCGAACCCTAACCCTAACCCTTCCCCGAAGCCTGACCCTCACCCGTCCCCTAATCCTAACCCGTACGCTGACACTAACCCGCGCCCTCACACGTACGCTCCCCCTAAAGCGTTGTCGTACCCTCACCTGGACCCTAAACCGTCCCCGTCCCCTAACCCTAACCCTAGCCCGAACCCTAACCCTAACCCTTCCCCGAAGCCTGACCCTCACCCGTCCCCTAATCCTAACCCGTACGCTGACACTAACCCGCGCCCTCACACGTACGCTCCCCCTAAAGCGTTGTCGTACCCTCACCTGGACCCTAAACCTTCCCCGTCCCCTAACCCTAACCCTAGACCGAACCCTAACCCTAACCCTTCCCCGAAGCCTGACCCTCACCCGTCCCCTAATCCTAACCCGTACGCTGACACTAACCCGCGCCCTCACACGTACGCTCCCCCTAAAGCGTTGTCGTACCCTCACCTGGACCCTAAACCGTCCCCGTCCCCTAACCCTAACCCTAGCCCGAACCCTAACCCTAACCCTTCCCCAAGCCTGACCCTCACCCGTCCCCTAATCCTAACCCGTACGCTGACACTAACCCGCGCCCTCACACGTACGCTCCCCCTAAAGCGTTGTCCTACCCTCACCTGGACCCTAAACCGTCCCCGTCCCCTAACCCTAACCCTAGCCCGAACCCTAACCCTAACCCTTCCCCGAAGCCTGACCCTCACCCGTCCCCTAATCCTAACCCGTACGCTGACACTAACCCGCGCCCTCACACGTACGCTCCCCCTAAAGCGTTGTCGTACCCTCACCTGGACCCTAAACCGTCCCCGTCCCCTAACCCTAACCCTAGCCCGAACCCTAACCCTAACCCTTCCCCGAAGCCTGACCCTCACCCGTCCCCTAATCCTAACCCGTACGCTGACACTAACCCGCGCCCTCACACGTACGCTCCCCCTAAAGCGTTGTCGTACCCTCACCTGGACCCTAAACCGTCCCCGTCCCCTAACCCTAAACCTAGCCCGAACCCTAACCCTAACCCTTCCCCGAAGCCTGACCCTCACCCGTCCCCTAATCCTAACCCGTACGCTGACACTAACCCGCGCCCTCACACGTACGCTCCCCCTAAAGCGTTGTCGTACCCTCACCTGGACCCTAAACCGTCCCCGTCCCCTAACCCTAACCCTAGCCCGAACCCTAACCCTAACCCTTCCCCGAAGCCTGACCCTCACCCGCCCCTAATCCTAACCCGTACGCTGACACTAACCCGCGCCCTCACACGTACGCTCCCCCTAAACCGTTGTCGTACCCTCACCTGGACCCTAAACCGTCCCCGTCCCCTAACCCTAACCCTAGCCCGAACCCTAACCCTAACCCTTCCCCGAAGCCTGACCCTCACCCGTCCCCTAATCCTAACCCGTACGCTGACACTAACCCGCGCCCTCACACGTACGCTCCCCCTAAAGCGTTGTCGTACCCTCACCTGGACCCTAAACCTTCCCCGTCCCCTAACCCTAACCCTAGACCGAACCCTAACCCTAACCCTTCCCCGAAGCCTGACCCTCACCCGTCCCCTAATCCTAACCCGTACGCTGACACTAACCCGCGCCCTCACATGTACGCTCCCCCTAAAGCGTTGTCGTACCCTCACCTGGACCCTAAACCGTCCCCGTCCCCTAACCCTAACCCTAGCCCGAACCCTAACCCTAACCCTTCCCCAAGCCTGACCCTCACCCGTCCCCTAATCCTAACCCGTACGCTGACACTAACCCGCGCCCTCACACGTACGCTCCCCCTAAAGCGTTGTCCTACCCTCACCTGGACCCTAAACCGTCCCCGTCCCCTAACCCTAACCCTAGCCCGAACCCTAACCCTAACCCTTCCCCGAAGCCTGACCCTCACCCGTCCCCTAATCCTAACCCGTACGCTGACACTAACCCGCGCCCTCACACGTACGCTCCCCCTAAAGCGTTGTCGTACCCTCACCTGGACCCTAAACCGTCCCCGTCCCCTAACCCTAACCCTAGCCCGAACCCTAACCCTAACCCTTCCCCGAAGCCTGACCCTCACCCGTCCCCTAATCCTAACCCGTACGCTGACACTAACCCGCGCCCTCACACGTACGCTCCCCCTAAAGCGTTGTCGTACCCTCACCTGGACCCTAAACCGTCCCCGTCCCCTAACCCTAACCCTAGCCCGAACCCTAACCCTAACCCTTCCCCGAAGCCTGACCCTCACCCGTCCCCTAATCCTAACCCGTACGCTGACACTAAACCGCGCCCTCACACGTACGCTCCCCCTAAAGCGTTGTCGTACCCTCACCTGGACCCTAAACCGTCCCCGTCCCCTAACCCTAACCCTAGCCCGAACCCTAACCCTAACCCTTCCCCAAAGCCTGACCCTCACCCGTCCCCTAATCCTAACCCGTACGCTGACACTAACCCGCGCCCTCACACGTACGCTCCCCCTAAAGCGTTGTCGTACCCTCACCTGGACCCTAAACCGTCCCCGTCCCCTAACCCTAACCCTAGCCCGAACCCTAACCCTAACCCTTCCCCGAAGCCTGACCCTCACCCGTCCCCTAATCCTAACCCGTACGCTGACACTAACCCGCGCCCTCACACGTACGCTCCCCCTAAAGCGTTGTCGTACCCTCACCTGGACCCTAAACCGTCCCCGTCCCCTAACCCTAACCCTAGCCCGAACCCTAACCCTAACCCTTCCCCGAAGCCTGACCCTCACCCGTCCCCTAATCCTAACCCGTACGCTGACACTAACCCGCGCCCTCACACGTACGCTCCCCCTAAAGCGTTGTCGTACCCTCACCTGGACCCTAAACCGTCCCCGTCCCCTAACGCTAACCCTAGCCCGA
Organism: Globicephala melas; assembly: GCF_963455315.2. Classification (NCBI taxonomy): domain Eukaryota; kingdom Metazoa; phylum Chordata; class Mammalia; order Artiodactyla; family Delphinidae; genus Globicephala; species Globicephala melas. Next base: position 260,567 of record NW_027207400.1, read on the forward strand.
ACCCTAACCCTAACCCTTCCCCGAAGCCTGACCCTCAACCGTCCCCTAATCCTAACCCGTACGCTGACACTAACCCGCGCCCTCACACGTACGCTCCCCCTAAAGCGTTGTCGTACCCTCACCTGGACCCTAAACCGTCCCCATCCCCTAACCCTAACCCTAGCCCGAACCCTAACCCTAACCCTTCCCCGAAGCCTGACCCTCACCCGTCCCCTAATCCTAACCCGTACGCTGACACTAACCCGCGCCCTCACACGTACGCTCCCCCTAAAGCGTTGTCGTACCCTCAACTGGACCCTAAACCGTCACCATCCCCTAACCATAACCCTAGCCCGAACCCTAACCCTAACCCTTCCCCGAAGCCTGACCCTCACCCGTCCCCTAATCCTAACCCGTACGCTGACACTAACCCGCGCCCTCACACGTACGCTCCCCCTAAAGCGTTGTCGTACCCTCACCTGGACCCTAAACCGTCCCCGTCCCCTAACCCTAACCCTAGCCCGAACCCTAACCCTAACACTTCCCCGAAGCCTGACCCTCAGCCGTCCCCTAATCCTAACCCGTACGCTGACACTAACCTGCGCCCTCACACGTACGCTCCCCCTAAAGCGTTGTCGTACCCTCACCTGGACCCTAAACCGTCCCCGTCCCCTAACCCTAACCCTAGCCCGAACCCTAACCCTAACACTTCCCCGAAGCCTGACCCTCACCCGTGCCCTAATCCTAACCCGTACGCTGACACTAACCCGCGCCCTCACACGTACGCTCCCCCTAAAGCGTTGTCGTACCCTCACCTGGACCCTAAACCGTCCCCGTCCCCTAACCCTAACCCTAGCCCGAACCCTAACCCTAACCCTTCCCCGAAGCCTGACACTCACCCGTCCCCTAATCCTAACCCGTACGCTGACACTAACCCGCGCCCTCACACGTACGCTCCCCCTAAAGCGTTGTCGTACCCTCACCTGGACCCTAAACCTTCCCCGTCCCCTAACCCTAACCCTAGACCGAACCCTAAACCTAACCCTTCCCCGAAGCCTGACCCTCACCCGTCCCCTAATCCTAACCCGTACGCTGACACTAACCCGCGCCCTCACACGTACGCTCCCCCTAAAGTGTTGTCGTACCCTCACCTGGACCCTAAACCGTCCCCGTCCCCTAACCCTAACCCTAGCCCGAACCCTAAACCTAACCCTTCCCCGAAGCCTGACCCTCACCCTTCCCCTAATCCTAACCCGTACGCTGACACTAACTCGCGCCCTCACACGTACGCTCCCCCTAAAGCGTTGTCGTACCCTCACCTGCACCCTAAACCGTCCCCGTCCCCTAACCCTAACCCTAGCCCGAACCCTAACCCTAACCCTTCCCCGAAGCCTGACCCTCACCCGTCCCCTAATCCTAACCCGTACGCTGACACTAACCCGCGCCCTCACACGTACGCTCCCCCTAAAGCGTTGTCGTACCCTCACCTGGACCCTAAACCGTCCCCGTCCCCTAACCGTAACCCTAGCCCGAACCCTAACCCTAACCCTTCCCCGAAGCCTGACCCTCACCCGTCCCCTAATCCTAACCCGTACGCTGACACTAACCCGCGCCCTCACACGTACGCTCCCCCTAAAGCGTTGTCGTACCCTCACCTGGACCCTAAACCTTCCCCGTCCCCTAACCCTAACCCTAGCCCAAACCCTAACCCTAACACTTCCCCGAAGCCTGACCCTCACCTGTCCCCTAATCCTAACCCGTACGCTGACACTAACCCGCGCCCTCACACGTACGCTCCCCCTAAAGCGTTGTCGTACCCTCACCTGGACCCTAAACCGTCCCCGTCCCCTAACCCTAACCCTAGCCCGAACCCTAACCCTAACACTTCCCCGAAGCCTGACCCTCACCCGTCCCCTAATCCTAACCCGTACGCTGACACTAACCCGCGCCCTCACACGTACGCTCCCCCTAAAGCGTTGTCGTACCCTCACCTGGACCCTAAACCGTCCCCGTCCCCTAACCCTAACCCTAGCCCGAACCCTAACCCTAACCCTTCCCCGAAGCCTGACCCTCACCCGTCCCCTAATCCTAACCCGTACGCTGACACTAACCCGCGCCCTCACACGTACGCTCCCCCTAAAGCGTTGTCGTACCCTCACCTGGACCCTAAACCGTCCCCGTCCCCTAACCCTAACCCTAGCCCGAACCCTAACCCTAACCCTTCCCCGAAGCCTGACCCTCACCCGTCCCCTAATCCTAACCCGTATGCTGACACTAACCCGCGCCCTCACACGTACGCTCCCCCTAAAGCGTTGTCGTACCCTCACCTGGACCCTAAACCTTCCCCGTCCCCTAACCCTAACCCTAGCCGGAACCCTAACCCTAACCCTTCCCCGAAGCCTGACCCTCAACCGTCCCCTAATCCTAACCCGTACGCTGACACTAACCCGCGCCCTCACACGTACGCTCCCCCTAAAGCGTTGTCGTACCCTCACCTGGACCCTAAACCGTCCCCGTCCCCTAACCCTAACCCTAGCCCGAACCCTAACCCTAACCCTTCCCCGAAGCCTGACCCTCACCCGTCCCCTAATCCTAACCCGTACGCTGACACTAACCCGCGCCCTCACACGTACGCTCCCCCTAAAGCGTTGTCGTACCCTCACCTGGACCCTAAACCGTCCCCGTCCCCTAACCCTAACCCTAGCCCGAACCCTAACCCTAACCCTTCCCCGAAGCCTGACCCTCAGCCGTCCCCTAATCCTAACCCGTACGCTGACACTAACCTGCGCCCTCACACGTACGCTCCCCCTAAAGCGTTGTCGTACCCTCACCTGGACCCTAAACCGTCCCCGTCCCCTAACCCTAACCCTAGCCCGAACCCTAACCCTAACACTTCCCCGAAGCCTGACCCTCACCCGTGCCCTAATCCTAACCCGTACGCTGACACTAACCCGCGCCCTCACACGTACGCTCCCCCTAAAGCGTTGTCGTACCCTCACCTGGACCCTAAACCGTCCCCGTCCCCTAACCCTAACCCTAGCCCGAACCCTAACCCTAACCCTTCCCCGAAGCCTGACACTCACCCGTCCCCTAATCCTAACCCGTACGCTGACACTAACCCGCGCCCTCACACGTACGCTCCCCCTAAAGCGTTGTCGTACCCTCACCTGGACCCTAAACCGTCCCCGTCCCCTAACCCTAACCCTAGCCCGAACCCTAACCCTAACCCTTCCCCGAAGCCTGACCCTCACCCGTCCCCTAATCCTAACCCGTACGCTGACACTAACCCGCGCCCTCACACGTACGCTCCCCCTAAAGCGTTGTCGTACCCTCACCTGGACCCTAAACCGTCCCCGTCCCCTAACCCTAACCCTAGCCCGAACCCTAACCCTAACCCTTCCCCGAAGCCTGACCCTCAGCCGTCCCCTAATCCTAACCCGTACGCTGACACTAACCTGCGCCCTCACACGTACGCTCCCCCTAAAGCGTTGTCGTACCCTCACCTGGACTCTAAACCGTCCCCGTCCCCTAACCCTAACCCTAGCCCGAACCCTAACCCTAACACTTCCCCGAAGCCTGACCCTCACCCGTGCCCTAATCCTAACCCGTACGCTGACACTAACCCGCGCCCTCACACGTACGCTCCCCCTAAAGCGTTGTCGTACCCTCACCTGGACCCTAAACCGTCCCCGTCCCCTAACCCTAACCTTAGCCCGAACCCTAACCCTAACCCTTCCCCGAAGCCTGACACTCACCCGTCCCCTAATCCTAACCCGTACGCTGACACTAACCCGCGCCCTCACACGTACGCTCCCCCTAAAGCGTTGTCGTACCCTCACCTGGACCCTAAACCTTCCCCGTCCCCTAACCCTAACCCTAGACCGAACCCTAAACCTAACCCTTCCCCGAAGCCTGACCCTCACCCGTCCCCTAATCCTAACCCGTACGCTGACACTAACCCGCGCCCTCACACGTACGCTCCCCCTAAAGTGTTGTCGTACCCTCACCTGGACCCTAAACCGTCCCCGTCCCCTAACCCTAACCCTAGCCCGAACCCTAAACCTAACCCTTCCCCGAAGCCTGACCCTCACCCTTCCCCTAATCCTAACCCGTACGCTGACACTAACCCGCGCCCTCACACGTACGCTCCCCCTAAGCGTTGTCGTACCCTCACCTGCACCCTAAACCGTCCCCGTCCCCTAACCCTAACCCTAGCCCGAACCCTAACCCTAACCCTTCCCCGAAGCCTGACCCTCACCCGTCCCCTAATCCTAACCCGTACGCTGACACTAACCCGCGCCCTCACACGTACGCTCCCCCTAAAGCGTTGTCGTACCCTCACCTGGACCCTAAACCGTCCCCGTCCCCTAACCGTAACCCTAGCCCGAACCCTAACCCTAACCCTTCCCCGAAGCCTGACCCTCACCCGTCCCCTAATCCTAACCCGTACGCTGACACTAACCCGCGCCCTCACACGTACGCTCCCCCTAAAGCGTTGTCGTACCCTCACCTGGACCCTAAACCGTCCCCGTCCCCTAACCCTAACCCTAGCCCGAACCCTAACCCTAACCCTTCCCCGAAGCCTGACCCTCACCCGTCCCCTAATCCTAACCCGTACGCTGACACTAACCCGCGCCCTCACACGTACGCTCCCCCTAAAGCGTTGTCGTACCCTCACCTGGACCCTAAACCGTCCGCGTCCCCTAACCCTAACCCTAGCCCGAACCCTAACCCTAACCCTTCCCCGAAGCCTGACCCTCACCCGTCCCCTAATCCTAACCCGTACGCTGACACTAACCCGCGCCCTCACACGTACGCTCCCCCTAAAGCGTTGTCGTACCCTCACCTGGACCCTAAACCGTCCCCGTCCCCTAACCCTAACCCTAGCCCGAACCCTAACCCTAACCCTTCCCCGAAGCCTGACCCTCACCCGTCCCCTAATCCTAACCCGTACGCTGACACTAACCCGCGCCCTCACACGTACGCTCCCCCTAAAGCGTTGTCGTACCCTCACCTGGACCCTAAACCGTCCCCGTCCCCTAACCCTAACCCTAGCCCGAACCCTAACCCTAACCCTTCCGCGAAGCCTGACCCTCACCCTTCCCCTAATCCTAACCCGTACGCTGACAGTAACCCGCGCCCTCACACGTACGCTCCCCCTAAAGCGTTGTCGTACCCTCACCTGGACCCTAAACCGTCCCCGTCCCCTAACCCTAACCCTAGCCCGAACCCTAACCCTAACCCTTCCCCGAAGCCTGACCCTCACCCGTCCCCTAATCCTAACCCGTACGCTGACACTAACCCGCGGCCTCACACGTACGCTCCCCCTAAAGCGTTGTCGTACCCTCACCTGGACCCTAAACCGTCCCCGTCCCCTAACCCTAACCCTAGCCCGAACCCTAACCCTAACCCTTCCCCGAAGCCTGACCCTCACCCGTCCCCTAATCCTAACCCGTACGCTGACACTAACCCGCGCCCTCACACGTACGCTCCCCCTAAAGCGTTGTCGTACCCTCACCTGGACCCTAAACCTTCCCCGTCCCCTAACCCTAACCCTAGACCGAACCCTAACCCTAACCCTTCCCCGAAGCCTGACCCTCACCCGTCCCCTAATCCTAACCCGTACGCTGACACTAACCCGCGCCCTCACACGTACGCTCCCCCTAAAGCGTTGTCGTACCCTCACCTGGACCCTAAACCGTCCCCGTCCCCTAACCCTAACCCTAGCCCGAACCCTAACCCTAACCCTTCCCCAAGCCTGACCCTCACCCGTCCCCTAATCCTAACCCGTACGCTGACACTAACCCGCGCCCTCACACGTACGCTCCCCCTAAAGCGTTGTCCTACCCTCACCTGGACCCTAAACCGTCCCCGTCCCCTAACCCTAACCCTAGCCCGAACCCTAACCCTAACCCTTCCCCGAAGCCTGACCCTCACCCGTCCCCTAATCCTAACCCGTACGCTGACACTAACCCGCGCCCTCACACGTACGCTCCCCCTAAAGCGTTGTCGTACCCTCACCTGGACCCTAAACCGTCCCCGTCCCCTAACCCTAACCCTAGCCCGAACCGTAACCGTAACCCTTCCCCGAAGCCTGACCCTCACCCGTCCCCTAATCCTAACCCGTACGCTGACACTAACCCGCGCCCTCACACGTACGCTCCCCCTAAAGCGTTGTCCTACCCTCACCTGGACCCTAAACCGTCCCCGTCCCCTAACCCTAAACCTAGCCCGAACCCAAACCCTAACCCTTCCCCGAAGCCTGACCCTCACCCGTCCCCTAATCCTAACCCGTACGCTGACACTAACCCGCGCCCTCACACGTACGCTCCCCCTAAAGCGTTGTCGTACCCTCACCTGGACCCTAAACCGTCCCCGTCCCCTAACCCTAACCCTAGCCCGAACCCTAACCCTAACCCTTCCCCGAAGCCTGACCCTCACCCGTCCCCTAATCCTAACCCGTACGCTGACACTAACCCGCGCCCTCACACGTACGCTCCCCCTAAAGCGTTGTCCTACCCTCACCTGGACCCTAAACCGTCCCCGTCCCCTAACCCTAACCGTAGCCCGAACCCTAACCCTAACCCTTCCCCGAAGCCTGACACTCACACGTCCCCTAATCCTAACCCGTACGCTGACACTAACCCGCGCCCTCACACGTACGCTCCCCCTAAAGCGTTGTCGTACCCTCACCTGGACCCTAAACCGTCCCCGTCCCCTAACCCTAACCCTAGCCCGAACCCTAACCCTAACCCTTCCCCGAAGCCTGACCCTCACCCGTCCCCTAATCCTAACCCGTACGCTGACACTAACCCGCGCCCTCACACGTACGCTCCCCCTAAAGCGTTGTCGTACCCTCACCTGGACCCTAAACCGTCCCCGTCCCCTAACCCTAACCCTAGCCCGAACCCTAACCCTAACCCTTCCCCGAAGCCTGACCCTCACCCGTCCCCTAATCCTAACCCGTATGCTGACACTAACCCGCGCCCTCACACGTACGCTCCCCCTAAAGCGTTGTCGTACCCTCACCTGGACCCTAAACCTTCCCCGTCCCCTAACCCTAACCCTAGCCGGAACCCTAACCCTAACCCTTCCCCGAAGCCTGACCCTCAACCGTCCCCTAATCCTAACCCGTACGCTGACACTAACCCGCGCCCTCACACGTACGCTCCCCCTAAAGCGTTGTCGTACCCTCACCTGGACCCTAAACCGTCCCCGTCCCCTAACCCTAACCCTAGCCCGAACCCTAACCCTAACCCTTCCCCGAAGCCTGACCCTCAGCCGTCCCCTAATCCTAACCCGTACGCTGACACTAACCTGCGCCCTCACACGTACGCTCCCCCTAAAGCGTTGTCGTACCCTCACCTGGACCCTAAACCGTCCCCGTCCCCTAACCCTAACCCTAGCCCGAACCCTAACCCTAACACTTCCCCGAAGCCTGACCCTCACCCGTGCCCTAATCCTAACCCGTACGCTGACACTAACCCGCGCCCTCACACGTACGCTCCCCCTAAAGCGTTGTCGTACCCTCACCTGGACCCTAAACCGTCCCCGTCCCCTAACCCTAACCCTAGCCCGAACCCTAACCCTAACCCTTCCCCGAAGCCTGACACTCACCCGTCCCCTAATCCTAACCCGTACGCTGACACTAACCCGCGCCCACACACGTACGCTCCCCCTAAAGCGTTGTCGTACCCTCACCTGGACCCTAAACCGTCCCCGTCCCCTAACCCTAACCCTAGCCCGAACCCTAACCCTAACCCTTCCCCGAAGCCTGACCCTCACCCGTCCCCTAATCCTAACCCGTACGCTGACACTAACCCGCGCCCTCACACGTACGCTCCCCCTAAAGCGTTGTCGTACCCTCACCTGGACCCTAAACCGTCCCCGTCCCCTAACCCTAACCCTAGCCCGAACCCTAACCCTAACCCTTCCCCGAAGCCTGACCCTCAGCCGTCCCCTAATCCTAACCCGTACGCTGACACTAACCTGCGCCCTCACACGTACGCTCCCCCTAAAGCGTTGTCGTACCCTCACCTGGACTCTAAACCGTCCCCGTCCCCTAACCCTAACCCTAGCCCGAACCCTAACCCTAACACTTCCCCGAAGCCTGACCCTCACCCGTGCCCTAATCCTAACCCGTACGCTGACACTAACCCGCGCCCTCACACGTACGCTCCCCCTAAAGCGTTGTCGTACCCTCACCTGGACCCTAAACCGTCCCCGTCCCCTAACCCTAACCCTAGCCCGAACCCTAACCCTAACCCTTCCCCGAAGCCTGACACTCACCCGTCCCCTAATCCTAACCCGTACGCTGACACTAACCCGCGCCCTCACACGTACGCTCCCCCTAAAGCGTTGTCGTACCCTCACCTGGACCCTAAACCTTCCCCGTCCCCTAACCCTAACCCTAGACCGAACCCTAAACCTAACCCTTCCCCGAAGCCTGACCCTCACCCGTCCCCTAATCCTAACCCGTACGCTGACACTAACCCGCGCCCTCACACGTACGCTCCCCCTAAAGTGTTGTCGTACCCTCACCTGGACCCTAAACCGTCCCCGTCCCCTAACCCTAACCCTAGCCCGAACCCTAAACCTAACCCTTCCCCGAAGCCTGACCCTCACCCTTCCCCTAATCCTAACCCGTACGCTGACACTAACCCGCGCCCTCACACGTACGCTCCCCCTAAGCGTTGTCGTACCCTCACCTGCACCCTAAACCGTCCCCGTCCCCTAACCCTAACCCTAGCCCGAACCCTAACCCTAACCCTTCCCCGAAGCCTGACCCTCACCCGTCCCCTAATCCTAACCCGTACGCTGACACTAACCCGCGCCCTCACACGTACGCTCCCCCTAAAGCGTTGTCGTACCCTCACCTGGACCCTAAACCGTCCCCGTCCCCTAACCGTAACCCTAGCCCGAACCCTAACCCTAACCCTTCCCCGAAGCCTGACCCTCACCCGTCCCCTAATCCTAACCCGTACGCTGACACTAACCCGCGCCCTCACACGTACGCTCCCCCTAAAGCGTTGTCGTACCCTCACCTGGACCCTAAACCGTCCCCGTCCCCTAACCCTAACCCTAGCCCGAACCCTAACCCTAACCCTTCCCCGAAGCCTGACCCTCACCCGTCCCCTAATCCTAACCCGTACGCTGACACTAACCCGCGCCCTCACACGTACGCTCCCCCTAAAGCGTTGTCGTACCCTCACCTGGACCCTAAACCGTCCGCGTCCCCTAACCCTAACCCTAGCCCGAACCCTAACCCTAACCCTTCCCCGAAGCCTGACCCTCACCCGTCCCCTAATCCTAACCCGTACGCTGACACTAACCCGCGCCCTCACACGTACGCTCCCCCTAAAGCGTTGTCGTACCCTCACCTGGACCCTAAACCGTCCCCGTCCCCTAACCCTAACCCTAGCCCGAACCCTAACCCTAACCCTTCCCCGAAGCCTGACCCTCACCCGTCCCCTAATCCTAACCCGTACGCTGACACTAACCCGCGCCCTCACACGTACGCTCCCCCTAAAGCGTTGTCGTACCCTCACCTGGACCCTAAACCGTCCCCGTCCCCTAACCCTAACCCTAGCCCGAACCCTAACCCTAACCCTTCCGCGAAGCCTGACCCTCACCCTTCCCCTAATCCTAACCCGTACGCTGACAGTAACCCGCGCCCTCACACGTACGCTCCCCCTAAAGCGTTGTCGTACCCTCACCTGGACCCTAAACCGTCCCCGTCCCCTAACCCTAACCCTAGCCCGAACCCTAACCCTAACCCTTCCCCGAAGCCTGACCCTCACCCGTCCCCTAATCCTAACCCGTACGCTGACACTAACCCGCGGCCTCACACGTACGCTCCCCCTAAAGCGTTGTCGTACCCTCACCTGGACCCTAAACCGTCCCCGTCCCCTAACCCTAACCCTAGCCCGAACCCTAACCCTAACCCTTCCCCGAAGCCTGACCCTCACCCGTCCCCTAATCCTAACCCGTACGCTGACACTAACCCGCGCCCTCACACGTACGCTCCCCCTAAAGCGTTGTCGTACCCTCACCTGGACCCTAAACCTTCCCCGTCCCCTAACCCTAACCCTAGACCGAACCCTAACCCTAACCCTTCCCCGAAGCCTGACCCTCACCCGTCCCCTAATCCTAACCCGTACGCTGACACTAACCCGCGCCCTCACACGTACGCTCCCCCTAAAGCGTTGTCGTACCCTCACCTGGACCCTAAACCGTCCCCGTCCCCTAACCCTAACCCTAGCCCGAACCCTAACCCTAACCCTTCCCCAAGCCTGACCCTCACCCGTCCCCTAATCCTAACCCGTACGCTGACACTAACCCGCGCCCTCACACGTACGCTCCCCCTAAAGCGTTGTCCTACCCTCACCTGGACCCTAAACCGTCCCCGTCCCCTAACCCTAACCCTAGCCCGAACCCTAACCCTAACCCTTCCCCGAAGCCTGACCCTCACCCGTCCCCTAATCCTAACCCGTACGCTGACACTAACCCGCGCCCTCACACGTACGCTCCCCCTAAAGCGTTGTCGTACCCTCACCTGGACCCTAAACCGTCCCCGTCCCCTAACCCTAACCCTAGCCCGAACCGTAACCGTAACCCTTCCCCGAAGCCTGACCCTCACCCGTCCCCTAATCCTAACCCGTACGCTGACACTAACCCGCGCCCTCACACGTACGCTCCCCCTAAAGCGTTGTCCTACCCTCACCTGGACCCTAAACCGTCCCCGTCCCCTAACCCTAAACCTAGCCCGAACCCAAACCCTAACCCTTCCCCGAAGCCTGACCCTCACCCGTCCCCTAATCCTAACCCGTACGCTGACACTAACCCGCGCCCTCACACGTACGCTCCCCCTAAAGCGTTGTCGTACCCTCACCTGGACCCTAAACCGTCCCCGTCCCCTAACCCTAACCCTAGCCCGAACCCTAACCCTAACCCTTCCCCGAAGCCTGACCCTCACCCGTCCCCTAATCCTAACCCGTACGCTGACACTAACCCGCGCCCTCACACGTACGCTCCCCCTAAAGCGTTGTCCTACCCTCACCTGGACCCTAAACCGTCCCCGTCCCCTAACCCTAACCGTAGCCCGAACCCTAACCCTAACCCTTCCCCGAAGCCTGACACTCACACGTCCCCTAATCCTAACCCGTACGCTGACACTAACCCGCGCCCTCACACGTACGCTCCCCCTAAAGCGTTGTCGTACCCTCACCTGGACCCTAAACCGTCCCCGTCCCCTAACCCTAACCCTAGCCCGAACCCTAACCCTAACCCTTCCCCGAAGCCTGACCCTCACCCGTCCCCTAATCCTAACCCGTACGCTGACACTAACCCGCGCCCTCACACGTACGCTCCCCCTAAAGCGTTGTCGTACCCTCACCTGGACCCTAAACCGTCCCCGTCCCCTAACCCTAACCCTAGCCCGAACCCTAACCCTAACCCTTCCCCGAAGCCTGACCCTCACCCGTCCCCTAATCCTAACCCGTACGCTGACACTAACCCGCGCCCTCACACGTACGCTCCCCCTAAAGCGTTGTCGTACCCTCACCTGGACCCTAAACCGTCCCCGTCCCCTAACCCTAACCCTAGCCCGAACCCTAACCCTAACCCTTCCCCGAAGCCTGACCCTCACCCGTCCCCTAATCCTAACCCGTACGCTGACACTAACCCGCGCCCTCACACGTACGCTCCCCCTAAAGCGTTGTCGTACCCTCACCTGGACCCTAAACCTTCCCCGTCCCCTAACCCTAACCCTAGACCGAACCCTAACCCTAACCCTTCCCCGAAGCCTGACCCTCACCCGTCCCCTAATCCTAACCCGTACGCTGACACTAACCCGCGCCCTCACACGTACGCTCCCCCTAAAGCGTTGTCGTACCCTCACCTGGACCCTAAACCGTCCCCGTCCCCTAACCCTAACCCTAGCCCGAACCCTAACCCTAACCCTTCCCCAAGCCTGACCCTCACCCGTCCCCTAATCCTAACCCGTACGCTGACACTAACCCGCGCCCTCACACGTACGCTCCCCCTAAAGCGTTGTCCTACCCTCACCTGGACCCTAAACCGTCCCCGTCCCCTAACCCTAACCCTAGCCCGAACCCTAACCCTAACCCTTCCCCGAAGCCTGACCCTCACCCGTCCCCTAATCCTAACCCGTACGCTGACACTAACCCGCGCCCTCACACGTACGCTCCCCCTAAAGCGTTGTCGTACCCTCACCTGGACCCTAAACCGTCCCCGTCCCCTAACCCTAACCCTAGCCCGAACCCTAACCCTAACCCTTCCCCGAAGCCTGACCCTCACCCGTCCCCTAATCCTAACCCGTACGCTGACACTAACCCGCGCCCTCACACGTACGCTCCCCCTAAAGCGTTGTCGTACCCTCACCTGGACCCTAAACCGTCCCCGTCCCCTAACCCTAAACCTAGCCCGAACCCTAACCCTAACCCTTCCCCGAAGCCTGACCCTCACCCGTCCCCTAATCCTAACCCGTACGCTGACACTAACCCGCGCCCTCACACGTACGCTCCCCCTAAAGCGTTGTCGTACCCTCACCTGGACCCTAAACCGTCCCCGTCCCCTAACCCTAACCCTAGCCCGAACCCTAACCCTAACCCTTCCCCGAAGCCTGACCCTCACCCGCCCCTAATCCTAACCCGTACGCTGACACTAACCCGCGCCCTCACACGTACGCTCCCCCTAAACCGTTGTCGTACCCTCACCTGGACCCTAAACCGTCCCCGTCCCCTAACCCTATCCCTAGCCCGAACCCTAACCCTAACCCTTCCCCGAAGCCTGACCCTCACCCGTCCCCTAATCCTAACCCGTACGCTGACACTAACCCGCGCCCTCACACGTACGCTCCCCCTAAAGCGTTGTCGTACCCTCACCTGGACCCTAAACCTTCCCCGTCCCCTAACCCTAACCCTAGACCGAACCCTAACCCTAACCCTTCCCCGAAGCCTGACCCTCACCCGTCCCCTAATCCTAACCCGTACGCTGACACTAACCCGCGCCCTCACATGTACGCTCCCCCTAAAGCGTTGTCGTACCCTCACCTGGACCCTAAACCGTCCCCGTCCCCTAACCCTAACCCTAGCCCGAACCCTAACCTTAACCCTTCCCCAAGCCTGACCCTCACCCGTCCCCTAATCCTAACCCGTACGCTGACACTAACCCGCGCCCTCACACGTACGCTCCCCCTAAAGCGTTGTCCTACCCTCACCTGGACCCTAAACCGTCCCCGTCCCCTAACCCTAACCCTAGCCCGAACCCTAACCCTAACCCTTCCCCGAAGCCTGACCCTCACCCGTCCCCTAATCCTAACCCGTACGCTGACACTAACCCGCGCCCTCACACGTACGCTCCCCCTAAAGCGTTGTCGTACCCTCACCTGGACCCTAAACCGTCCCCGTCCCCTAACCCTAACCCTAGCCCGAACCCTAACCCTAACCCTTCCCCGAAGCCTGACCCTCACCCGTCCCCTAATCCTAACCCGTACGCTGACACTAACCCGCGCCCTCACACGTACGCTCCCCCTAAAGCGTTGTCGTACCCTCACCTGGACCCTAAACCGTCCCCGTCCCCTAACCCTAACCCTAGCCCGAACCCTAACCCTAACCCTTCCCCGAAGCCTGACCCTCACCCGTCCCCTAATCCTAACCCGTACGCTGACACTAAACCGCGCCCTCACACGTACGCTCCCCCTAAAGCGTTGTCGTACCCTCACCTGGACCCTAAACCGTCCCCGTCCCCTAACCCTAACCCTAGCCCGAACCCTAACCCTAACCCTTCCCCAAAGCCTGACCCTCACCCGTCCCCTAATCCTAACCCGTACGCTGACACTAACCCGCGCCCTCACACGTACGCTCCCCCTAAAGCGTTGTCGTACCCTCACCTGGACCCTAAACCGTCCCCGTCCCCTAACCCTAACCCTAGCCCGAACCCTAACCCTAACCCTTCCCCGAAGCCTGACCCTCACCCGTCCCCTAATCCTAACCCGTACGCTGACACTAACCCGCGCCCTCACACGTACGCTCCCCCTAAAGCGTTGTCGTACCCTCACCTGGACCCTAAACCGTCCCCGTCCCCTAACCCTAACCCTAGCCCGAACCCTAACCCTAACCCTTCCCCGAAGCCTGACCCTCACCCGTCCCCTAATCCTAACCCGTACGCTGACACTAACCCGCGCCCTCACACGTACGCTCCCCCTAAAGCGTTGTCGTACCCTCACCTGGACCCTAAACCGTCCCCGTCCCCTAACGCTAACCCTAGCCCGAACCCTAACCCTAACCCTTCCCCGAAGCCTGACCCTCAACCGTCCCCTAATCCTAACCCGTACGCTGACACTAACCCGCGCCCTCACACGTACGCTCCCCCTAAAGCGTTGTCGTACCCTCACCTGGACCCTAAACCGTCCCCGTCCCCTAACCCTAACCCTAGCCCGAACCCTAACCCTAACCCTTCCCCGAAGCCTGACCCTCACCCGTCCCCTAATCCTAACCCGTACGCTGACACTAACCCGCGCCCTCACACGTACGCTCCCCCTAAAGCGTTGTCGTACCCTCAACTGGACCCTAAACCGTCACCATCCCCTAACCATAACCCTAGCCCGAACCCTAACCCTAACCCTTCCCCGAAGCCTGACCCTCACCCGTCCCCTAATCCTAACCCGTACGCTGACACTAACCCGCGCCCTCACACGTACGCTCCCCCTAAAGCGTTGTCGTACCCTCACCTGGACCCTAAACCGTCCCCGTCCCCTAACCCTAACCCTAGCCCGAACCCTAACCCTAACACTTCCCCGAAGCCTGACCCTCAGCCGTCCCCTAATCCTAACCCGTACGCTGACACTAACCTGCGCCCTCACACGTACGCTCCCCCTAAAGCGTTGTCGTACCCTCACCTGGACCCTAAACCGTCCCCGTCCCCTAACCCTAACCCTAGCCCGAACCCTAACCCTAACACTTCCCCGAAGCCTGACCCTCACCCGTGCCCTAATCCTAACCCGTACGCTGACACTAACCCGCGCCCTCACACGTACGCTCCCCCTAAAGCGTTGTCGTACCCTCACCTGGACCCTAAACCGTCCCCGTCCCCTAACCCTAACCCTAGCCCGAACCCTAACCCTAACCCTTCCCCGAAGCCTGACACTCACCCGTCCCCTAATCCTAACCCGTACGCTGACACTAACCCGCGCCCTCACACGTACGCTCCCCCTAAAGCGTTGTCGTACCCTCACCTGGACCCTAAACCTTCCCCGTCCCCTAACCCTAACCCTAGACCGAACCCTAAACCTAACCCTTCCCCGAAGCCTGACCCTCACCCGTCCCCTAATCCTAACCCGTACGCTGACACTAACCCGCGCCCTCACACGTACGCTCCCCCTAAAGTGTTGTCGTACCCTCACCTGGACCCTAAACCGTCCCCGTCCCCTAACCCTAACCCTAGCCCGAACCCTAAACCTAACCCTTCCCCGAAGCCTGACCCTCACCCTTCCCCTAATCCTAACCCGTACGCTGACACTAACTCGCGCCCTCACACGTACGCTCCCCCTAAAGCGTTGTCGTACCCTCACCTGCACCCTAAACCGTCCCCGTCCCCTAACCCTAACCCTAGCCCGAACCCTAACCCTAACCCTTCCCCGAAGCCTGACCCTCACCCGTCCCCTAATCCTAACCCGTACGCTGACACTAACCCGCGCCCTCACACGTACGCTCCCCCTAAAGCGTTGTCGTACCCTCACCTGGACCCTAAACCGTCCCCGTCCCCTAACCGTAACCCTAGCCCGAACCCTAACCCTAACCCTTCCCCGAAGCCTGACCCTCACCCGTCCCCTAATCCTAACCCGTACGCTGACACTAACCCGCGCCCTCACACGTACGCTCCCCCTAAAGCGTTGTCGTACCCTCACCTGGACCCTAAACCTTCCCCGTCCCCTAACCCTAACCCTAGCCCAAACCCTAACCCTAACACTTCCCCGAAGCCTGACCCTCACCCGTCCCCTAATCCTAACCCGTACGCTGACACTAACCCGCGCCCTCACACGTACGCTCCCCCTAAAGCGTTGTCGTACCCTCACCTGGACCCTAAACCGTCCCCGTCCCCTAACCCTAACCCTAGCCCGAACCCTAACCCTAACACTTCCCCGAAGCCTGACCCTCACCCGTCCTCTAATCCTAACCCGTACGCTGACACTAACCCGCGCCCTCACACGTACGCTCCCCCTAAAGCGTTGTCGTACCCTCACCTGGACCCTAAACCGTCCCCGTCCCCTAACCCTAACCCTAGCCCGAACCCTAACCCTAACCCTTCCCCGAAGCCTGACCCTCACCCGTCCCCTAATCCTAACCCGTACGCTGACACTAACCCGCGCCCTCACACGTACGCTCCCCCTAAAGCGTTGTCGTACCCTCACCTGGACCCTAAACCGTCCCCGTCCCCTAACCCTAACCCTAGCCCGAACCCTAACCCTAACCCTTCCCCGAAGCCTGACCCTCACCCGTCCCCTAATCCTAACCCGTATGCTGACACTAACCCGCGCCCTCACACGTACGCTCCCCCTAAAGCGTTGTCGTACCCTCACCTGGACCCTAAACCTTCCCCGTCCCCTAACCCTAACCCTAGCCGGAACCCTAACCCTAACCCTTCCCCGAAGCCTGACCCTCAACCGTCCCCTAATCCTAACCCGTACGCTGACACTAACCCGCGCCCTCACACGTACGCTCCCCCTAAAGCGTTGTCGTACCCTCACCTGGACCCTAAACCGTCCCCGTCCCCTAACCCTAACCCTAGCCCGAACCCTAACCCTAACCCTTCCCCGAAGCCTGACCCTCACCCGTCCCCTAATCCTAACCCGTACGCTGACACTAACCCGCGCCCTCACACGTACGCTCCCCCTAAAGCGTTCTCGTACCCTCACCTGGACCCTAAACCGTCCCCGTCCCCTAACCCTAACCCTAGCCCGAACCCTAACCCTAACCCTTCCCCGAAGCCTGACCCTCAGCCGTCCCCTAATCCTAACCCGTACGCTGACACTAACCTGCGCCCTCACACGTACGCTCCCCCTAAAGCGTTGTCGTACCCTCACCTGGACCCTAAACCGTCCCCGTCCCCTAACCCTAACCCTAGCCCGAACCCTAACCCTAACACTTCCCCGAAGCCTGACCCTCACCCGTGCCCTAATCCTAACCCGTACGCTGACACTAACCCGCGCCCTCACACGTACGCTCCCCCTAAAGCGTTGTCGTACCCTCACCTGGACCCTAAACCGTCCCCGTCCCCTAACCCTAACCCTAGCCCGAACCCTAACCCTAACCCTTCCCCGAAGCCTGACACTCACCCGTCCCCTAATCCTAACCCGTACGCTGACACTAACCCGCGCCCTCACACGTACGCTCCCCCTAAAGCGTTGTCGTACCCTCACCTGGACCCTAAACCGTCCCCGTCCCCTAACCCTAACCCTAGCCCGAACCCTAACCCTAACCCTTCCCCGAAGCCTGACCCTCACCCGTCCCCTAATCCTAACCCGTACGCTGACACTAACCCGCGCCCTCACACGTACGCTCCCCCTAAAGCGTTGTCGTACCCTCACCTGGACCCTAAACCGTCCCCGTCACCTAACCCTAACCCTAGCCCGAACCCTAACCCTAACCCTTCCCCGAAGCCTGACCCTCAGCCGTCCCCTAATCCTAACCCGTACGCTGACACTAACCTGCGCCCTCACACGTACGCTCCCCCTAAAGCGTTGTCGTACCCTCACCTGGACTGTAAACCGTCCCCGTCCCCTAACCCTAACCCTAGCCCGAACCCTAACCCTAACACTTCCCCGAAGCCTGACCCTCACCCGTGCCCTAATCCTAACCCGTACGCTGACACTAACCCGCGCCCTCACACGTACGCTCCCCCTAAAGCGTTGTCGTACCCTCACCTGGACCCTAAACCGTCCCCGTCCCCTAACCCTAACCCTAGCCCGAACCCTAACCCTAACCCTTCCCCGAAGCCTGACACTCACCCGTCCCCTAATCCTAACCCGTACGCTGACACTAACCCGCGCCCTCACACGTACGCTCCCCCTAAAGCGTTGTCGTACCCTCACCTGGACCCTAAACCTTCCCCGTCCCCTAACCCTAACCCTAGACCGAACCCTAAACCTAACCCTTCCCCGAAGCCTGACCCTCACCCGTCCCCTAATCCTAACCCGTACGCTGACACTAACCCGCGCCCTCACACGTACGCTCCCCCTAAAGTGTTGTCGTACCCTCACCTGGACCCTAAACCGTCCCCGTCCCCTAACCCTAACCCTAGCCCGAACCCTAAACCTAACCCTTCCCCGAAGCCTGACCCTCACCCTTCCCCTAATCCTAACCCGTACGCTGACACTAACCCGCGCCCTCACACGTACGCTCCCCCTAAGCGTTGTCGTACCCTCACCTGCACCCTAAACCGTCCCCGTCCCCTAACCCTAACCCTAGCCCGAACCCTAACCCTAACCCTTCCCCGAAGCCTGACCCTCACCCGTCCCCTAATCCTAACCCGTACGCTGACACTAACCCGCGCCCTCACACGTACGCTCCCCCTAAAGCGTTGTCGTACCCTCACCTGGACCCTAAACCGTCCCCGTCCCCTAACCGTAACCCTAGCCCGAACCCTAACCCTAACCCTTCCCCGAAGCCTGACCCTCACCCGTCCCCTAATCCTAACCCGTACGCTGACACTAACCCGTGCCCTCACACGTACGCTCCCCCTAAAGCGTTGTCGTACCCTCACCTGGACCCTAAACCGTCACCGTCCCCTAACCCTAACCCTAGCCCGAACCCTAACCCTAACCCTTCCCCGAAGCCTGACCCTCACCCGTCCCCTAATCCTAACCCGTACGCTGACACTAACCCGCGCCCTCACACGTACGCTCCCCCTAAAGCGTTGTCGTACCCTCACCTGGACCCTAAACCGTCCGCGTCCCCTAACCCTAACCCTAGCCCGAACCCTAACCCTAACCCTTCCCCGAAGCCTGACCCTCACCCGTCCCCTAATCCTAACCCGTACGCTGACACTAACCCGCGCCCTCACACGTACGCTCCCCCTAAAGCGTTGTCGTACCCTCACCTGGACCCTAAACCGTCCCCGTCCCCTACCCTAACCCTAGCCCGAACCCTAACCCTAACCCTTCCCCGAAGCCTGACCCTCACCCGTCCCCTAATCCTAACCCGTACGCTGACACTAACCCGCGCCCTCACACGTACGCTCCCCCTAAAGCGTTGTCGTACCCTCACCTGGACCCTAAACCTTCCCCGTCCCCTAACCCTAACCCTAGCCGGAACCCTAACCCTAACCCTTCCCCGAAGCCTGACCCTCAACCGTCCCCTAATCCTAACCCGTACGCTGACACTAACCCGCGCCCTCACACGTACGCTCCCCCTAAAGCGTTGTCGTACCCTCACCTGGACCCTAAACCGTCCCCGTCCCCTAACCCTAACCCTAGCCCGAACCCTAACCCTAACCCTTCCCCGAAGCCTGACCCTCACCCGTCCCCTAATCCTAACCCGTACGCTGACACTAACCCGCGCCCTCACACGTACGCTCCCCCTAAAGCGTTGTCGTACCCTCACCTGGACCCTAAACCGTCCCCGTCCCCTAACCCTAACCCTAGCCCGAACCCTAACCCTAACCCTTCCCCGAAGCCTGACCCTCAGCCGTCCCCTAATCCTAACCCGTACGCTGACACTAACCTGCGCCCTCACACGTACGCTCCCCCTAAAGCGTTGTCGTACCCTCACCTGGACCCTAAACCGTCCCCGTCCCCTAACCCTAACCCTAGCCCGAACCCTAACCCTAACACTTCCCCGAAGCCTGACCCTCACCCGTGCCCTAATCCTAACCCGTACGCTGACACTAACCCTCGCCCTCACACGTACGCTCCCCCTAAAGCGTTGTCGTACCCTCACCTGGACCCTAAACCGTCCCCGTCCCCTAACCCTAACCCTAGCCCGAACCCTAACCCTAACCCTTCCCCGAAGCCTGACACTCACCCGTCCCCTAATCCTAACCCGTACGCTGACACTAACCCGCGCCCTCACACGTACGCTCCCCCTAAAGCGTTGTCGTACCCTCACCTGGACCCTAAACCGTCCCCGTCCCCTAACCCTAACCCTAGCCCGAACCCTAACCCTAACCCTTCCCCGAAGCCTGACCCTCACCCGTCCCCTAATCCTAACCCGTACGCTGACACTAACCCGCGCCCTCACACGTACGCTCCCCCTAAAGCGTTGTCGTACCCTCACCTGGACCCTAAACCGTCCCCGTCCCCTAACCCTAACCCTAGCCCGAACCCTAACCCTAACCCTTCCCCGAAGCCTGACCCTCAGCCGTCCCCTAATCCTAACCCGTACGCTGACACTAACCTGCGCCCTCACACGTACGCTCCCCCTAAAGCGTTGTCGTACCCTCACCTGGACTCTAAACCGTCCCCGTCCCCTAACCCTAACCCTAGCCCGAACCCTAACCCTAACACTTCCCCGAAGCCTGACCCTCACCCGTGCCCTAATCCTAACCCGTACGCTGACACTAACCCGCGCCCTCACACGTACGCTCCCCCTAAAGCGTTGTCGTACCCTCACCTGGACCCTAAACCGTCCCCGTCCCCTAACCCTAACCTTAGCCCGAACCCTAACCCTAACCCTTCCCCGAAGCCTGACACTCACCCGTCCCCTAATCCTAACCCGTACGCTGACACTAACCCGCGCCCTCACACGTACGCTCCCCCTAAAGCGTTGTCGTACCCTCACCTGGACCCTAAACCTTCCCCGTCCCCTAACCCTAACCCTAGACCGAACCCTAAACCTAACCCTTCCCCGAAGTCTGACCCTCACCCGTCCCCTAATCCTAACCCGTACGCTGACACTAACCCGCGCCCTCACACGTACGCTCCCCCTAAAGTGTTGTCGTACCCTCACCTGGACCCTAAACCGTCCCCGTCCCCTAACCCTAACCCTAGCCCGAACCCTAAACCTAACCCTTCCCCGAAGCCTGACCCTCACCCTTCCCCTAATCCTAACCCGTACGCTGACACTAACCCGCGCCCTCACACGTACGCTCCCCCTAAGCGTTGTCGTACCCTCACCTGCACCCTAAACCGTCCCCGTCCCCTAACCCTAACCCTAGCCCGAACCCTAACCCTAACCCTTCCCCGAAGCCTGACCCTCACCCGTCCCCTAATCCTAACCCGTACGCTGACACTAACCCGCGCCCTCACACGTACGCTCCCCCTAAAGCGTTGTCGTACCCTCACCTGGACCCTAAACCGTCCCCGTCCCCTAACCGTAACCCTAGCCCGAACCCTAACCCTAACCCTTCCCCGAAGCCTGACCCTCACCCGTCCCCTAATCCTAACCCGTACGCTGACACTAACCCGCGCCCTCACACGTACGCTCCCCCTAAAGCGTTGTCGTACCCTCACCTGGACCCTAAACCGTCCCCGTCCCCTAACCCTAACCCTAGCCCGAACCCTAACCCTAACCCTTCCCCGAAGCCTGACCCTCACCCGTCCCCTAATCCTAACCCGTACGCTGACACTAACCCGCGCCCTCACACGTACGCTCCCCCTAAAGCGTTGTCGTACCCTCACCTGGACCCTAAACCGTCCGCGTCCCCTAACCCTAACCCTAGCCCGAACCCTAACCCTAACCCTTCCCCGAAGCCTGACCCTCACCCGTCCCCTAATCCTAACCCGTACGCTGACACTAACCCGCGCCCTCACACGTACGCTCCCCCTAAAGCGTTGTCGTACCCTCACCTGGACCCTAAACCGTCCCCGTCCCCTAACCCTAACCCTAGCCCGAACCCTAACCCTAACCCTTCCCCGAAGCCTGACCCTCACCCGTCCCCTAATCCTAACCCGTACGCTGACACTAACCCGCGCCCTCACACGTACGCTCCCCCTAAAGCGTTGTCGTACCCTCACCTGGACCCTAAACCGTCCCCGTCCCCTAACCCTAACCCTAGCCCGAACCCTAACCCTAACCCTTCCGCGAAGCCTGACCCTCACCCTTCCCCTAATCCTAACCCGTACGCTGACAGTAACCCGCGCCCTCACACGTACGCTCCCCCTAAAGCGTTGTCGTACCCTCACCTGGACCCTAAACCGTCCCCGTCCCCTAACCCTAACCCTAGCCCGAACCCTAACCCTAACCCTTCCCCGAAGCCTGACCCTCACCCGTCCCCTAATCCTAACCCGTA
Organism: Globicephala melas; assembly: GCF_963455315.2. NCBI lineage: Eukaryota > Metazoa > Chordata > Mammalia > Artiodactyla > Delphinidae > Globicephala > Globicephala melas. Next base: position 282,794 of record NW_027207400.1, read on the forward strand.
CGCTGACACTAACCCGCGGCCTCACACGTACGCTCCCCCTAAAGCGTTGTCGTACCCTCACCTGGACCCTAAACCGTCCCCGTCCCCTAACCCTAACCCTAGCCCGAACCCTAACCCTAACCCTTCCCCGAAGCCTGACCCTCACCCGTCCCCTAATCCTAACCCGTACGCTGACACTAACCCGCGCCCTCACACGTACGCTCCCCCTAAAGCGTTGTCGTACCCTCACCTGGACCCTAAACCTTCCCCGTCCCCTAACCCTAACCCTAGACCGAACCCTAACCCTAACCCTTCCCCGAAGCCTGACCCTCACCCGTCCCCTAATCCTAACCCGTACGCTGACACTAACCCGCGCCCTCACACGTACGCTCCCCCTAAAGCGTTGTCGTACCCTCACCTGGACCCTAAACCGTCCCCGTCCCCTAACCCTAACCCTAGCCCGAACCCTAACCCTAACCCTTCCCCAAGCCTGACCCTCACCCGTCCCCTAATCCTAACCCGTACGCTGACACTAACCCGCGCCCTCACACGTACGCTCCCCCTAAAGCGTTGTCCTACCCTCACCTGGACCCTAAACCGTCCCCGTCCCCTAACCCTAACCCTAGCCCGAACCCTAACCCTAACCCTTCCCCGAAGCCTGACCCTCACCCGTCCCCTAATCCTAACCCGTACGCTGACACTAACCCGCGCCCTCACACGTACGCTCCCCCTAAAGCGTTGTCGTACCCTCACCTGGACCCTAAACCGTCCCCGTCCCCTAACCCTAACCCTAGCCCGAACCGTAACCGTAACCCTTCCCCGAAGCCTGACCCTCACCCGTCCCCTAATCCTAACCCGTACGCTGACACTAACCCGCGCCCTCACACGTACGCTCCCCCTAAAGCGTTGTCCTACCCTCACCTGGACCCTAAACCGTCCCCGTCCCCTAACCCTAAACCTAGCCCGAACCCAAACCCTAACCCTTCCCCGAAGCCTGACCCTCACCCGTCCCCTAATCCTAACCCGTACGCTGACACTAACCCGCGCCCTCACACGTACGCTCCCCCTAAAGCGTTGTCGTACCCTCACCTGGACCCTAAACCGTCCCCGTCCCCTAACCCTAACCCTAGCCCGAACCCTAACCCTAACCCTTCCCCGAAGCCTGACCCTCACCCGTCCCCTAATCCTAACCCGTACGCTGACACTAACCCGCGCCCTCACACGTACGCTCCCCCTAAAGCGTTGTCCTACCCTCACCTGGACCCTAAACCGTCCCCGTCCCCTAACCCTAACCGTAGCCCGAACCCTAACCCTAACCCTTCCCCGAAGCCTGACACTCACACGTCCCCTAATCCTAACCCGTACGCTGACACTAACCCGCGCCCTCACACGTACGCTCCCCCTAAAGCGTTGTCGTACCCTCACCTGGACCCTAAACCGTCCCCGTCCCCTAACCCTAACCCTAGCCCGAACCCTAACCCTAACCCTTCCCCGAAGCCTGACCCTCACCCGTCCCCTAATCCTAACCCGTACGCTGACACTAACCCGCGCCCTCACACGTACGCTCCCCCTAAAGCGTTGTCGTACCCTCACCTGGACCCTAAACCGTCCCCGTGCCCTAACCCTAACCCTAGCCCGAACCCTAACCCTAACCCTTCCCCGAAGCCTGACCCTCACCCGTCCCCTAATCCTAACCCGTATGCTGACACTAACCCGCGCCCTCACACGTACGCTCCCCCTAAAGCGTTGTCGTACCCTCACCTGGACCCTAAACCTTCCCCGTCCCCTAACCCTAACCCTAGCCGGAACCCTAACCCTAACCCTTCCCCGAAGCCTGACCCTCAACCGTCCCCTAATCCTAACCCGTACGCTGACACTAACCCGCGCCCTCACACGTACGCTCCCCCTAAAGCGTTGTCGTACCCTCACCTGGACCCTAAACCGTCCCCGTCCCCTAACCCTAACCCTAGCCCGAACCCTAACCCTAACCCTTCCCCGAAGCCTGAACCTCACCCGTCCCCTAATCCTAACCCGTACGCTGACACTAACCCGCGCCCTCACACGTACGCTCCCCCTAAAGCGTTGTCGTACCCTCACCTGGACCCTAAACCGTCCCCGTCCCCTAACCCTAACCCTAGCCCGAACCCTAACCCTAACCCTTCCCCGAAGCCTGACCCTCAGCCGTCCCCTAATCCTAACCCGTACGCTGACACTAACCTGCGCCCTCACACGTACGCTCCCCCTAAAGCGTTGTCGTACCCTCACCTGGACCCTAAACCGTCCCCGTCCCCTAACCCTAACCCTAGCCCGAACCCTAACCCTAACACTTCCCCGAAGCCTGACCCTCACCCGTGCCCTAATCCTAACCCGTACGCTGACACTAACCCGCGCCCTCACACGTACGCTCCCCCTAAAGCGTTGTCGTACCCTCACCTGGACCCTAAACCGTCCGCGTCCCCTAACCCTAACCCTAGCCCGAACCCTAACCCTAACCCTTCCCCGAAGCCTGACACTCACCCGTCCCCTAATCCTAACCCGTACGCTGACACTAACCCGCGCCCTCACACGTACGCTCCCCCTAAAGCGTTGTCGTACCCTCACCTGGACCCTAAACCGTCCCCGTCCCCTAACCCTAACCCTAGCCCGAACCCTAACCCTAACCCTTCCCCGAAGCCTGACCCTCACCCGTCCCCTAATCCTAACCCGTACGCTGACACTAACCCGCGCCCTCACACGTACGCTCCCCCTAAAGCGTTGTCGTACCCTCACCTGGACCCTAAACCGTCCCCGTCCCCTAACCCTAACCCTAGCCCGAACCCTAACCCTAACCCTTCCCCGAAGCCTGACCCTCAGCCGTCCCCTAATCCTAACCCGTACGCTGACACTAACCTGCGCCCTCACACGTACGCTCCCCCTAAAGCGTTGTCGTACCCTCACCTGGACTCTAAACCGTCCCCGTCCCCTAACCCTAACCCTAGCCCGAACCCTAACCCTAACACTTCCCCGAAGCCTGACCCTCACCCGTGCCCTAATCCTAACCCGTACGCTGACACTAACCCGCGCCCTCACACGTACGCTCCCCCTAAAGCGTTGTCGTACCCTCACCTGGACCCTAAACCGTCCCCGTCCCCTAACCCTAACCCTAGCCCGAACCCTAACCCTAACCCTTCCCCGAAGCCTGACACTCACCCGTCCCCTAATCCTAACCCGTACGCTGACACTAACCCGCGCCCTCACACGTACGCTCCCCCTAAAGCGTTGTCGTACCCTCACCTGGACCCTAAACCTTCCCCGTCCCCTAACCCTAACCCTAGACCGAACCCTAAACCTAACCCTTCCCCGAAGCCTGACCCTCACCCGTCCCCTAATCCTAACCCGTACGCTGACACTAACCCGCGCCCTCACACGTACGCTCCCCCTAAAGTGTTGTCGTACCCTCACCTGGACCCTAAACCGTCCCCGTCCCCTAACCCTAACCCTAGCCCGAACCCTAAACCTAACCCTTCCCCGAAGCCTGACCCTCACCCTTCCCCTAATCCTAACCCGTACGCTGACACTAACCCGCGCCCTCACACGTACGCTCCCCCTAAGCGTTGTCGTACCCTCACCTGCACCCTAAACCGTCCCCGTCCCCTAACCCTAACCCTAGCCCGAACCCTAACCCTAACCCTTCCCCGAAGCCTGACCCTCACCCGTCCCCTAATCCTAACCCGTACGCTGACACTAACCCGCGCCCTCACACGTACGCTCCCCCTAAAGCGTTGTCGTACCCTCACCTGGACCCTAAACCGTCCCCGTCCCCTAACCGTAACCCTAGCCCGAACCCTAACCCTAACCCTTCCCCGAAGCCTGACCCTCACCCGTCCCCTAATCCTAACCCGTACGCTGACACTAACCCGCGCCCTCACACGTACGCTCCCCCTAAAGCGTTGTCGTACCCTCACCTGGACCCTAAACCGTCCCCGTCCCCTAACCCTAACCCTAGCCCGAACCCTAACCCTAACCCTTCCCCGAAGCCTGACCCTCACCCGTCCCCTAATCCTAACCCGTACGCTGACACTAACCCGCGCCCTCACACGTACGCTCCCCCTAAAGCGTTGTCGTACCCTCACCTGGACCCTAAACCGTCCGCGTCCCCTAACCCTAACCCTAGCCCGAACCCTAACCCTAACCCTTCCCCGAAGCCTGACCCTCACCCGTCCCCTAATCCTAACCCGTACGCTGACACTAACCCGCGCCCTCACACGTACGCTCCCCCTAAAGCGTTGTCGTACCCTCACCTGGACCCTAAACCGTCCCCGTCCCCTAACCCTAACCCTAGCCCGAACCCTAACCCTAACCCTTCCCCGAAGCCTGACCCTCACCCGTCCCCTAATCCTAACCCGTACGCTGACACTAACCCGCGCCCTCACACGTACGCTCCCCCTAAAGCGTTGTCGTACCCTCACCTGGACCCTAAACCGTCCCCGTCCCCTAACCCTAACCCTAGCCCGAACCCTAACCCTAACCCTTCCGCGAAGCCTGACCCTCACCCTTCCCCTAATCCTAACCCGTACGCTGACAGTAACCCGCGCCCTCACACGTACGCTCCCCCTAAAGCGTTGTCGTACCCTCACCTGGACCCTAAACCGTCCCCGTCCCCTAACCCTAACCCTAGCCCGAACCCTAACCCTAACCCTTCCCCGAAGCCTGACCCTCACCCGTCCCCTAATCCTAACCCGTACGCTGACACTAACCCGCGCCCTCACACGTACGCTCCCCCTAAAGCGTTGTCGTACCCTCACCTGGACCCTAAACCGTCCCCGTCCCCTAACCCTAACCCTAGCCCGAACCCTAACCCTAACCCTTCCCCGAAGCCTGACCCTCACCCGTCCCCTAATCCTAACCCGTACGCTGACACTAACCCGCGCCCTCACACGTACGCTCCCCCTAAAGCGTTGTCCTACCCTCACCTGGACCCTAAACCGTCCCCGTCCCCTAACCCTAACCCTAGCCCGAACCCTAACCCTAACCCTTCCCCGAAGCCTGACCCTCACCCGTCCCCTAATCCTAACCCGTACGCTGACACTAACCCGCGCCCTCACACGTACGCTCCCCCTAAAGCGTTGTCGTACCCTCACCTGGACCCTAAACCGTCCCCGTCCCCTAACCCTAACCCTAGCCCGAACCCTAACCCTAACCCTTCCCCAAGCCTGACCCTCACCCGTCCCCTAATCCTAACCCGTACGCTGACACTAACCCGCGCCCTCACACGTACGCTCCCCCTAAAGCGTTGTCCTACCCTCACCTGGACCCTAAACCGTCCCCGTCCCCTAACCCTAACCCTAGCCCGAACCCTAACCCTAACCCTTCCCCGAAGCCTGACCCTCACCCGTCCCCTAATCCTAACCCGTACGCTGACACTAACCCGCGCCCTCACACGTACGCTCCCCCTAAAGCGTTGTCGTACCCTCACCTGGACCCTAAACCGTCCCCGTCCCCTAACCCTAACCCTAGCCCGAACCGTAACCGTAACCCTTCCCCGAAGCCTGACCCTCACCCGTCCCCTAATCCTAACCCGTACGCTGACACTAACCCGCGCCCTCACACGTACGCTCCCCCTAAAGCGTTGTCCTACCCTCACCTGGACCCTAAACCGTCCCCGTCCCCTAACCCTAACCCTAGCCCGAACCCTAACCCTAACCCTTCCGCGAAGCCTGACCCTCACCCTTCCCCTAATCCTAACCCGTACGCTGACAGTAACCCGCGCCCTCACACGTACGCTCCCCCTAAAGCGTTGTCGTACCCTCACCTGGACCCTAAACCGTCCCCGTCCCCTAACCCTAACCCTAGCCCGAACCCTAACCCTAACCCTTCCCCGAAGCCTGACCCTCACCCGTCCCCTAATCCTAACCCGTACGCTGACACTAACCCGCGGCCTCACACGTACGCTCCCCCTAAAGCGTTGTCGTACCCTCACCTGGACCCTAAACCGTCCCCGTCCCCTAACCCTAACCCTAGCCCGAACCCTAACCCTAACCCTTCCCCGAAGCCTGACCCTCACCCGTCCCCTAATCCTAACCCGTACGCTGACACTAACCCGCGCCCTCACACGTACGCTCCCCCTAAAGCGTTGTCCTACCCTCACCTGGACCCTAAACCGTCCCCGTCCCCTAACCCTAACCCTAGCCCGAACCCTAACCCTAACCCTTCCCCGAAGCCTGACCCTCACCCGTCCCCTAATCCTAACCCGTACGCTGACACTAACCCGCGCCCTCACACGTACGCTCCCCCTAAAGCGTTGTCGTACCCTCACCTGGACCCTAAACCGTCCCCGTCCCCTAACCCTAACCCTAGCCCGAACCCTAACCCTAACCCTTCCCCAAGCCTGACCCTCACCCGTCCCCTAATCCTAACCCGTACGCTGACACTAACCCGCGCCCTCACACGTACGCTCCCCCTAAAGCGTTGTCCTACCCTCACCTGGACCCTAAACCGTCCCCGTCCCCTAACCCTAACCCTAGCCCGAACCCTAACCCTAACCCTTCCCCGAAGCCTGACCCTCACCCGTCCCCTAATCCTAACCCGTACGCTGACACTAACCCGCGCCCTCACACGTACGCTCCCCCTAAAGCGTTGTCGTACCCTCACCTGGACCCTAAACCGTCCCCGTCCCCTAACCCTAACCCTAGCCCGAACCGTAACCGTAACCCTTCCCCGAAGCCTGACCCTCACCCGTCCCCTAATCCTAACCCGTACGCTGACACTAACCCGCGCCCTCACACGTACGCTCCCCCTAAAGCGTTGTCCTACCCTCACCTGGACCCTAAACCGTCCCCGTCCCCTAACCCTAAACCTAGCCCGAACCCAAACCCTAACCCTTCCCCGAAGCCTGACCCTCACCCGTCCCCTAATCCTAACCCGTACGCTGACACTAACCCGCGCCCTCACACGTACGCTCCCCCTAAAGCGTTGTCGTACCCTCACCTGGACCCTAAACCGTCCCCGTCCCCTAACCCTAACCCTAGCCCGAACCCTAACCCTAACCCTTCCCCGAAGCCTGACCCTCACCCGTCCCCTAATCCTAACCCGTACGCTGACACTAACCCGCGCCCTCACACGTACGCTCCCCCTAAAGCGTTGTCCTACCCTCACCTGGACCCTAAACCGTCCCCGTCCCCTAACCCTAACCGTAGCCCGAACCCTAACCCTAACCCTTCCCCGAAGCCTGACACTCACACGTCCCCTAATCCTAACCCGTACGCTGACACTAACCCGCGCCCTCACACGTACGCTCCCCCTAAAGCGTTGTCGTACCCTCACCTGGACCCTAAACCGTCCCCGTCCCCTAACCCTAACCCTAGCCCGAACCCTAACCCTAACCCTTCCCCGAAGCCTGACCCTCACCCGTCCCCTAATCCTAACCCGTACGCTGACACTAACCCGCGCCCTCACACGTACGCTCCCCCTAAAGCGTTGTCGTACCCTCACCTGGACCCTAAACCGTCCCCGTCCCCTAACCCTAACCCTAGCCCGAACCCTAACCCTAACCCTTCCCCGAAGCCTGACCCTCACCCGTCCCCTAATCCTAACCCGTACGCTGACACTAACCCGCGCCCTCACACGTACGCTCCCCCTAAAGCGTTGTCGTACCCTCACCTGGACCCTAAACCGTCCCCGTCCCCTAACCCTAACCCTAGCCCGAACCCTAACCCTAACCCTTCCCCGAAGCCTGACCCTCACCCGTCCCCTAATCCTAACCCGTACGCTGACACTAACCCGCGCCCTCACACGTACGCTCCCCCTAAAGCGTTGTCGTACCCTCACCTGGACCCTAAACCTTCCCCGTCCCCTAACCCTAACCCTAGACCGAACCCTAACCCTAACCCTTCCCCGAAGCCTGACCCTCACCCGTCCCCTAATCCTAACCCGTACGCTGACACTAACCCGCGCCCTCACACGTACGCTCCCCCTAAAGCGTTGTCGTACCCTCACCTGGACCCTAAACCGTCCCCGTCCCCTAACCCTAACCCTAGCCCGAACCCTAACCCTAACCCTTCCCCAAGCCTGACCCTCACCCGTCCCCTAATCCTAACCCGTACGCTGACACTAACCCGCGCCCTCACACGTACGCTCCCCCTAAAGCGTTGTCCTACCCTCACCTGGACCCTAAACCGTCCCCGTCCCCTAACCCTAACCCTAGCCCGAACCCTAACCCTAACCCTTCCCCGAAGCCTGACCCTCACCCGTCCCCTAATCCTAACCCGTACGCTGACACTAACCCGCGCCCTCACACGTACGCTCCCCCTAAAGCGTTGTCGTACCCTCACCTGGACCCTAAACCGTCCCCGTCCCCTAACCCTAACCCTAGCCCGAACCCTAACCCTAACCCTTCCCCGAAGCCTGACCCTCACCCGTCCCCTAATCCTAACCCGTACGCTGACACTAACCCGCGCCCTCACACGTACGCTCCCCCTAAAGCGTTGTCGTACCCTCACCTGGACCCTAAACCGTCCCCGTCCCCTAACCCTAAACCTAGCCCGAACCCTAACCCTAACCCTTCCCCGAAGCCTGACCCTCACCCGTCCCCTAATCCTAACCCGTACGCTGACACTAACCCGCGCCCTCACACGTACGCTCCCCCTAAAGCGTTGTCGTACCCTCACCTGGACCCTAAACCGTCCCCGTCCCCTAACCCTAACCCTAGCCCGAACCCTAACCCTAACCCTTCCCCGAAGCCTGACCCTCACCCGCCCCTAATCCTAACCCGTACGCTGACACTAACCCGCGCCCTCACACGTACGCTCCCCCTAAACCGTTGTCGTACCCTCACCTGGACCCTAAACCGTCCCCGTCCCCTAACCCTAACCCTAGCCCGAACCCTAACCCTAACCCTTCCCCGAAGCCTGACCCTCACCCGTCCCCTAATCCTAACCCGTACGCTGACACTAACCCGCGCCCTCACACGTACGCTCCCCCTAAAGCGTTGTCGTACCCTCACCTGGACCCTAAACCTTCCCCGTCCCCTAACCCTAACCCTAGACCGAACCCTAACCCTAACCCTTCCCCGAAGCCTGACCCTCACCCGTCCCCTAATCCTAACCCGTACGCTGACACTAACCCGCGCCCTCACATGTACGCTCCCCCTAAAGCGTTGTCGTACCCTCACCTGGACCCTAAACCGTCCCCGTCCCCTAACCCTAACCCTAGCCCGAACCCTAACCCTAACCCTTCCCCAAGCCTGACCCTCACCCGTCCCCTAATCCTAACCCGTACGCTGACACTAACCCGCGCCCTCACACGTACGCTCCCCCTAAAGCGTTGTCCTACCCTCACCTGGACCCTAAACCGTCCCCGTCCCCTAACCCTAACCCTAGCCCGAACCCTAACCCTAACCCTTCCCCGAAGCCTGACCCTCACCCGTCCCCTAATCCTAACCCGTACGCTGACACTAACCCGCGCCCTCACACGTACGCTCCCCCTAAAGCGTTGTCGTACCCTCACCTGGACCCTAAACCGTCCCCGTCCCCTAACCCTAACCCTAGCCCGAACCCTAACCCTAACCCTTCCCCGAAGCCTGACCCTCACCCGTCCCCTAATCCTAACCCGTACGCTGACACTAACCCGCGCCCTCACACGTACGCTCCCCCTAAAGCGTTGTCGTACCCTCACCTGGACCCTAAACCGTCCCCGTCCCCTAACCCTAACCCTAGCCCGAACCCTAACCCTAACCCTTCCCCGAAGCCTGACCCTCACCCGTCCCCTAATCCTAACCCGTACGCTGACACTAAACCGCGCCCTCACACGTACGCTCCCCCTAAAGCGTTGTCGTACCCTCACCTGGACCCTAAACCGTCCCCGTCCCCTAACCCTAACCCTAGCCCGAACCCTAACCCTAACCCTTCCCCAAAGCCTGACCCTCACCCGTCCCCTAATCCTAACCCGTACGCTGACACTAACCCGCGCCCTCACACGTACGCTCCCCCTAAAGCGTTGTCGTACCCTCACCTGGACCCTAAACCGTCCCCGTCCCCTAACCCTAACCCTAGCCCGAACCCTAACCCTAACCCTTCCCCGAAGCCTGACCCTCACCCGTCCCCTAATCCTAACCCGTACGCTGACACTAACCCGCGCCCTCACACGTACGCTCCCCCTAAAGCGTTGTCGTACCCTCACCTGGACCCTAAACCGTCCCCGTCCCCTAACCCTAACCCTAGCCCGAACCCTAACCCTAACCCTTCCCCGAAGCCTGACCCTCACCCGTCCCCTAATCCTAACCCGTACGCTGACACTAACCCGCGCCCTCACACGTACGCTCCCCCTAAAGCGTTGTCGTACCCTCACCTGGACCCTAAACCGTCCCCGTCCCCTAACGCTAACCCTAGCCCGAACCCTAACCCTAACCCTTCCCCGAAGCCTGACCCTCAACCGTCCCCTAATCCTAACCCGTACGCTGACACTAACCCGCGCCCTCACACGTACGCTCCCCCTAAAGCGTTGTCGTACCCTCACCTGGACCCTAAACCGTCCCCGTCCCCTAACCCTAACCCTAGCCCGAACCCTAACCCTAACCCTTCCCCGAAGCCTGACCCTCACCCGTCCCCTAATCCTAACCCGTACGCTGACACTAACCCGCGCCCTCACACGTACGCTCCCCCTAAAGCGTTGTCGTACCCTCAACTGGACCCTAAACCGTCACCATCCCCTAACCATAACCCTAGCCCGAACCCTAACCCTAACCCTTCCCCGAAGCCTGACCCTCACCCGTCCCCTAATCCTAACCCGTACGCTGACACTAACCCGCGCCCTCACACGTACGCTCCCCCTAAAGCGTTGTCGTACCCTCACCTGGACCCTAAACCGTCCCCGTCCCCTAACCCTAACCCTAGCCCGAACCCTAACCCTAACACTTCCCCGAAGCCTGACCCTCAGCCGTCCCCTAATCCTAACCCGTACGCTGACACTAACCTGCGCCCTCACACGTACGCTCCCCCTAAAGCGTTGTCGTACCCTCACCTGGACCCTAAACCGTCCCCGTCCCCTAACCCTAACCCTAGCCCGAACCCTAACCCTAACACTTCCCCGAAGCCTGACCCTCACCCGTGCCCTAATCCTAACCCGTACGCTGACACTAACCCGCGCCCTCACACGTACGCTCCCCCTAAAGCGTTGTCGTACCCTCACCTGGACCCTAAACCGTCCCCGTCCCCTAACCCTAACCCTAGCCCGAACCCTAACCCTAACCCTTCCCCGAAGCCTGACACTCACCCGTCCCCTAATCCTAACCCGTACGCTGACACTAACCCGCGCCCTCACACGTACGCTCCCCCTAAAGCGTTGTCGTACCCTCACCTGGACCCTAAACCTTCCCCGTCCCCTAACCCTAACCCTAGACCGAACCCTAAACCTAACCCTTCCCCGAAGCCTGACCCTCACCCGTCCCCTAATCCTAACCCGTACGCTGACACTAACCCGCGCCCTCACACGTACGCTCCCCCTAAAGTGTTGTCGTACCCTCACCTGGACCCTAAACCGTCCCCGTCCCCTAACCCTAACCCTAGCCCGAACCCTAAACCTAACCCTTCCCCGAAGCCTGACCCTCACCCTTCCCCTAATCCTAACCCGTACGCTGACACTAACTCGCGCCCTCACACGTACGCTCCCCCTAAAGCGTTGTCGTACCCTCACCTGCACCCTAAACCGTCCCCGTCCCCTAACCCTAACCCTAGCCCGAACCCTAACCCTAACCCTTCCCCGAAGCCTGACCCTCACCCGTCCCCTAATCCTAACCCGTACGCTGACACTAACCCGCGCCCTCACACGTACGCTCCCCCTAAAGCGTTGTCGTACCCTCACCTGGACCCTAAACCGTCCCCGTCCCCTAACCGTAACCCTAGCCCCAACCCTAACCCTAACCCTTCCCCGAAGCCTGACCCTCACCCGTCCCCTAATCCTAACCCGTACGCTGACACTAACCCGCGCCCTCACACGTACGCTCCCCCTAAAGCGTTGTCGTACCCTCACCTGGACCCTAAACCTTCCCCGTCCCCTAACCCTAACCCTAGCCCAAACCCTAACCCTAACACTTCCCCGAAGCCTGACCCTCACCCGTCCCCTAATCCTAACCCGTACGCTGACACTAACCCGCGCCCTCACACGTACGCTCCCCCTAAAGCGTTGTCGTACCCTCACCTGGACCCTAAACCGTCCCCGTCCCCTAACCCTAACCCTAGCCCGAACCCTAACCCTAACACTTCCCCGAAGCCTGACCCTCACCCGTCCCCTAATCCTAACCCGTACGCTGACACTAACCCGCGCCCTCACACGTACGCTCCCCCTAAAGCGTTGTCGTACCCTCACCTGGACCCTAAACCGTCCCCGTCCCCTAACCCTAACCCTAGCCCGAACCCTAACCCTAACCCTTCCCCGAAGCCTGACCCTCACCCGTCCCCTAATCCTAACCCGTACGCTGACACTAACCCGCGCCCTCACACGTACGCTCCCCCTAAAGCGTTGTCGTACCCTCACCTGGACCCTAAACCGTCCCCGTCCCCTAACCCTAACCCTAGCCCGAACCCTAACCCTAACCCTTCCCCGAAGCCTGACCCTCACCCGTCCCCTAATCCTAACCCGTATGCTGACACTAACCCGCGCCCTCACACGTACGCTCCCCCTAAAGCGTTGTCGTACCCTCACCTGGACCCTAAACCTTCCCCGTCCCCTAACCCTAACCCTAGCCGGAACCCTAACCCTAACCCTTCCCCGAAGCCTGACCCTCAACCGTCCCCTAATCCTAACCCGTACGCTGACACTAACCCGCGCCCTCACACGTACGCTCCCCCTAAAGCGTTGTCGTACCCTCACCTGGACCCTAAACCGTCCCCGTCCCCTAACCCTAACCCTAGCCCGAACCCTAACCCTAACCCTTCCCCGAAGCCTGACCCTCACCCGTCCCCTAATCCTAACCCGTACGCTGACACTAACCCGCGCCCTCACACGTACGCTCCCCCTAAAGCGTTGTCGTACCCTCACCTGGACCCTAAACCGTCCCCGTCCCCTAACCCTAACCCTAGCCCGAACCCTAACCCTAACCCTTCCCCGAAGCCTGACCCTCAGCCGTCCCCTAATCCTAACCCGTACGCTGACACTAACCTGCGCCCTCACACGTACGCTCCCCCTAAAGCGTTGTCGTACCCTCACCTGGACCCTAAACCGTCCCCGTCCCCTAACCCTAACCCTAGCCCGAACCCTAACCCTAACACTTCCCCGAAGCCTGACCCTCACCCGTGCCCTAATCCTAACCCGTACGCTGACACTAACCCGCGCCCTCACACGTACGCTCCCCCTAAAGCGTTGTCGTACCCTCACCTGGACCCTAAACCGTCCCCGTCCCCTAACCCTAACCCTAGCCCGAACCCTAACCCTAACCCTTCCCCGAAGCCTGACACTCACCCGTCCCCTAATCCTAACCCGTACGCTGACACTAACCCGCGCCCTCACACGTACGCTCCCCCTAAAGCGTTGTCGTACCCTCACCTGGACCCTAAACCGTCCCCGTCCCCTAACCCTAACCCTAGCCCGAACCCTAACCCTAACCCTTCCCCGAAGCCTGACCCTCACCCGTCCCCTAATCCTAACCCGTACGCTGACACTAACCCGCGCCCTCACACGTACGCTCCCCCTAAAGCGTTGTCGTACCCTCACCTGGACCCTAAACCGTCCCCGTCACCTAACCCTAACCCTAGCCCGAACCCTAACCCTAACCCTTCCCCGAAGCCTGACCCTCAGCCGTCCCCTAATCCTAACCCGTACGCTGACACTAACCTGCGCCCTCACACGTACGCTCCCCCTAAAGCGTTGTCGTACCCTCACCTGGACTCTAAACCGTCCCCGTCCCCTAACCCTAACCCTAGCCCGAACCCTAACCCTAACACTTCCCCGAAGCCTGACCCTCACCCGTGCCCTAATCCTAACCCGTACGCTGACACTAACCCGCGCCCTCACACGTACGCTCCCCCTAAAGCGTTGTCGTACCCTCACCTGGACCCTAAACCGTCCCCGTCCCCTAACCCTAACCCTAGCCCGAACCCTAACCCTAACCCTTCCCCGAAGCCTGACACTCACCCGTCCCCTAATCCTAACCCGTACGCTGACACTAACCCGCGCCCTCACACGTACGCTCCCCCTAAAGCGTTGTCGTACCCTCACCTGGACCCTAAACCTTCCCCGTCCCCTAACCCTAACCCTAGACCGAACCCTAAACCTAACCCTTCCCCGAAGCCTGACCCTCACCCGTCCCCTAATCCTAACCCGTACGCTGACACTAACCCGCGCCCTCACACGTACGCTCCCCCTAAAGTGTTGTCGTACCCTCACCTGGACCCTAAACCGTCCCCGTCCCCTAACCCTAACCCTAGCCCGAACCCTAAACCTAACCCTTCCCCGAAGCCTGACCCTCACCCTTCCCCTAATCCTAACCCGTACGCTGACACTAACCCGCGCCCTCACACGTACGCTCCCCCTAAGCGTTGTCGTACCCTCACCTGCACCCTAAACCGTCCCCGTCCCCTAACCCTAACCCTAGCCCGAACCCTAACCCTAACCCTTCCCCGAAGCCTGACCCTCACCCGTCCCCTAATCCTAACCCGTACGCTGACACTAACCCGCGCCCTCACACGTACGCTCCCCCTAAAGCGTTGTCGTACCCTCACCTGGACCCTAAACCGTCCCCGTCCCCTAACCGTAACCCTAGCCCGAACCCTAACCCTAACCCTTCCCCGAAGCCTGACCCTCACCCGTCCCCTAATCCTAACCCGTACGCTGACACTAACCCGCGCCCTCACACGTACGCTCCCCCTAAAGCGTTGTCGTACCCTCACCTGGACCCTAAACCGTCCCCGTCCCCTAACCCTAACCCTAGCCCGAACCCTAACCCTAACCCTTCCCCGAAGCCTGACCCTCACCCGTCCCCTAATCCTAACCCGTACGCTGACACTAACCCGCGCCCTCACACGTACGCTCCCCCTAAAGCGTTGTCGTACCCTCACCTGGACCCTAAACCGTCCGCGTCCCCTAACCCTAACCCTAGCCCGAACCCTAACCCTAACCCTTCCCCGAAGCCTGACCCTCACCCGTCCCCTAATCCTAACCCGTACGCTGACACTAACCCGCGCCCTCACACGTACGCTCCCCCTAAAGCGTTGTCGTACCCTCACCTGGACCCTAAACCGTCCCCGTCCCCTAACCCTAACCCTAGCCCGAACCCTAACCCTAACCCTTCCCCGAAGCCTGACCCTCACCCGTCCCCTAATCCTAACCCGTACGCTGACACTAACCCGCGCCCTCACACGTACGCTCCCCCTAAAGCGTTGTCGTACCCTCACCTGGACCCTAAACCGTCCCCGTCCCCTAACCCTAACCCTAGCCCGAACCCTAACCCTAACCCTTCCGCGAAGCCTGACCCTCACCCTTCCCCTAATCCTAACCCGTACGCTGACAGTAACCCGCGCCCTCACACGTACGCTCCCCCTAAAGCGTTGTCGTACCCTCACCTGGACCCTAAACCGTCCCCGTCCCCTAACCCTAACCCTAGCCCGAACCCTAACCCTAACCCTTCCCCGAAGCCTGACCCTCACCCGTCCCCTAATCCTAACACGTACGCTGACACTAACCCGCGGCCTCACACGTACGCTCCCCCTAAAGCGTTGTCGTACCCTCACCTGGACCCTAAACCGTCCCCGTCCCCTAACCCTAACCCTAGCCCGAACCCTAACCCTAACCCTTCCCCGAAGCCTGACCCTCACCCGTCCCCTAATCCTAACCCGTACGCTGACACTAACCCGCGCCCTCACACGTACGCTCCCCCTAAAGCGTTGTCGTACCCTCACCTGGACCCTAAACCTTCCCCGTCCCCTAACCCTAACCCTAGACCGAACCCTAACCCTAACCCTTCCCCGAAGCCTGACCCTCACCCGTCCCCTAATCCTAACCCGTACGCTGACACTAACCCGCGCCCTCACACGTACGCTCCCCCTAAAGCGTTGTCGTACCCTCACCTGGACCCTAAACCGTCCCCGTCCCCTAACCCTAACCCTAGCCCGAACCCTAACCCTAACCCTTCCCCAAGCCTGACCCTCACCCGTCCCCTAATCCTAACCCGTACGCTGACACTAACCCGCGCCCTCACACGTACGCTCCCCCTAAAGCGTTGTCCTACCCTCACCTGGACCCTAAACCGTCCCCGTCCCCTAACCCTAACCCTAGCCCGAACCCTAACCCTAACCCTTCCCCGAAGCCTGACCCTCACCCGTCCCCTAATCCTAACCCGTACGCTGACACTAACCCGCGCCCTCACACGTACGCTCCCCCTAAAGCGTTGTCGTACCCTCACCTGGACCCTAAACCGTCCCCGTCCCCTAACCCTAACCCTAGCCCGAACCCTAACCCTAACCCTTCCCCGAAGCCTGACCCTCACCCGTCCCCTAATCCTAACCCGTACGCTGACACTAACCCGCGCCCTCACACGTACGCTCCCCCTAAAGCGTTGTCATACCCTCACCTGGACCCTAAACCGTCCCCGTCCCCTAACCCTAACCCTAGCCCGAACCCTAACCCTAACCCTTCCCCGAAGCCTGACCCTCACCCGTCCCCTAATCCTAACCCGTACGCTGACACTAAACCGCGCCCTCACACGTACGCTCCCCCTAAAGCGTTGTCGTACCCTCACCTGGACCCTAAACCGTCCCCGTCCCCTAACCCTAACCCTAGCCCGAACCCTAACCCTAACCCTTCCCCGAAGCCTGACCCTCACCCGTCCCCTAATCCTAAACCGTACGCTGACACTAACCCACGCCCTCACACGTACGCTCCCCCTAAAGCGTTGTCGTACCCTCACCTGGACCCTAAACCGTCCCCGTCCCCTAACCCTAACCCTAGCCCGAACCCTAACCCTAACCCTTCCCCGAAGCCTGACCCTCACCCGTCCCCTAATCCTAACCCGTACGCTGACACTAACCCGCGCCCTCACACGTACGCTCCCCCTAAAGCGTTGTCGTACCCTCACCTGGACCCTAAACCGTCCCCGTCCCCTAACCCTAACCCTAGTCCGAACCCTAACCCTAACCCTTCCCCGAAGCCTGACCCTCACCCGTCCCCTAATCCTAACCCGTACGCTGACACTAAGCCGCGCCCTCACACGTACGCTCCCCCTAAAGCGTTGTCCCACCCTCACCTGACCCTAAACCGTCCCC